>NC_138186.1:172742896-173177455 GCF_964194105.1 Spermophilus citellus | reverse complement strand
GTCCTGGCAAAACCCTCTTCTGGAAGCATCTGCTGCGCTTGTCCCCTGCGCTGGTGTCCTGGTGGCCAGGCAGTCCTGGGAAGCCAGGGGACTCCAGGACTCTTCTTCTTTGAGGCTGGCTGCAGTCTGGATCCCTCCTGAGCACTGCGAGCAGCTACTCATGCCATCTGGTGGGAGGGAGGAGAACGACAGCAAGAGCCTCCGGGAGACGGTCCCCAGGTGTGTCGCAGTCAGGAGCGGCCCTGCCCTGGGCGCTGCTCACAGAAAGTCCTAGAGAGTGGGAGCACACAGGACCCAGGCCGGTGGACAGGGCCTCTGGAGTGTCCCACTCTGAGGGCGGATACTAGGCTCCGCTACTTCTGTGCCTCCATTAGAAAGTCCTTCCCTGCGTCTCAGTGCCCTCTCCTGCGGGCAGGAAGACTGCAGCATCTGGGTCAGGGTTCAGAGGCTGCAGCAAAGTGCAGAGCCTTCACAGAGTGGCCTCCACCCGGCATCGATGGCACCCTGGGGTCTAAGGCTCCCAGGTAGGACAGCATCTGAGGGAGAGCACAGGCACTCAGGACCGTGGCCACCCGAGGCCTCAGATGGCCAGCGCATGGGAAGCTTGGCCCTGCGGGAGCTGGGGCCTGGAGGCAGCCTTGGGCACAGTGAGGCTCCCCCTGCCCAGGGCAGAAGCCCTCCGTGGGACCGCGCTCCTCCCTCCCTGTGGGAAGTCCTGGTCTGTGGCAGCTGCAGAGATGAGCTCTGCTCCCAGCTGCCGGGCAGCGAGCGGGTGGTGAGCAGGCAAAGCAGGCGCTCTGACCTGGTGTGCTCCTCGGGCTCTTGCTCCCCTTCCTCTCTAAGGGTCCAAGCTGCCCTGCACAGGGTCTGCAGCAGCAAGAGAGAAGGAACCATATCCTGGTGGCACTCGAGGCCAGCCCGGGGCCATGGAGCTCCCGACCTCTTGTCAAGCGTGACGATCAAGACCCTCTCCGCGAGGTCTCTGGCCGGGTTGTGTTAGGGGCAGCCAAGCAGCCTCCTGAGGTGGCCTCCTGCTCCTGAAGGGCCCCAGAGAGGTGGCACAGCACAGGCCACTCTGGCAGAAGGGTGACTTTAGTGAAGGTAGTGGACATGAAGGACACTAGCAAGCTCTGCCCCTTGCCTGCCTGGACGGCCACCCTCTGTAAGCTGCCCCTCATCTGCCTGGACAGCCACCCTCTGCACTGCTGCCCCTCGTCTGCCTGGACGGCCACCCTCTGCACTGCTGCCCCTCACCTGCCTGGACCCTGCCTAGACCGCCACCCTCTGCACCGCTGACACCTTCCCCATGCCACCCAGAGGCAGGCCTGCGGGCCCTTTCTTACAGACGGTTTGGCTAACCCTGCTGACTAACGGTTTCACTAACTGCCCGTCTTAACTCCCTCCCTTTGAGGTGTGAAGCTGTCAGCACAGCACCATTTTGTGAGGCCCAGAGCGCATTTCCAAGACGCTTGATCCTGTGTTCCCAGATTGTCACCTGATTAACCCCAAAGAGAGGTGGTGTTCTTTGTTGTGAACTAGGTTGATCTGTTCCAGTTGACACCTTTCGGCAGTTTGCTAGAGACGTCCTTTTCCTGTGCCCTGTCTCTACCTTCATTATTCCTGCCAACAGGCAGCGTGGGCCTGAGTCCAACCGCCCCTCCAGCTCTCCGCCCAGGGCCCCCCCTGGGTACAGGTCACAGTGCCCTTGCTCAGTCCAACTGCAGGGCCTCAGTCCTTGCCAGAGGAAGCATGTGCGCTCTTGGTGTCCCCGGTGGGGGTTGGGAGGAGAGGAGAGGCAGAGGGCAGAGTCCTGCCAGGATGGACGGCTCTGAGTCACCAACAGGGGCCACTGCACGGTGAAGGGGGACCACGGCAGAACGCACCTCCTGTATGGTGACCCACGCTCTAGAAGTCCTCTCCCCCTCCGCAGCAGGACATGCTCAGTGTCAATGGGTCGGAGTCAAGTGTTCTGAAATCCAAAAAGAAAGAATGGTGACATGGCTTTCTAAAGCTTCCTGTTTTACTTAATGCAACTTTTTTTCCCAAAGTTCTTCATCCTGAAAACAGGTAAGCTAGGTCACGAAGCCTGAGCCTTCTGTGCGTCGGACCCGATGTCCCTTCTCCCGGTCCCCGCAGGCTCACTCTTCCCCAGGCTGTGGCTCTCTGGGTGCCAGCCTCACCACTGCTTGCCACAGAGCTGTCACAGCCCTGGGGCTCGTGCTGGCCTTGGCTGAAGGCACGGACACTGCCCTGGCCTCGACATCAGGGACGCGGGGCTGGGAGCAGCCAGGGCTGCTGCGTGAGGGGCTGGAGCGGGTCCCTCCCACAGCGCCCTGGCTGTTTCTTGAAGCTGCCAGTTGGACACCTCGACTCACACATTAAAAGCCGCAGTACTAAAACCGCTCGCTGCTCATTCTCCCGATCCATTGTCCACCCCGTGGTGGGGACCCGCTCCTTGGGGACAGTCACTCTGCATTTCCTGTCCGTTCACTGTGGGTGTCCTCGGTGTGTGGCTGCAGGAACGCTCAGGGCTGGAATGAGGGGTTTAGGGAGCCACCGCCCACGAGGGCTAATACCTGAAGGGTGACTGGTAACTGTAGGCAGGTGGGCATGGCTGGCGGAGGTGGGTCACTGGGTTGTGCCTTGGGGATTACATTTTGTCCCCAGAGCTTTTCACACTCTCCTTACCTGCTTCACGGCCACCCTGAGGCCACCTGCCTCCCGCCCCCGTGCCCTTCTGATGCCCTGCCTCACCACGGTGGACTGGCCCTAGGAGGCTGTGAGACAAACCTCCCCTCCTGTCATCTTTCCTGTCAGGTCTTTGGTCACAGTGGTGACAACATGACTGACACACCGTGTGCCAGGGGATGCTGGCTCTTGGCTTGTGTTCCCAGGACCACCCTGAGGGCTACTTGGTGGATCCTGCCCTGGGCCAGTGGCCATCCCTCTGGAAGGAAGAGGTGGTGGGTGTTCTACCAGCCCGACAGGAATGCCCAGAGACTGGGGGTCCCTGAGGGTGGGTCGGTTTGAGGTGTAAGGGACAAAGCTCCAGGCAATCGTGCACGGAACAACCAATCAGGTGCCACGGACAAGCAGCGGCAGTGCCTCCTAACACCTGTCCATCAGGGTCTCCTGACCAATCCTGGAGAGCACTGATCTCAGCAAGATCCCTCGACCCACCCCAGGAGGACAAGGGACTCTAAAAACCTCCCTTTCCTGTCTCAAGCCCTCTCGTCCTGCCCTTAGCCTAATGAAATTCCAATCCAGCTGAGCCTGGGAGAGACCTCCTGACCCGCTCTGTAGGACTGGAGGGTCTCACGGGGAGCAAATCTCAATGAAGCCTGCTAGGCGGCTTTTAATCTGCCTCCTTCTGGTCACCAGGCCTGACCTTACACTGGACGCCTCCCCCGCCCCCAGGGCGGCTCCCTCCTGAGCAAGCCCAGGCTGCACTCAGCAGTCCCCACTCAGCAGTCCCCAGGCTAGGACCCGCCCACCTGGCACTGCAGGGGCTGAGTGGCCTGCTGGCGGCCTGGCTGCCCAGGAGGGGCTGGCCTTCTCTCCCTGCCTGCAGAGGCTGACCTCGGGAGCTGAGGAAGTGCTCCTGCTCAGGGTGGCTGCAAGAGTCCTGTCCCCACAGCCTGAGCCCAGCAGAGCTGACCCACCGCAGAGGCCACACTTGCGGCCTGTGCTGCTTCCAGTCTCCCGTGAGACACAGCTGCTCTTGGGGGCGCTGCTGGGTGGCCGCTGCTCTGGAGGATGAGGAGACCACGTCCAGGGAGGCCAAAACATGCCCGGTCACACAGCCGATGGTGACGGAGCCGGATTTGAACTTTCTCTTTAGGGGACACAGCTCAGTGCTGAGTCCCCTCTTCCCTGAGGCCTCCCCACCTGCCCCAGACAGGACGAGGTCTCTCCCCGCCAAGTCCGCACACCAGGAGCAAGTCCTGCCACAGCTGCCAGGCTGTTTGAAGAACTTCCTCCAGAGTGTCACCATAGTGGCCCAGGAGTGTGTCCTGGGTCATCCCCATTTTGAAGATGGGACAGGGAGGCATGTGTGATGTCCAAGGTCCCCTGGACCTCAGATGCCACGGCAGAAACCACGGCGGGCAGATGGGGCAGCAGGACGGCTCACACACACCCGCCACGCACCCGTGATCAGGTGTCCTCTGTCCTCACTGCCGAGCCGTCCTCCTGGGCCAGCCCAGAACCCAGAGGCCTGAAGGAGACTAAGACTGTGGGATCCCTGTCTAGAAATCAGGAAACCTGGGCCACCAAGGTGGCACCATGAAGCCTGTCTCCAGTCTCCCCCATCACAGCGCTCTCACGGGCTGTCTGATGCCATCCTGAGAAGGAGAACTTAGAATAGCCGTCAAGGGGCTGGAGGGCAGCCAGCGACAGCGCTGGCCGGGCACATGCCGTGGGAGAAGAGGTGGGTCGGCTTTGCCTGTTTGCCTGTTGGCATTCCTGATGCCAACTCTAGACGTGAGTAGTAGAGACTTGCTTGCAAATCTCCCACGGGCCAGCTGTTTCTGCTGCAGCTCTTGAGGAGCTGGCCCGTGCACACCCAGGGCCTGCGTTCCTGGTGACCGGCCGGGAAAGACGGGGCCTAGGGGCATCTGCCCCTCCCTCCCCCCCTTTCCACGGCCCTCGCCGTCCTCACGGCCAGCTCGAGGAGGGACGTGGCTCCGAGGCTTTGGTGGAGCTGCTTGGCTGGTGCCTTGCTCGGGGGACCCCTCCTCCATTTGTGATCCTTGAAGGTCCTGGCTCAGTAGAAGTGTGGTCACTCACAGTGTCCAGGCCCACGTGTCCCAGTCATCGAGGGAACACGTTGATACTAGGAAGGAAAAGCTCTTCCTTCTGCCTCCCACCTTCCCGGGCTGGGGCCCTGTACAGCCACCGACGGGTCACCCAGAGGGGAACAATCAGTGTGCGAACAGGTGCCTTGGGCCCCCAGGGAGCACTCGGGTGAGTGGCTCCAAGGAGTGGTTAGAACTTGGTTCTCAGCCAAGAACAGTGTGTCCCAGACAAGGGACAGGGCAAGGGGCAGTGCTTTGAGCCTCTGGGTGGGGAAGCCACAGGAGATGAGGCTGGCGGGTGGGTTTGCCGGGTGGACCCCTCTGGGGCTGGCAGGCTGGAAAGGGGGGCGCTGTCTCTGGTGGGCGACTCCTGTCCCGGCAGCGGGGAGGCCCCTTTCCCAGGTAGGCCCTGCTTGCAGCCACGGCGGCGGGCAGCTCCCCACGTCTGGGGCTCAGCACCGTCTGTCACGGCGGTCTGGGGTGGCACACCTGGCTCCAACATGGCCTTGGGCTCCTGCCCCACGGGCCCACGGGCAGCGCTGGGGGGGGGGAGGAGCAGCAGGTGTAACAGCACACTCCTCCCCTGGCACAGGTCCTGTCCCAGCAGAGCTCACCTGCAGAGCACAGGTCAAAGGTGAGTTCACCAGAATTCAAAGAGCCTTAGGCCAACACAGGTTCCTTCTGAGGGGACCTGTGGGACTGCCAGGTGGAGCCCACGATGCTTACCTGACCTTCCGGCCTCTTCTGGTCAGACACGAGTCAGGTGCCACTCCTCTGGCCCTAAGGAGGCAGGTCCCTGCCAGGGTCTCTGAGGCCCCTGCAGAGGCCTGGATGTTCTGACCAAGTCCCCTCCTCCTCCCGGGACAGACGCCCTGAAGATCCCTCTCACCCCCCTGCAGAGCTTCTAGTGGCACCTCTACTGAGTTGTGCAAACTCACCATCCCTCACCCGGTAGTGGGGCAGCCCCACACTCAGTCCTGGCACCCCCTCACCCAAGTTACAGCAACGCCTGTCTCACAGAGATGAACCGACAAGAGAGACTCCAAGAAAGGCAGCTAAGACACAGAGGCTGCCCCAGTGCAGGAGAGCTGAGTTCCTATCCAGCCCCTACGAGGACCTGGGCACAGGAGCCCTGCAGACCTCGGGCCACTTGATCTGGCCTGACCGCAGACAGGGAGGTGGCTCTTCCTCTTCTTGGGGAGCTGTGTCTAGGTTCCCAGGGGCTGACTGAGCAGCCCATGCTCCCTAGGGTGCTGCCGGCTGCCACGACCTTCCAGTGTCCCAGATCTCAGTGGCTTAATCCCAAAGTGGTGGCCGGCTCCCCATCAGTAAGATACTTTCTGCAGGGCCCTTCCCGCCCCTCTGAGTCTCCTTCCCACTCTCCTCCCATCTGGCAGGTGAACAATGAATGAGTGGGAGTCCTTCGCTCCTCAGAAGGCTCTGAACTCGGCTGTCACGGATCACAGGGCTCTGTGCTCATGGCCAGGGCTGCCTGAGACCAGAGTGGCTCGGGGTGCCGTCTCCGGGGTGTGGAAGGAAGGTGGGTTTGGTGGACTCACAACTGACTAGGCCACTCTGCAAAGTCACGCAGCTCTGCCGCCATCTGCAGTCCAGTGGTGGTGGAGCCTGCACAGTGTCTAACTTAAGTTTCTTGCATCCCAGGGATCTCTCGATCTCAGTGAGGAAGCTGATACTGCAACATCAGTTTTTGCAAAAAGAAAGTGCTTTACTGAGAGGTCAACTGGCAAGGAGACCAGGAGCTGGGAAAATCTGCCTTGATCTGTTGATATTGGAGGAATTTATAGGGAAGGATGGGGAGAAGCTGCCTATTGATTGTACAGTGAGAAAGACTTTTAGTGTTTGTGCAGGTGAGAATGGTGTCAGGTGAGAATGGTGTCTTCCCTCGTCATGGGGAGGGAGACGTAGAGAGGCCTAGGCAGTCAGGGCAAGATGGCAAGTGAGGGGTCAGGGCAGTGCTAGAACAAGGGAGCATGCAGAGGGTCTCCTGACGAGTCAACTACTGGGGGCGATGGGCAGCGTCTCATTGGGGGTTGTTCTTCCTGCGGAGGAGGGTGTAAGCCACCTGAGAAATTAAGGCCTAGAAGAATTAGTTAAGAACAAAAGGCTGGGCCTGGGGCTGGGGCTCAGGGCAGAGCACTTGCCTAGCGTGTGAGGCACTGGGTTTGATCCCAGCACCACATAAAAATAAACAAATAGAATAAAGGCATTGTGTCCATCTACAACTAAAAAAATATTTAAAAAAAAAAAAAGAACAAGAGACAAGGAGTCAGAAATATATTTTCAAAAAGCAGAGCCCCTGGTAGATCCAGTCCACATGGGCGCTGGAACCAGACAGAGGAAAGGTGGCTCAGGTGGCTTATTGAAGGGGTACATCAAAGGCAGGGTCGAGGTTTAAGGGCCGAGTCTTGCTTCGTGATGTCTGGCAGTCAGCAGGTTGATTGGCATCTTGGCAGGCGACACCTATCTCAGGTGCTGTGCAGGATAGAGATTCACAATGTGTCCACTGGTCACTTCCAGACACCAGATGTTCCTATCCACTGGGCTCGATGCACGGTGGCCCACGTGCAGCCTGTGGATGGCTCAGGACATCAACTTCCTGCTTGACCAAAGCGCTTGTGTACACAAGTGGGGGACCCAATCAGATAGACACTCTGTACTCGTGCTCCTAAGCTGAGATCCAATGGAAAGACTGAAACAGACACGAGGACAGAGGGGACACCAATCACTAATAGTGAGGAGAGTGTAGGTGGGGAGATGAGGAAAGGAGGGAATCCAGAGACCATAGAAAGAACAGGCCACAACAGGACTCCCGGCTCTGGGCCTCCTCTTCTGAGATGTCTGTCTCTGCCCCTGTGTGACCTTTGCAATAAACCTGCTGCTTGCTGCTGTCTCTGTGTCCTGCCCTTCAATTCTTTGCTGAGCAGAGACAAGAACCCAGCACCTCTAGTCGGTAACAAAGGCTTGCAGGTTTCTTTGGGGGAGGTATCGTGTTCTGGGGGCGATGTTTAAGCTTGTGACATCAGAAGGCCACTGACTGGCTTCTCCTGCTCATGTCCATTCTTGAAACTGGTTCCAAATGTTCCTTGAGTGGACAACTGAAGCCCTCTGCTATTTAGGAACCTGGGAACATGAAGCCTTAGCTGACTTCGCTAGCCCTAGGATGCAGAGAACATCTCCACCTCAGGACTGGGGGGAGGAAGAGCAAGGGCCAGGGACGAGTCTGTGACCCGAGGCAGAGCCAGGGAGAAGGGTCCTGCCTGAACCTCTCCCTCATTTCCAGGTTCTCAGGGCGGGGGCACCTGTAAACCTGGGGGCAGCCCGTGACCCAGGACAACCAGCCAGGCCGACCTGAGCAGTCGGGACTGTTGCTCGGATCTGAAGCAAGTTGGGGAGCAGCATTTGAAAACCACCAGGAAAGAGTGGGAGCTGACCCAAGTTAACCCCGAGTAGTAACATAGCAGAGGGACCCTGAGCAGAAAGGCACGTGCAGGGCGGCCTTAGAGGAGCCGGTACGGAGAGCTACATCTTCAGAGCAAAGCACTGGCAAGCAAACGGCACGGCATGCAGGCCCCTGTGACCTTGGACTCCAAGGGCCACGTCCTCCTTGGACCACAAGCTGAGCTCCGGAGCTGTGGCCGCAGCGCGACTTCAAAGCAGCCAGTCCTGACTGTGGACGGGTCAGCGGCCATCCTCCCCACAGTGCGCCGAGAGAAGATGTGAGTCACTGCTTGGCCAGCTGGCTGAGGCCAAGGGGGTCTCCGCTGCGTGCTGCGTTTGGGCAGAGCAGGACACTCACCTTCAGTTCCCACTCTCACTAGCTGATGGGCAATGAGGTCCACCGCTCGCCCTGCGGCCTGGAAATGGGGGAGGGAGGGAGAGGCAGTGAGGGCCTGGAGACCCACACTAGAATGTGCATGTCCACAGGCTCTTTGGAGGCCAGAGGCCTCACCCAGGTCCAGAGACGGAGCGGCCGTCCGTGGTGGGAGTGATAAAGTCCCTCAGGCCAGGAGGCAGAGCTCTCCTCCCAGGAACCTCATCTTAGCAACTGGCCCCAGAAACCAGGCTTGAGCCTGGGGCCACGGGTGCTGCCCCAGGGGCCAGCCAGGAAGGTGTGACCTGGGCTGTGCTGGGGAGGAGCAATGGCCCTCCCTTTTGACACCCAGGACAGGCATGATCACCCCCACAGCCTGGCCTTCCCTCATCCCAGTGGGACTCCCAGGACTTGCATCTCAGGCTCACAAAGTCTGGGCCCGGGTTCTAACAGCATTTTCCAGGGGCCACCTGTGAGGTGGTCCTGAGCCTTTCTGTTCCTGTTTTCCAAAATCCGACCCCAATAGAATTTTTTTTTTTGGTATGTGTGTGTGTGTGTGTGTGTGTGTGTGTGTGTGTGTGTGTGTTGAAGACAAAGACTTGTTCTAGCCCTGATCCAACCAGACCAAGAAATGGATCCTCTAAAAGCTTTAAGCACTTAGGTGCTTAAGAGAGCCCGATAAAAATGCCCACACCCCTGAGAACAGTGATATCGTGAGCCATTGTCGACAAAGGTGGCTTCAGTGGATTGGACCCAGCACCCCTCCATGACAGATTTGGTGAAATTCATATATACACCACTTTAAAGAAAAAGCCACATAATGCCTTCATTTATATGATGGAGAATTAAAGGGAAAGTCATTAAAGAAAGTGTGTCTTTTGAGACAGAAATGCCTGGGCACAGCGACCCACAAGGTCTAATAGGGTCGCCTGAGGCTGCAGGGTCCCTACTGTGACAGTGACACTGTTGAAATGAAATACTGGGAGTCAGTGAAGACTGCGCCCAGCCAGTTCAATCCGCCTTCGCTCACTGGTTGTGTCCCCTGTGAACGATGGCAGGAGGCGGTGGCGTAGCTGCCAGAGGCTCAAGCTCTGCTGGCACACCTGGACATGGGTCTTTCCCCTGCCTCCCCGGGTACCTCAAGCTCTCCAGCACCCCCACCCTGAGCCCAAACCCATCTGCACAGCTGAGAGAGCAGATGGCCCCCTCTAGGGGCCATGTCACACTGTGGAGAAGCCCAGGGCACATACCCCAGGGAGGGAAAGGAAAAATGAGCGCCCAGGCTCCTCAAAGGGAGTGTGCTTCTTGTTCAGTGGAGGAAAGGGCGGGAAGAGGGCTGCGTTCTCTCCAGGGGCAGATGCCTGCGGATCTGGAAGAATGACCTGGCCATCTTGCCTCTGGACCCTGAGGGAAATGCCTCCCCCCCCCACTGTATAGACCTCAGCCTGGGGGTTTCCTAAAATACCTCCGGAGTGCCTAGCTGTCATTAGCCTCCTTCCTTGCAGAGAGCTGGGCATTGAATACCAGGAGAGGGCCTAAGTAGGATCTTCTGAGTTCTTATTTAGAAAGAGGGGAGCTGAGGCCACAGGCAGAAGGAGGGAACTGGGAGTCTCCATGAGATCTACGTGTCTCAGCGCTTTCCTGACCCTCACCCGGGCCCATCAGCGTCTTCCCCTGTAAGGAGGGTGCTGAAAGCAGGACTCAGGCCGACTGAGGGTCGAGTGACGGCCTCCTTCCTGGTTCATAGTGGCTTTTCTCCTCGCACCTAAGGCGAGTGACTCTTGTGGCTGGGAGGTGCCTGAGTCTGGGACTTCCCCAGTGGGTCTAAAGTTAACTCCATTTCCTGCACCTGAAAAAGGTATCCACAGAAAACCAGGATTTGTTGAAGGCAGGCACTCTCACCTACCTCAGTCACTGATATTTTCAAGACGGGCACTGAAGTTTGTTGTCTGTTGTTTACTTTCAAGAAAGTGAAAAGGGCCGTCACAGGGAAATGCAGTTAGTCCTCTTTGTGGGCAATGCCTGCTGCCACGTGCTGCCTGTGTCGTAGCGCCCCCTGGCGAGGCTGGGTCTTAATGGCAGGCTAAGTGTCTGGGTGATAAACAGCCCCTTGAGGCACAAACTGGTGAATTTCTTGCTTCACTGGAGAAAAAATGACCACTGTGGTCTAAATGTCTGTATCCCCCAGATTCATAGACTGAAACCTGACCCTCAATGTGGTGGTGTCCAAAGTGGCAGCCTTGGTAAGGGAATTGGGTCAGAAGGGCAGAGGCTGGATGGTTGGTACCGGTGGGGGCCTGTTTGCCCTTTCACCATGTGAGCAGAGGGGGAGAAAAGCCACCATGAACCAGGAAGGAGGCCCTCACTCGACCCTAAGTCGGCCTTGGTCTTGGACTTCCCAGTTTCCAGAGCTGTGAACAGTGAGTTTCTGTTCTTTACGAGCCACACTGCTTGTGATACTGAGTCAGAGCCATCAGTACAGGCTGATATATAGAACAGGTCTTGAAAAGTGTGGGTGCTGGTATAACAAATACCCACAAATGTGGCAGTTATTTTGCAACTGGGAAACAGGTAGAGGCTGGAAGAATTTTGAGGTGCAGGCTAGACAAGACTACATTGCCTTGAATGGAGAGCTAGGGCTACCCTGGTGGGGCTCCAGAGGAGGACGGGAGCACTGCAGGATCCTGAGTGGAGTGTTGGGCAGACACGTGGGCCGTAATGGCCCTTCCGAAGAGGTCTCAGAGGCAAATGAGGAACATGCAGCTGGGGCCTGGAGACAGACCCGCCTTGCTATCGGGGCCATGAGCTTGACTGAATTGTGTCAGTGTCCAAGGTAGAACTTGTGGGCTGTGAAACAGGATATTTGGCTGAAGACATTTCTAAGCAAAATGCTGGAAGTGTGGCAAGGCTTCTCTTGAGTTCTTACAGTGAAATTCACAGAGAGAAGCTTGAGGACGGAATTTCTAAACACAATGGAGAGAGACCTTATAGATTTAGAAAATTAATAGCCTGACCACACAAAAATGAGGAAGTATATTTGGGAGAGAGCACCAAGGGGGAGGCCAAGTGGCCATTTGATGAGAACATTAGTGTGGATCAGCAGTCAATATTCATCATACGAGGAAGGACAGCCCTAAAGTCATGTCAGGGGTTACCAGGATGGCCCCTCCTGCTGCGTGGGCCAGCATTGCTCCATCTCTTCCACATTCCAGCAGAGCTCTCAGCGGCTGCCCTGGGAAGGCTCAGGGGGACCAGGTGGGTACAGAACAGTGGCCAGCTCTGGAAGGCCCATGAGGTCTCTTCTGGAGCAGAGTGCATGTGATGTAGGGCCTGGCTACCTCCCCTACTGTTGAAGGAAGAGCTGCCTGAGCCTCAGGATCACACCCAGGCAGGGGCACCTTGAGGGGACTCTGCAGAGTGTCCCCACTGGGGCCGCACCTAGGGGAGCCAGGGAAGGGCTGTCTGCATTACCCCAACCTGTGACCCAGCCTGGGAGAGCTGTGGGCCTGCTTCTGTGTGGGCAGCAACAACACCCAGCAAGCTGTGGGGACGCGGGGCCTGGGCTGCCCCGAGCAGCCAGGTAGGCCCAACCTACCCAAGGTGTCTGAGAGGCAGGACTCGCAGTGATCTCCAGACTTAAGGTTCTGGACTCAGTGAAGGCCTCTGACCCTCTTCTTCCCACTGCCCTTCTGCATGGGAAGGTCTATCCCATGCCGGTCCCACCAGCGCTTTGGGGAAGGAGGTGACTGGTTTGATTTCACAGGCTCACATGGGCGGGGAGTCAGCTCAGAATGAACCCTGCTCCGAGTCTCACTGCTCTGAGCAGAGGATATTTACCTGAGACACTGAACGTCAGGCTTTGGAGTTGATGCTGAAATAAGAATTTGGGGGATATCCATGTTGAATGAATGGGCTTTGCATGTGAGAAGCACATGAATTTAGGGGGGTGAATATTGATGCTCCTCCACAAAAACAAATTCATGTGTGGTCACCGAATCCCCAAGGTGGGGCCTGGAAGAGGTGTCCACGCCAGGGGGCAGGGCACTCTGGAGGGGCCAGTGCCCTTCTAAACGAGCTGGAGGAGCCTTTTGCCCCTCTGCAATGCGAGGACACTGTAAGGAGGCACTGCCTGTCAACAGGAAGCCTTGCCAGACACCAACCCTGCTGTGCTCCTGAACTCCCGGCCTCAGATCAGGAGCAACAAGCTGTGTGAAGCCAGCCAGTCTGTGGGACTTGGTAGAGTGGCCCAAACAGACTGAGACGTGACTACGGACTTGGCCGTCTTTCACAAATGTGACAAATATTTTGATTTTCTTCTTAAATTATTAAGGACATTAAATGAAATATGAATTGATAAATATATATTCAACATATTTTAATTGTAATAATATTAGCAGACAAATAAAATTAGCATTATGAAAAATAACCAACTAATGTTGAAATAAAGAGAATTTAATTATTTTTAAAATTAAAATGACATTATTTAGTATTTTTAACAAAAGTGACTAGTGGTACCATTATTGTGAGGAGCACTCTGTGTGCATGTGTGCGTGTGTGTATGTGTGTGTGCATGTGTGCGTGTGTGTATGTGTGTGTGCATGTGTGTATGTGTGTGTGCATGTGTGCGTGTGTGTGTGCATGTGTGTATGTGTGTGTAGGTATGTGTAGGTGTGTGCATGTGTGTGTGTGTGTATGTGTGTGTGCATGTGTGCGTGTGTGTGCGTGTGTGTATGTGTGTGCGTGTGTGTATGTGTGTGTGTATGTGTGTGTGCATGTGTGCGTGTGTGTATGTGTGTGTGCATGTGTGTATGTGTGTGTGCGCATGTGTGCGTGTGTGTAAGTGTGTGCATGTGTACGCATGTGTGCGTGTGTGTATGTGTGTGTAGGTGTGTGTGCGTGTGTGTATGTGTGTGTGTGTATGTGTGTGTGCATGTGTGTATGTGTGTGTGCGTGTGTGTATGTGTGTGTAGGTATGTGTAGGTGTGCGTGTGTGTGTAGGTGTGTGTGTGTGCGTGTGTGTATGTGTGTGTGCGTGTGTGCGTGTGTGTATGTGTGTGTGCGTGTGTGTGTGTAGGTGTGTGTGTGTGTGCATGTGTGTATGTGTGTGTGCGTGTGTGCGTGTGTGTATGTGTGTGTGCGTGTGTGTGTAGGTGTGTGCATGTGTGTAAGTGTGTGTAGGTATGTGTATGTGTGTGTGTGCGTGTGTGTAAGTGTGTGTAGGTATGTGTAGGTGTGTGTGTGTGCGTGTGTAAGTGTGTGTAGGTATGTGTAGGTGTGTGTGCGCGTGTGTGTAAGTGTGTGTAGGTATGTGTAGGTGTGTGTGTGTGTGTAAGTGTGTGTAGGTATGTGTAGGTGTGTGTGTGTGTGTGTGTGTGTGTGCGTGTGTGCGCATAGGAATTCAAAATTGTCCAAATCAACCCTGAAGTTTCGGAGACTGCACAAGGGTTCATATTTTTCTTTCTTTTTTACTTTTTTTTTGCATAAAACTGAATAGTTAAGACAATGGTCCTCACTTTAAGTGGTAAGTAATTCAGATTTTTTTTTTGGAAATGGCAGTGTAATTGTAGCAAAGAGACCAGCAGGTCATCTTGAAACAGCACTGTGTATCAGAACTTACAATGGGCACTGCACTGTTATTACTGCGGAGAGTTTAAGGATGAATGTATGTACTCCATGGCTCTTTAAAACCCCTCAGTCTTTACACCCTCCTGGGGCGACCCTTTGAAGCCACTTGCTTCAAAGCCACTTGGCCTTCCCCGAAGCTCCCTCTGCATTTCTGGTTTGGGTGGTTCTTGGTGTCGCTTCCTCCTCCTGAAGGTGAGTGAGCACGGGCTGCACCACGGTAACCATGCATCGGGGCCTGCTCCAGGCACGACCAGGTGAAGAGCTCAGGAACTAGATCTTGAGAGCCCTTGTCAACGTCCCCACCCCTGAAATGCTGGCTGTGAGTCGCCCCAACTTTGTTTCTCTGGCCTTCCCACTTCTTAGGGAAGGACTTGTCTGCCCCCTTGGAGTGGAGGCAGCTCCCTCTCTGAGTGTTCGCACTCGCTGATTGTGTGGGAATATCAAAGCCTGCTCAGCCGCATCTCAGGTCGTGGCTTTCCAGTTTACTTTAGGAAAGGCCCAAGGAATGGCAGCCTGTGTCTAACTCCACAGTTGCCGTGTCCTGGAAACAGAGCAGCCGTGTCTGGGGACTCTGCAGGACCTCTGCCACTTCAGGGGCTTGTCCTCAGAGCTGACAGCCATGCTCTAAGTTACGAGCATCCCATAAGCGTGGAGTGGTATAAGGTCCGCACACACTCTCCTGCTCCGCTGGCCCTGGCCACAGTCTGGTCTTGGGGATGACTCGTCCAGCCCCAGAGCAAAAGCAGCTCAGTGCATCTGTCCACCCTGGGAACAGCGTGGAGCCTGGAACCTATGTCCTTGTAGCTGTGGACCAGGGAACAGCCACGTGCAAAGGTCACTGTGGGCATCAACTGAGACAAAATTTGAAAATTAAAACTTTTCTATGTTTTTAATTTAAAAACCTAAGAAATATGCTAGTCATTTTAAGTACATAATAAGTCTTCTGAAATCCAGTTCCAGGGCAGTTTGTGAAGACACCAGAAGAAACTGTACATCCTACAGATGCTGAGAGATCGCCGTCCTGCTCCAGTGGGGCAGCTGCCCTGCAGAAGGGACACTGCGGTGCCTCCTGCAGGCTGAGCCAGGCACCCGTCCACCCTCCCACCTGCCTGCAGCCTGGCCTGGGCCCCAGGGCCTTCTGCATCCTGCTTTGGTTTCCAAGGTGGTCACCTGGCCTCCTTCTGTGGCTGGAAACCTGGCTATAGCACAGATGGTCAGGTCTCGCTCATCAGCCAGGACAGTTTCCATTCAAGCCACTTTAAAGTCTCTTGTCATTCACAAAGCAACTGAAGGGGTCCTTGACAAGGACAGGGAATCAGCCTGAGAGGCATGTCAGAAAGGCGGAAACAGAGCGGGGGAGTTGAGGTGCACTAATTGCAATCACTCTGCAGGGATCTTCAGCACACTCTGGCGATAACCTTCAGGTAATCAGACGCCCCCGCTGTGACTCTCAGCTGAGAACAAGCAGAGGCAGATGGTGGCATTTCAGACTAGAACTGGAGATGAGCCAGAGAACACCTTTTCCCTGCTTCGTTAAAAGGTGGCCATTGGCGATTAACACTTAAATGAAAATAACAAGGCAGCCATAACTTTCCAAGACATGATTGATAAAATTTCTGTCACTTACAGATGCCCTGTGTCCTTGCTACAGATTACAGCAGCAGAAGTGACTTAACTAGCCAGGCTTCTATATTAGCCAGCTTTCCTGAACATAACAAAATACCTGAGGTGAGGCCACTTAGGAAGAAAAGAGGGTTATTTAGTTTTGGAGGCTGAAAGTCCAAACACCAGAGTCCCTGCCAAAGCATCTGTGTGGGGGCCTGACTCTTCTCTGACGGTTCATGATCCGGGCAGTGTTATGCTCGGATTCAGGACCCCCAAAAGACCACCAGAGACCAAGATCGAGGTAAGCAGCAAAGAGGTGTTTATTGCGAGCTAGCTCGGTCCTCCACGCACACAGCAACTGGTGACACTGAGAGGCCCCGAGCCCAGGGTTTGCAGCAGTTTTATATACTCTTTGGGGAAGGCAGGGACTTCATATACATCATAGCGTCTCTTAGCAAATCATCACACACTGCGGGAAAATCATAAAACAATCTAAAACATGATTAGCACATTCACTGGTGGGAACAAGTTGGGTAGGGGTGATTGGCTAGTACAAGAGGGGGTTCCTTTGAACTGATTGGTTTAGGCCACAAGGGGAGTAATGTGCTGAACTACATGGTTTCCCAACATGTTATCAACCACCATAAACTACTGGGGGGTCACCTGGCATCCCAGGTATTTCCCTGTCTCATGCTGATTGGTGGCTGCTAGGGGTCCCCACCTAGCCCGACTGAGTCAGGGACCTGGGCAGCAGACCTCTCCTGTTATTTGTAGGTAAACAACTCAGCAGGGTGGGCATGTGCCTAGGAGTGCTCTGGGGGTCTTTCCAAGGTCATGCCCCTTCCTTGGTCAGGCTTGGCTCGGAGGTGGAGGCTGGTTTCTCAGCAGCTGGGATGCAGGCCTCGGGCCTCACCAAAGTCTGCAGACAGCTAGCTGCAGCCGGTCATGTGGGGAGGCTCAGAGCAGGGTCCACTCCCGAGGGACACAGCACCTTTCTCCTGCCCGGGGGTGTGGCTTGTGGGTTGGAGAGAAGGAGTCACATGTGAGCCTGTGTTTCTCAACCTCTTGAGCTTTGTCTTTGAGTCCAAAACCTGCGGCCGGGCTGGGCCTGGACCCTCCAGCCCTCCTTTAGTGGGGAGCAGAGGCCTGGAGCAGGGTGGGGAGCTGGGAGGAGATGAAGGTTTCCCAGGCCTTGAAGGAACACAGTGTTCCAGGGAGCGAAGGGCACAGTGCTCCCTGGGCGGGTGGGTCAGGACAGGGCTGCAGTCCACTCCCTCCTGGTGCTCCCTGGGCGGGCGGGGCAGGACAGGGCTGCACTGGGCTCCTCCTTCCCTCCTGCCCACAGTTCTCAGTGCTGCGCTCTGCAGCTCTGGGGAGCTGGTGCCTTGGGCTGGCTCCGAGCTCCTCTCACCGGCTTTTCTTCTCTGAAACCTCAAGCTCCTGTTACCCAGCTGCTCCCCTTCTTGGACGCTCACTGCAAGAGAAAGCAGTTCTTATTTGTGCCCAAGTTGCAATTTGAAAAGTCACTTCACAGCTTCATGGGACCTTAGTGACCAGGGCCACCAGTGGACGGTGCACTAGGCGCAGAGGCTGGGCCGACACGGAGCTTGGCACTCAGCTGGCCTGTGATATTGTCTCGGCTGGGGGTGTGGCTGGTGAGGCCATGCACCACTGTCCCATGTTGTCGGCATCTGCCCTCTGCTCTCTGCTTTGGTCCCTGGACCTCAGGGCTCTTTCCGAGGGCTGTAGTAGGCTGGGGCAGGGCGGGCTGGACCCCCAGCACAGGGCGCTGATCCTGCTCTGACACTGGCGGTGGGACTCCCACCCCAGCCCGGGGTTCTTCCTCCTATGTGGAGAGACAGTGGTCTAGGGTCCACTCTGGGGCTTGTGTGTAGGATGAGGTGCATGGACCAGCAGGCTGCAGAGGCCATCATGGTCACAGGAGTGACCAGAACTCCCGGGGAGCTCTGCCCTGGCCATGGCTATCACTTCCCACACCCTGCCACTCCTCTGTCACAGAGCACGGCCTCCCTTTCACTACCTCCTCTGTCCGCCTCTGTCCTTCCTCTCTTTCCCACTCCCGCTCTCTGGCTCTGAGAGCCCAGGCCTGGGCTGCGGGTTCCCAACCCACCATGCCTGGTGCCCTCTGCTGGGTTTGGCCCTCACGAGGCTCCAGGTCTCTGCCTCCTCCCAGCTCCTGAAGAGGTTGAGCTGGACACCTGCTCTGCCCACCCCTCCTCCTGGGGCAGCTGAGACAGCCAGCTGCCTGTGTCCTTACTGGCTCCCACCTGTGAGGACGGCACCTGTGCTGCACTGACCCTGCGGAGCTCATGGCGCCTGGCTCCAAGTCCACCCGGCTCCCAGTCTGAGTCCTGTGACATCCCGCCTGATGACCATCTCTGCCTGGCCTGGGCCGGGCAGGAGTCACCTGACGGTGATGTGTGTGGGCCTCAGTCTGACTCCTGGGGTGGCTGAGGTCAACCACAGGGAAGCTCCATCCTGTGTGACCCACCCCAGAGTCACCCTGGACCTGAAGGCTTGGGGGCCTCCCTGGCTGGCGCTCCCATCCAGGTGCTGTCACAGTCCCTGCAGGCCCACTAGGGCTGGACCGGGCGGCTTTCCTCTCTGCTGACTTTGATCTCGCTGCGCTAGTGATCTGTAGCACGTGTGTGACACTCTGAGCTCTGGGGACTCTTCTAGTAGAACACTGAGCCTGGGGTGGTCAGGGGGACTCAGGACAGGACAGGGTAGAGGACATGGTCTCTGGCCACCTCCAGGAGCACTGGGCGAGGCAAGAGGACAGCTTTAGCCAGGGACTTTGGCTGGTTCCAGCTGAGGCAAGCACTGACCCAGCTGGAGTCCCCAGCACCTGCAGACTACGCCACAAGGCTGTGTCCCTGCTCCCACACGTGCCTCAGGGGCTCCCGGGGAGCTCTGCCCTGGAGAGCCACCAGCCCTGCCTGGTTTACTCCGAGGATTCCTGATGCTCCAAAGCTGGGGAGGGGCTGGGAGTGGGGAAGCTGGTCGTGAGGGTCAAGCCCAAGCAAGTGTCTGTATTTCCGACTGCAGGCAGGATGTCACTCAGGGCTTTCCCAGGCCGTGTCAGCAGACAGTGCTCTTGTGAACACACACACACACACACACACACACACACACACATCGCCATAAGCATGCATTTGTGTAAAATAAATGCATGTTTTCTTGCCAAATTACCTTGAAAACTATAAGGTGCGGCCTAAGTGTATGGTCTGAGGGTACGACCCACGTGGTGACGGTTTGATCCAGTGTTCATGGCGGTGTCATAGAGATTTGGATCTGGCTCTTCCTGGGCACCAGAAGGGTGGCCATCAGCTCCTCTTTAATCTCATGCACGAGGGCCTTCGCTGGGCAGTGCCTGCTGCCCTTCCAGCCTACCAGGAGCCAGCAGACAGACCCCAGCTGGCCACGCCACCCAGAAGGCGTCTCCCACCAGCCCCACCAGCACCTGCCTCTGAGCACGGAGTGTCCTTTCGTCCAGGCATGTCTTATCTTGTGCCCAGTCACAAAAGACACACCTGGAGCCAAGCTCTGGGGAGGGGACAAGGCTGTGACCCAGAGGTTCCGCCTGGTGTGGTGTGCATCATGTGGGTGCAGAGATGAAGGCAGTGCCACGTGTGAGGGCTCCTCAGCCTGGACAGTACCTGGAGTGGCCTCTCCTCCTACTGACTCAGCGTCTCCATGGCTTGAAGTGTTTTATGGCTGGTGTCTTTGTGTCACAGCTGGGAGACAGCTCCCTCTGCTGGGCAGAGTTGTAGATTGCAGGCCTACTGATGAGGACCAGGACAGGGGAGGGTCACATGGGAAGGCCAGGGCTTCCATGGGCAGCCACACCCACATTGGAAGACAGGCAGGGAGGAGTGGGCAGGGGAGAGGCCAGAATCTGGTTGCGGGAGCCTGTGCTCAGGCCTAGGTCCCCTCTTGCTGGGCAGGTGTCTTTCAGAAGACACAACCATCTCTGAGCCCAGCTCCTGCATCTGCAGTGACCACAACCCACTACCCAGAGGTAAAGAGTGGACTGGGCAGCCTGCATGGCAGGTGTGGGAATGCACAGAGGATGTGGATTTCTCTGCGTTTTATGCATCTGGTGAGCCGTGGGGGAGGAGCAGGGGGGTGGTGATTTCAGTCCTACTCAGTGCTGGATGCCATCGCCCCCCGGGGTGCCATTTAGGTGCTCCTAAGCTGCTGTCCAGGAGTACAGAGGGACACCAGGTGCCCTTCCTCTCTGTGGCCCTGACAGACTCAGTGGCCCACTTCCGTACCCCAGCAGCTGGCAGTCAGGGGATGGAGAGCAGGAGGAAGCCCTGGATGGATCTGCGTCATGGAGTTGGCTTCTTGCTTCAGCCCTGAACTTGGGCGTGGATGAAGGCAGCCCCAGCAACACCGTCTCAGGTGCTTTGTCCCTGACCCCCCATTTTACAAACCTGGGTGCCAAGGATGGGATGTGCCTGACACTGCCCAGGTTCTAACTACTGAGTCCCCACCCTTTGCCCCGAGTCCCTGGGGATGGCAGTGGTCTTGCAGCTGTCCCTGGGTGGGTCCCTGCTCTGTGCTGCAGCTCAGGTGATCTGTGTGGCCAGAGCTTGGAAATCTGCAGCCTCAGCCCCTGCAGAGGGTATGTCATGCCCAAGGTCCTCGTGCAGACGCTGCCCTAGCTGTGTGGGCTGGCCCTGTGCCCTCCCAGCAGAGTCTGCAACGAGCATTGTCCCCCGCCCCCATGGGACCACCATCTGAGAGGCACCAGCTGGAGAAAGCACAAGACACTAAGGAGTGGCTCCTCACATCTCCTGGGCAGGGGCCAGAGGCAAAGGGAGCACAAGGCACAGGACATTCTTCACCTGCAAACAGCACTAGGTCATCACCTGTGCATGGTCAGTAGTGTTCTGTCCCCATGGCCCCAGGGTGACCCTTCCCTTGGCCTGAGTGAGCAGACGTGGGGCACCGTGTTCTGTTCCCAGGTGCCCCGAGCTCTGGAACATGCCTGCTTCGTCCCTCATCAAGGTCTCCCGTGCACCTCGAAACTCAGCACTTCACAGATCTCGGAAAAGGCTCCTGGCAAAGCCTCGCACCCCTGCCACCCAGGTCTCCAGGCCAGTGGACAGGCCAGGGTTGCAAATATAGGAGGGGAGGGAGAGTGACCATAGCAGCCCCAGGATGCTCCCTGCCACCGGATGTTCTGTTCCTGATGTCTCTCAACAGACAGTGGGACCAGAGATCCCAGCCCGTGTGGGGTGGGGGAGGGGCTGCAGGGACCCCTGGGGTGGGGTCCCCGCGGGGCTGAGGGGCATTGTGGGAGGGGCTGCCCAGGGCTGGGCTGGAGGTGACCTGACCCCTCCACAGCCCTGTACGTGCGTGCTGGGTGAAAACTGCACAGGGAGGCCAGGCTACCTGAGGAGGACAAAGGAATGGGGTCTGGGAGACGCGGAGGAGGCCCCTGTCTGTTAATAACCAGAAGGGCCCCGGGGACACAGGCAGGAGGCAGGAGCAGACTTTTCCCAGGAGCACAGGAGCCGGCAGGTGTGCACTCAGCCCCCCAGTAGTGTGGAAAAGGGACTCTGTTCCCAGGAGATCGTGGACACCGCTGCCCCCTGGGGACCACAGCCCCCTGTCCAGGTGACGGCTGGAAAAGCCACACAGGTGTCCAGGAATGGGACTGAGCTGCACTGCACCATGGGTCCCAGCACCAGGAAGTGACAGACACCCACCTGCAGGACTGTGCACGGTGACACGGTGGTCCCAGAAGAGCACCACACGGCCACGGCTTCAGCAGAGGGGTCGCGGGGTCCTGGTGACCTAACCCTCTGGGAGTGGAGAACTTAGGCTCCCACCAGGCCGGACAAGAAAGCCCGCTGAGCGCAGGCTGGTGGCGGCTAGGGAGGCCCTGGTCCCGGCCAGCAGGGGGCAGAGTCTGCCCACGGACAGTCCTTCTTTTCCTCCTGAGGTGAGTCTGCCCTCCACAAACATGGCCCAGGCTGGCTTCGCTGCCAGCAGTGCTACAGCATCCGGTCCACGGTCCTTGGTCACCGGCAAGGCCCCATGCTGGCCGCCGCGGAGATTCCTGTTTCCGCTGCTCTCTGCAGGTCTTTCTTGTCCCGACTGAGGACATGCTCTGGGAGTGCTGGGCCTCCGCGCCTTTGTGCTTTGGAGGACGCTCTGCGGCTCCACAGGCCCACAGGGACCAGCCCCCATGGCCACCTGAAGAACTCACAACCAGTCCGCTCCTGAGGGCTGGTCGGCCCAGGGTGCCTTTCCCAGCGTCCAGGCAGCCTTGGTTTGGCCACTCTGGTGAGAGGGGACTCTGTCCCACCAGGCTCTCTGAGCAAAGGCAGCTTCAGCAGGGGCTACTGACCAGGGCACAGTCCCCTACTGACCAGGGCACAGCGTGGCTCTGCTGTTCCCAGCAGGACCTAAGTCTCACCTGGTCACGTCTGGCGTCTTTATCTTTTTGCGTTTTACGGGAAAGCAGCATGCTGGTGGGACCTGGGCGTGCGAATCTGGGATCCAGGACTCGGCTGTGACCTTCTCACGTGTAGTCCCAACTCCAGCACCTGGGACGTGACTGAGGTCACTGGTGCAGGTCTGATCACGCCCGTGAGTGTCCTGGCGGCAGGAGATCGGAACGCACAGCACAGAGGGAGAGGCTGGGGCACAGGCAGGAGGGCCACCAGCCTGAGACTCTTCCCCTGGGCTCCTGGCCGCTGGGCTGTGGGAAGTGAGTCCCTGGGCTCAGAGCCTCCAGGCTGGGCCTCTGGTGTGGCTTCAGGCACTGACCACATCAGCCTCGCAGTGCTCCCTGTGCCCCAGCACCCGGGGCATCTGCTGGGCCTTTCGGCTCCTGGACGGCTAGACTCAGGATCCTGAGGACAACTGCGCGGCAGGGAGCCCGTGGGAAGGTGGGAGCTCCTCCCAGGCTGCAGCTGGCTGGGTAGAAGCACCCAGAGGTTCACCTCCCAGCAGCTGCACCTTAAATAGCAAACGCAGCATTCCCTCCTGGGCTGAGGAGCAGGGAGACCGAACTTGGAGGGTCATAGGAGCACGGGGGTTCCAGGAATCCATGAACCCTGCCAGCGAACACCCACTGCAGGTCCTACAGGCTCCGGGCTGGCAGGGCAGCCCCGCCACGTCCCAGCCTCCCTCTGTGCAGACTCACAGCCAGTGGGCACCATGCTCCTGGACGCCAGCCTCCAGAACTGAACCAAAATCAACCTCAGTTCCTTGTAAGTCACCCATTCTTGGTATATGCCACTACAGCAACAGAAAACAGACCCAGACACTGTGACAAACATGTGCCCTGACCTCTGGCCACAATATACTGAAACAAATTGTCAATGTATGTCACTAAATAAGCATATTGTCAACTATTTTATCAACTTTTGTAACATCATAGTGAAGGCAGAGTTCATTTTGGTGATCTCAGAGTCATTCATAACTTCTTGAAATTAACTGTGAACACATACATACACATAAAATCATTTTTAGTTACATTAAACCTAAAATAATCAGCCAAATTCCATATAGTCTGCCTAATCCTTTAACTTTTGTTCTATCCTTGTAAAGAATAAGCAGGTCACTTTCAATGGGTTTTAACATGCAAAATCTGATTATTTTCCGCAGATCTTATTTTTAGTGGCACCAACTTAAAATGGGAGATCTTGCTTGTGACGAGCGAGGTGCATGGTGCGTGTGTGCGATGGCTTCCGCTCTGAGCTTGGCTGAGTCTTGAGCCTTCGTGGCCATCAGTCATTTGGGCAGCATTTCCCAGTCCACGCGCTGCAGTGTCGCCCCCCTGGTCATGCTGTGGACCACAGGAAAGCCCACTGCAAAGGCGCCAGCTTCAAACTGCCCCTTGTAATGCATCTGCATTCTCTTGGGAGTCTCCCTGGATGGGGTGTCCCCCGTGGTGTCAGAACCTCGCCCTCTGGTCCTGGCTTCCATTTCAACTCAAGGGGACACCTTGTCCTTGCTCTTTGAAGGACACTCAAGAGCTTCCTTCTCAATGACCCTCAAGGTGAGCTGTGTCTAGACCAAAACCACGGAGCTTTTGGAGCAGGGACTCACCCCCTTCCTGGAGCCTGGAGTGTTCCCTCCTGGGAGGAGCAACAGGTGGGGAGCCACTGGGGGCAGGCCAGGAGGGCAGGGCCAGCACCTGCAGGCGCCATCGCTCCCACCCAGGCCCTGTTCCAGGGGGCCTTGGTGCTGACCTGGCTGTTCCCCCAGCAGAGCAGGGGCACAGCTTTGCTGAGTGCAGAGGGGGCAGGGACGTGGGGCTGGTAGAGAGGGTGCTGGCCTGGAGAGCGTCCAGGTGACAGGAGGCTGGTGAGGACACCAGGAGCCATGGGCCAGGGGAGGCATGAGGTAGACCATGTGGTCCCTGGACCAAGGAGGTCCGTGTCTCCTCTCCTCTGCTCTGCATGCAGGGCAGTGGCACCTCAGGTGACTGCTTTGCTGGGTGCGGCCCAGGTTAAGGGGGTGGTGGGCTCGGGGGTCTCCACGGGGGCCAGGCCCCTGCTTCCTAGGGGTTCGCTCCTCGGTCGGCCCCCGCCTTTGACCTGCTGCATCTTCTGCAGCACAGCCTGCGTTCCGGTCAGCGCTTTCACTGTCGTGACCAGAACACCAGGAAGAACACCCGGGAGGAAGCCTCATTTCTGGGTTCCAGAGGTCTCGGTCCAGAGACGGCTGATTTCATCTGGGGGCCTTAAGTGAGGCAGAACATCATGGTGGAAGTACGTGGCAGAGGGAAGCAGCTGGGGACATGGCACCAGGAAGCAGAGAAGAGACTCTACTCCCCAGTGGCAAAATATAAACCAAGGCATGAACCAAGCGACCCACTCCTCCAGCCACACCTTCCTGCCCACTTACCACCCAGTTAGTCCCTATCAGTGACCAACACACTGAAGAGTGAAGGCTCTCGTGACCCAATCGTGTCACCGCTAAATCTTCTTGCATTGCCTCATACATGAGACTTGGGGGACACCTCACATCTAATCCCTCGTAGCACTCTGGCATTAGAGGAGCTGGGGACTGGGCCAAATCCCCACCCATGGGCATTTCCTCTTGGAGGCTACCCCATACCCTCGGGGAACTCAGCACCACCCAGGGCCTCCCAGGTGGGAGCAGCCTCTGGTCTCCGCACGGCAGGGCAGCTATGGCAGCTGCTAGACAGCAAGGTGCAGGACAGGGGACCAGGACACCTGACCAGCACATGGGCCATCAGGCCCAGGGCTCTGCAACCCAGAAGGAGCTAGGGCACCACGGACCCTCCCTGGGCTCTGCCCCTGGCTCCAGGGGCCATGCTGCCTTGGGAAGCAGTGCCTCCCAGGTGTGCAACCAGACCCTCCCTCTTGCGTGGCAGCCCCCTCCCAGGTATTCCAGCCTAGGTCTGCAGGCAGCCCCCAGGCTCTGAGGGACTGCTGGGCCGTAAGTAGCTGGCTCCTCTGTCCCAAGGCCCGGGGTCTTCAACTGTGTGCCCTCAGGGTGCTTCTCCGAGTCCCTCCTGCCAGGCCGAAGCCCAGGCCGTCCGGAGGGCCTGAATCACAACCAGGAACCTGGTATCTTCCGGTGGAGAATGGCCCCTCCCTGCGCTTACCTATGGAGACAGTCTCCACAGAGAGTTCTCAGGCCTTCCACTCACAGTGTTTTTCCAATTGTATGTTTACTGTTGAGCTAATTTTATCAGGAGACATATACAGGTGAAGGGGTTTCACCTGCTCGGAAAGGGCCCGCTTCTCCCTCTCTGGCCTTTCCAGCCCCCTGCTCCCTTGAAGGCCGGCTGCACCTCTGGCCCCGGAAGGTGGGCGGGCTCCTGGCCAGCAGGTTCCTGCAGCACCTGCTCCAGCTGTGAGTGCTCCTGAGCAGGGCTGAGCTGGAGGAGCACTGGCAGGCGACTGGACCCCGCTGGAGCTCTTCATTCCAAGGACACCGTCAGACCCACCTTCAAGCCTGCCTTGACCTATATTTTAGTGAAACTGATCAGGGCTTTGTGGATTTTCTTTTTAAATGAGGAGAAGAAAGACTTTGAATTTTCTCCTCTGAGACCTTATGATTTTTCATTTAAATAGTTCTTCAAACAATTTCTTTCAGGAAAGTGTATTCTTCTTTTTCAGTTAACCCTGCAGCTAGGGCTATTTTAGTAATTCTTAACAATTAAGAGAGTATTAAACGCGTTGATACCCACAGAATCTTGGAATAGGGGCTGGGGTTTTGGCTCAGTGGTAGAGCACTCGCCTACACGTGCGAGGCCCTGGGTTGACCCTCAGCACCACATGGAAAATAATTAATTAATTAATTAAAAGTGTCGTGTCCAACTACAACTAAAATTATATATATATATACACACACATACCCCTTGGAGCGATGCCTGACACAGCGATGCACATTTATGTACATTTGTGCATTTTTCCCATCAGGTCTTGTCCCTTCGAGTACTGTCCCTTCCTGGTCATGGGTCCCCACGGCTTTGTTTACATCCTTAGGTATGACGATGATGCTGCAGACACAGCCATGCGCTCACAGTGAGCCTCCCAGGTCTGGAGACACAGACCCTGGTCTTCACAGCACTTAGGACACGTCGGGGAGCCAGTCCTGGGGCCCTTCCTTGTGGATGGGAAGCCAGCAGTCCGTGCATGTCACATAAGTGAGTGTCCCCAACTCAGAGCTGCCTCTCAGCCTAGCTCCCCTCCAGAGACCCTCTGCTGCTCCAACCCACTTCCCAAGGCTCACTCCTCAGCCGAGCTTCAACCCCCTCCCCACCTGGGGAGTTCAGGCCCCAAATCATCTGCCCCCTTTTGTCCTACAGGGCAAACACAGTTCAGAGGAAAGAGCAAACACAGACCTTCAATGGGACAAATTATACCTAAAAATGTGTTACTTAAAACAACTTCTCTTTTTGTACATTAAGTAAAACATGAGAACATTTTTTTATCATCTTGGAATGTGGAAGGATCTTTAAACTATTTCCCAAAAGTTAAAAGTGACAAAAGACAGGTAAGTTTGACCACATTAAAATTTAAAAACCCTTCATGGCAAAAAGAAAAACGGCATCTGTTAAACAACAGAAGCTGCAGTTTACATCCCAGTCCAAAGGACCTTCCAAATATAAGAGGCCAAAGCTGATCAAGAAAAAAGTAGAATAAACCCAACAATTCAATAGAAAATGGATAAGGAATGCAAATAGATGTTTTCCAGAAAAGGAAGCACAATGGTTCTTAAACACGTGCACACAGGCACACACATGTGCACACACGTGCACATGCACACGCGCGTGCACACACACAGGAAACAATGCTCAGCCTCGTCCATTACAGGCAGAATGCAAATGGATGCACACAGACACGTTTGACACACGGCCCAGGCAGGGCCAGGGCTGGTGCGTGGCCTGGCTTCTCGGGCCATCCAGAGCCTGCAGCACGGTGCACCCCAGATCCCAAGGGCGCATGCCCTTTACCTAAAATGTCCCTTTGCAGGTGGACGTGCTTGCTCATATGAAGATGGTGGGTCTGTAATCATCTTCTTCGCAGCAGGACTTAAAATGGGGGAAGGTGGAGAACAGTCTCTGAGTCTGTCACTGCAAGGTGGCGAGACAGGGCCTCTCTCCAGGGCCACTGTCTCAACTCTTGGCACTGTCACTCTGTTTCTAAATAGCGAGCCCTGTTTTGTTTTCCGTCTTTCCTAAACAGTGAGCTTAGCGTAGGTGTTTGGCAAATGGATTTGTCAACATGAAATGACAGTTCCCTTCTCTCCCAGGTTTTAATTGTACATAGTTCCATCAAATGCTCTTCCTGCATCTCTTGAGATGATCACCGCTTCTCTTAGATCTTCAATGGGGTAAGTAGTAAATTTCCTACTGTAAACCATCTTGGTAATTCCAAGGCAGCCCATGGAATCACAATGTGTTGTTTTGATCAATTTTTATCAGTTTGAGACTCCTTAGTTTCCCTTTCCAGTAGACACTGGTCCATCGGTCAGTTGGGCTGCTTGTGCCGTGGCATCCAGCTACAGGAGGCTTGCAGAAGAGACGCTCAGCTGCGTGCTCTTCTACTTCTGGAACAACCTGTACGAAATCAGGAATCACCTGCTCCTTAAAAGTTCAGGGATCCCAGCAAAGATCTATGAGAAAGGCATTTTAAGAAAAATAGACGAGATAGAAAATAGTGTAATCTGCTACTCTTATTGTGGTAAAACGCACATAACAGAACTCAGTGTTTAATCATTTTGAGTGTGCAGCCGAGTGGCATTAGGCACGTTTGTGTTGTTCCAACTGACGCCACCATCCACCCAGCCTTTCCACCTTCCCAAACTAAACTCCTCCCCTGGTAAACAGCAGCCCCTCCTCCCCCAGCGCCTGGCCGCCCGTCTGCTCTCTGCGGACTTGACCACCGTGGGCGCCTCACATAAGTGAAATCACGGCCTTCTGTGACCAGCTGATGTCCCTCAGCGAAACGTCCTCGAGGTTCGCCCCCATGTGGCAGGCGCCAGGAGGAAGCTAGGCACTATTTCCTTGTTGGGGGACCACACGCTGCTGCCGTCCACCTGTTGAGGGACACTTGGGCAGGTTCCTCCTGGGGCTTCTCTGAGCACAGCTGCCGTGACGGGGATGTGCAGGGATCACGGGGATCACGTTTCACTTCCGGTGCTTTGGGGTGGACAATGGCCTGCTTTTCATGTTCAGCTTCTAAAAGGGAAATGGGGGAACATCGGCATCCCAAAGGAGCCTGCCCGCTGGGTTCCCGCCCCTAGGTGTGTCTGCCTTGGTGCGTTGGTGCCTCACCTCCTGCCTCTCTGGATTCCCGTCTGGCTGGGGCAGGGGGCTCCAGAGCGGCCCAGCCTCCCAGGCACGTGCTCTTCAGGAACCCCTCTCCTCTCAGGCTGTGGGAGGAGCTCCATCCTGCTGCAGACCAGGGGATCCACTCCAGAGCTACCTTTCCCAGGTCTCCTCTGCCACGTGAGGCGACAGGGACCACCCTTCTCGGCAGCCCCCTACAGGAACCTTCTGTTGAGCTTGTCCAGCTGCGATGTGGTCTCAGGCTCTCGGGAGAATTCTCTCCATAGACACAAGGGCTCCCAGCGAGCAGAAATCAGGGATGGCGCAGGAGTGGGGGCTCCAGGGCAGACCTCCCTCGCAGGGCCAGGTCTGGGGGGCTCACTGCCTCCTGTGTCCTTTACCCTCTCTCACCCAAAATGAGCAGTGGGGATTTGCACTGGGCTTTTCCAAAGTCCTTGACGCAGCAGTCAGCGGTCCTAATAGGCATCTGGGTGAGGGCAGCCTCAGCTGCAGCGAGGGTCACAGCTAAATGAGGTTGTGACGGCCCTGAGAGGCGGCAGTCAGAGCTTGCCTTTGCCTCCTTTCAGTCGATTCCCAGGAGGGAGTTTGGGTCATGAAGAATGTGCCCTAATACCAGCAGGGTCAGAATGGGTGCCCTGTGCCTTTGGAAGTCAAAGCTGATGCCATCCTGCCCTGCTCCATATCCAGACCAAGTGGCTGGGCAGCACAGCCATGGCCCTCCCAGCATCTATGCAAGGGGCAGGTGCTCAGAGGGTAGAGTCCAGGGGCAGCCCATGCCATAAACAAGAATGGCAGAGGCACAGGTCACCCCACGCTGGCCCACATGGGTGGTCTGGAGGCTGCTGCCATTGCTGGTCACTGGAATGCCCACCATCAGTGCTGGAGTGTGACAGTTTCAGCAGGACGTGAGTCTCTGAGGACTCTGCAGATGATGAGCCAGCTGGGGAGGCGCAGGAGGCAAGTGCTGGCCAAAGCTCTGTCCTGGGGAGCAGCAGGGCAGCCTGCTCTGACTCGCCAAGCCCAGGGGGGCTCAGCATCTTCCCCACCCGGCCCTGCCCCAGAAAACGGCTTCACATTAGTGAGGCTGAGAGTCAGCACACACTGCAGTCATAAAGGGGTCTCAGAGGGTCTGGGATCTGGCTTGGATCTTCCTGGGATGCACTGGCTTTGGGAGCCATTGGCACCCGAGAAGGAAGGGGAGCCCTCCTGGCCTTGGGGGTCCCTGCCCGGCAGGTGCTGCAGGAAGACCTTGCAGGAGAGCTCGGACCTCTCCAGGGAGTAAGCGCTCGCACGGTCACGTTCTCTCTCCACTCAACAAGAGATGGAAGAACACGCGTCATTGTAAACACGAGCAAGAAACATGATAAGGGGTCGGGCGAATAAGTGCCATGTGGTGGCCTCGTTGGTTAGAAACCCAAACCCCAGGAATGGCTGGGTCTGTGCCCGAGCACTGCGGGGCTGCTGCTCAGGTCAGCCGCGGCCAGCGGAGCTCACGCCAGCCACGTTTGCACACGGGCTTCTTCTAGAAGGCACCTTGGGGAAAGCAAGAAGAAACAGCAGAAGTTAACTCAATGGCACATTCTATGTAGCCCCATGTGTCCAACTATTGCCACCCTGATAGGACTCGTCGCAAACATGAGTGAGACGCTGCATCCTACGTTTCTGGATCCCTCCAAAGCCAGGACATGCTGCACCTCCTGCTTGACCTGGGCTTGACCCTGTGGAGTGCCCATGGCACTGGGGCTGACTGGGTCTCCCTGCGGGCAGCTCAGCTCTAACCTGCCAGTGGAGGGTCAGGCCAGCCTGCTGCTCTGAAAAATTCCAGTGCTGAGCCATGGCATGGGCCAGTGGGCACCCATTGGTGGGAGCGATGGGGACACCGTGCCCCGCAGGCTGACTCAGCGGCACCTTGCCAAGATGCACCTGCTCAGCGTCCCCAGCAGTCAGGACGGGTCCCCTCCCCATGCTCTGCCTGGAGTCCACAGTCAGATTTTGCATGTTGTGATTTGTATTTTTAATTATTAGTGAGCTAAACAGTTGTTCCTAGTTTAAAGGTTATTTTTATTCTTGTCTATGAAAATCAAATTGGTGAATTAGAAAATGGCCAGATACAATGATGGGGCAGGGGGGGGATCAACCAGGAAGCCCACTGTCCATCTTGCGCATGGGTAGACACATCGGGCTCCAGGCCCTCCCTGTCCCACACCCTGGCCCTGTGACTTTGGCTCCCTAACTGGAGCCAGAGTGTATTTCCTGCTCCCGTCCTTGCTGATCTTGGCCCTGTGAGAGGGTGGACCAGGTGGGAGCCAGTGTGTGCTCCAGACTGGGCTTAAAGGATGTCTCAGTCGCTCCTAAGCTTTGAATGCCTCGAGGAGGACCTGGCCACAGTCCCTGCTGGCAGCAGCTGGGGACACCAAGGAGCAGGGAGTCACCAACGCAACCCCACAACCCGAGGGGACCAGGCAGCTCATGCTTTTGGTCATGCCAGAGGCTGGGGTGGCTTGTCACAAAGCACGAGTGTGGCCATACTTGGCAACCAAGAGCACACAGAGATTGGAGAGGGCAGGCCAGGTGTGGCTGGGGGTGGGGGTCCTAAAAGCCAGCAGAGGCCGGGTCCTCCTGTTGATGGCTGGGGGTAATCTAATGCAAGCAGAGGCCGGGTCCTCCTGTTGATGGCTGGGGGTAATCTAATGCCAGCAGAGCCTGGGTCCTCCTGTTGATGGCTGGGGGGTACCTAATGCCAGCAGAGCCTGGGTCCTCCTGTGGGTGGCTGGGGGTCCCTAATGCCAGCAGAGCCTGGGTCCTCCTGTGGATAGCGGTGGGTTCCTTAATGCCAGCAGAGGCTGGGTCCTCCTGTGGATGGCGGGGGGTTCCTAATGCCAGCAGAGCCTGGGTCCTCCTGTGGATGGCTGGCGGGGGGTTCCTAATGCCAGCAGAGCCTGGGTCCTCCTGTGGATGGCGGGGGGTCCCTAATGCCAGCAGAGGCTGGGTCCTCCTGTGGATGGCTGGGGGGTACCTAATGCCAGCAGAGCCTGGGTCCTCCTGTGGATGGCTGGGGGTCCCTAATGCCAGCAGAGCCTGGGTCCTCCTGTGGATGGCTGGCGGGGGGTTCCTAATGCCAGCAGAGGCTGGGTCCTCGTGTCGATGGCTGAGGCAGAGCACTGCAGGGAGACACACACAGATCCAACTGGAAATTCTTCTTCAATCCAGGTAGAAGGTAAGGCTGTGTTCCTCCTGTGAGGGAGGGGTGACCAGGAGAGGAGAGAGAATCAGAAGTCCCAAGGGCAGCACTAAGTTCGGAAACTGTGATTATAAACATTGTGAGGGAGAGAGAATGGCAATACGAGAATTTTATACTCAGCCAAAGTATTGTTTGACATCGAGAGCAAAGAAAAACAGCTCACCGCCCAGGCACTTTTTCCAAAAACAAAAATGATTACTCAATGAAATCTACCGCCCACGTGAAAAATAAAACTCCCAAAGATGTAGATAGAATTGGAATCCAGCTGCAAATTCCATTCTTTTTCCACTTCTCGGTGTTTTCAAAACATGTCCTGAGCCACATGAGCCTCACACAGTGGTTCCTTTTTTCTTTCTTTCTTTTTCTTTTTTAATTTATTTATTCTAATTTGTTTTACATACAGCAGAAGGCACTTCAGTTCATAGTACACACACAGCACAATGATCATGTCTCTGGTTGTACACAGGGTCACACCATTCCTGTCTTCATACATGTACCCAGGCCAACGATGTCCACCTCATTCCACCGTCTTTCCTATCCCCTTTCCCCTCCATTCCTCTCCCTGCCCTTGGCCCTATCTAGAGTTCCTCCATTCCTCCCATGCTCCCCCCTCCCCCCACCACATCCCCATTATGGATCAGCATCCACATATCAGAGACAACATTTGGCATTTGGTTTTTTGGGACTGGCTTACTTCACTTAGCATTATATGCTCCAATTCCATCCATTTACCTGCAAATGCCATGGTTTTGTTCTCTTTTATTACTGAGTAATATTCCATTGTGTATAGATGCCACAGTTTCTTTATCCATTCATCCACGGAAGGGCACCTAGGTTGGTTCCATAGTTTAGCTGTTGTGAATTGTGCTGCTATACACATTGATGTGATTGCGTCCCTGAAGTCCGTTGGGTATAAACGGAGCAGTATTGAAGCTGGCCATGTGTTTGGCCCAGACCCATCCACGTTACAAGACAGCAAAGTTAGAAACCCACACCCCTGTGAGCTCAAATGCATGAATTGTCAACCAGCTGCTTGAAAACTGGGTCCCAAACCATGCAAAAAAGACACTGTGTCTTGGCTGTTGTGGGTTGTGTTGTGTCCCCAAGACAGATACGTTGGAATCCCCAGGATTTGGGGAATGTGGGTTTTACCTATTAACTGGGTCACTCTGGAGGGAGGTGGGACCTGAATCCAGGACACCTGGTGTCCCTGTAAGAGGTGGAGAGATGCAGAGGACATCATGGAAGACGGAGACCCATGTGAGGGCCACTCAGGGCAGAGGCAGAGACACAGCCCTGTGTCTGGGAGCCAAGGAAGCCAAGGACGAGGACCGCTGGCAGCCGCCAGGAGCAGGGACACAGGGAGGGGACCCCGGCACCTTGAAATTCCTGTCTCCAGACCATGAGGGAACACGCTTCTGCTGGGTCCATTCCTAACCCTCATCACAGAAGACTTCGGAAACCAGAGCAGTGGTCCGTGGTGTTGATTCCACGTGTGGTTTGATGTAATGGGAGAGTAAGAGAAAACGTGCGCCCCCAGCAGATCCAGGAAGACACGTCTGACACTCACCTGGGTGACTACATCAAGGGCACCTCTCAGCACACCAGGGATCAAAGGCGCCTGGAAGGGGCGTCTGTAAGCAGCTTGCAGACAGAGCTGTCTCCAGGAGCAGCTTCCCGGAGCCTGAACCAGCAGGTGCTGTCCTCACCGCCTGCAGGCAGCCACGCAAGCCACAAGAGGAGCGGGGAAAGCATCCGGTCAGAAGGACAGCTGTCTCCTTGCAAATGTCTTAAAGGACAGGTTAGAACATCCTAAGGAAGGGCCAAAGCTCCTAGAGCTATCAGGTAACTGCAGCACATTCAGGGACCCCCATGACAAATGGCCCCTGAGGACCGAGGGGTGAACACCTCAGGGGAGAGAAAGAGCAAGCCGGCTCCCAGTCTCACCAGAGCATGGGGCATGGGAAGGTTCCGGGCCCCCAGGCCTCTGGGAGTGAGGCTCTTGGAGTGAGGCCCCGGGAGACGGGTGGCTGGGAAAGTCACTCATCTTTCTGCCACCGAGTGGTCCACAGAAGTGCCAGCTCTAAAGGCAGCAATGTCAGGGATTCCCAGATTGAGGGCAGCACCAGGGGGCGAGGGGCCAACGTGGGCATGGCACCGTCACCCAGCAGTACACAGCAGCACCCCTGAGTGGTGAGGCCCAGGAGCAGGAAGATGCAGGGCAGCCGGAGCCCGGGAGGGACTGGTCCCACCTCTGCGTGTGACCACCTCCAGGGATGCGTTCCTGTCTGCCTAGATGCCGCGAACTGCACACCTCTCTTTGCCTAAGCCAGGCTGTGGTCTCTGCCTCCCAAGGCTGACCCCTTCTGCCCTGAGCTGGGCCCTTAGTAAAGGTGCTGGGTTGAAGCCTCCTTTCCACAAGAACCCAAGGTCAGTAACACTGAGCAAAGCTGCAGGTTATGAGGCCAAAATAGCAAACCTCTGTTGTGTCGCCGTACCCTGTAAATAGAATGTTAAGAAAACCCTTCACAATGGCATAAAAACATGCTTAAGAAAGATTTTAATAAAATAAGAGCAAGACCTGAAAAGTACACAGCAGACCCAGGGCACCGCTGAACGAGATCACAGAGGACCTAATAAGTGACAAGTACCAAGTGTGCGGGTTGGATCCGTCAGGACTGTTGGGTGGCCATGCTCTCCCCAGGGACGCCGTCTATGCAGGGCCGCAACCCATGCAGCCCAAGAGGCTCTGGGCCAGCCCCTGGGGCTGCCTGACGAGCAAGCCCCAGCCTGGAGCAGGACTAGATTGCCCTGGACACGGGGAGTCGAGGGGCCCAACCAGCCTGCACCACAAGGGCTCCAAGGAGCCACTGCCCAGCCCCTGGCCACCCTCCTGCTTCAGCAGACAAAGGACTGTCCAAGGTGCCTCCCTCCACTTCCTCTCACGCCCTCTCCCTGGAGATTAAACTTTTGCTTTCCCTCCTTCTCGCCAATCCAAGAAAAATTTAACTCTCATTATATAAATACGAGGGCCCACTGGACATTCCTAAGTGGACAAACTTGAATCTGGGAGCCCTCTCCTCCCGGGGCTGTCCTTTCCCTGAGTCCCAGCACAATAGACTTCAGCGGCTCTGCTGAAGCAGTGGAGGCTCCCAGCCCAGCCTGGCTCCCTGGGACAAAGGCCTGCAGCTCGCCTTTGTCTCCCCAGCCATCTTTTGTGGTGCGGCCTGGGAAAACCCTTAATGAGCCCGCCCGCTGCTGCAGAGGGTCTCCTCAGATAGAGGCAGCCCCCCTTCCACCTGGCAGGGGACACGGAGGGGACAACAGCCCACATCTACTGGGTTCCCTGAAACAATGCCCCATTTAGCTTCCTAGGCAACGAGAAAACAGGATACCACAAAAGATGGATTTGATGCAAGAAAACAGATTTAAGGAGCCCAGTGGAGAGGCCGTCCTACAGGACTGCGTGGCTGACGGCAGAGAAAGACGCAGGAAGGCCCCAGTGCAGGGCCGCCCAGCCCCCTCCAAACCCTTTCTGAATGATGATGGACTTCATTTCAAAACCCGAGTCACGGCGGCTCTGCATGACACAGCAGTAAAGTCATTCCCACTGACAGGCCGGCAGGCGCACTCAGAAACCGAGTCCTACGCAAGGTAAATGGGACAATGTCCACGCGGACACTGGACACACCTAAATAATAATATGCACAAACTGGAGACAAATGTCAAAGAGGTAAAACATTCCGTATTCACTGGGTTCCTTTCGGACGGAGGTTGATAATTTGCTGAAATTCAAATAAAAATAATTGAGCTGTCATGTCTGTCAGCCTCTGGCTCACCGAGGGCTGGCGGGGTCCTCCCTGTGTTGGGCACCACCACTTGGTACCCAGGGGCAGGATGCCACCCTGGTGGCTGCATTCCCGGAGACGGTCTCTGGGTCAGAATGCATGGCTGTCCTTGACAGGCAAGAGCAGATGTTGGAAAACAAGCCCTGTCCCGGATTTGCACGGCGTGGAGGTTCAAGGGAATTATTTCTGCTTGGACTGATCAATATCTTCATTACTAGGTAGCCTACAGAAGAAGTCACATTTTTGTGCCCTTGATCTTCTGGATGGTGGCCCTTCCAGCCACGTCCAACTCCAGCTACTCAGGACAGACCACAGCTTCTCCAGCCCCTCACGGCCGTGTTTGCCGAGTGAATAAGCGTTGCCGTCTGGATCAAGGCTCAAGCACAGGAAAGGGGTAGATGGAGATGAGCTGGTGGGACGCCAAAGGGCATCCTGAGTGCCACACTGATCAGATGGTCCTTTCAGGTCTGCCAATCTGCTCTCAAAGTCCCAACAGGAGTGACAAGCTTGTGCTCCTTGACATCCATGTGAGGAGCTTGGCATTTGTAGACAATCACCAACTTTCATTAGTAGCAAGTCTATCACTAACAGGTTTATCTCAATCCCTGTCAATCTGTGTAAGGTTCAGCTCTTCAACGTCATGGGCCTCTATCTCTTGACGAGAGACACTAGAGAAGGTCTTGCAATTGCTCTTGTAGGAGTTGCCTTGTGTAGCTAAGCAGGGAGCAGAGCCCGCCCCGCCTGTCAGTCATGCTCTGGGAGCGCCCGCCTTCCTGGGGGAAGGTAGTGTGTGCATTCACCTACAGGGGAAGACCCTCTCCTAGGTTGCTCTTCTCCAGGTGTCTCCAGCCTGCAGGCCCCTCTGGAGCTCTGCCAGAGCCCTTGGCGCCCTGCCCTGGCTCAGCACCTGGTCTCCCCCCTGCACAGAGCAGCCTCTCACTGCGCCTGTTGCAGCCAGTTTCCACCCTCTCCTGGCTCTGAGCTCAGGGGAGAGCAAGGCTGTGGGGGCCAGCATCTCACAGGAGCCTGGGCAGAAGCCGCACCAGCCGGGCAGAGTGAAGGGGGAGTGCTGAGCTTCCCATCCTCAGGACTGGCCAGGCCTGCCCGGTACTCGCGTGCCGCCCCCAGGCCGTGCAGCATGGCTGGACCTCTGTCGGCTTTTGAGACTCGGTGCCTCTCACCAGCTTGAGATGGAAGGTGTCAGCGTGCCTTCTGGGTGCTCCTGGGCTTTGGTCTCCACCACCTCACCAGTTTCCCCGGCTAACCACCACGGAGTGCTGCTGCCTGCACCCTGTGAACCGCCCTCTGAGCAGTCTCTGCGAGGACACGGCGGCTCAGAGCTCCTTCACTGAGGACGGTCCAGTGCCTCCTCCTGTAAGGCGTCCAGTCACGCAGTGCCTCTTGCACCTCACGGGCATTCCCGTGTTCTCAATGCCTCCCCACGTGGCAGGGCAACCCAGCTCCTCGCTGTGGTTGGTGACAAGAGCCAGGGTGCAGGGGGGCAGGCACTCTGGGGAGACACTGCTGCCGTTGGCCTTGGGAGGGAAGCATCCTGTGAGCCCCAGCCCATGGCCGCCAGGTGCCCATGGCTGCCAGGTCCTCCCAGCAGGCCCCACTGGCCCGGGAAGCTGCCACGGCCCCAGCACACCTGGCGCTGAAGGGAAGTTGTGTGGGCTCAGGTCCTCCGTGTCCTCTTTCCACTGTGTCCTGGTCTCTGCTGCTTCTGACCACAGGGTGACACTGTGGGGTGAGGCAAAGGGGCGGAGCTCTCCGAGGGGAAGCGGCAGAGGGATGTGTCCCCCAACAGGCTGTGAGCTGAAGGAGACCTGGCACCTGCTTTGCTCACAGCTGGTTGGTCCTTGCTGCTCTCAACAGATAGAATGAAATTGAAGAGCTGAACCCTCATGCAGATTGTCGAGGGTTGAGACAAACCCATGTAATGTGACCTGCTGTGAATGATACTTGGCAGTTGTCTGCAGATGCCAGGTTCCACGCTGATGTCAAGGAGCACAAACTTGTCACTTCTTGTGGGGACTGTGAGAGCAGACTGGCAGACCTAAAGGAACCACGTGCACACACTCATGTAAGTATATACAGGCACACACATACTCCAGGAGGTGGAACTGCACAATGCACATTCATGTCAGTACACATAATATGCACACTCGTAGCTGTGAAAGCATCTGTATGCCCACACGTGTACACACATGCACACATGCATGTCAGCGTACATTCACAGGAGAATAGAGCAGGTAAGAGAAGGCCCAGCACTGCTCACAGCACGGGGCAGGTGGTGCAGCCAGACTCACGCTCCCGTGGCTCTGCAGGAGCATAATCTGCCCTGGGATGGAGGGGTCACGTGTGCTGCTCGGCTCAGGGAACGCCACACGGTGTCTGTGGCCAGATGGAGCCCGCGTCCACTTGGAGTGTATCGCGAGGCCAGGCTTCGGTCTTCAGGAGGACGGTAAGGAAACCTCCCCCAGGGAGGCTGTGGGCATCCAGGAATTCTTGGGTTCTTCAGAAACACACCACTCAGCTTCTAATGGGAGGCCCAGCGGGGGCGGCCCTGCCCGAGTGCGGGAGAGTCCACACCAGGACTCCTGCTCCTGCGCAGTCCTGGTCCAGGAGCGACACAGCAGGGCATCACGCCTTGCGGAATCTTACGTTGAGACAGTGCCCCTGGCAGACGCACCACAGGCTCTTTCCTGAAGCTGCTCGGCCCTTCCCTGCTGGAGGCTTCACTCCTGGGGTCCAAGGTGGCTCCCAGGGCCCTCAGTGTTGGGGCGATGCCTAGGGCCTTGAAGTCCCTGGGATTTGAGTCTGCGCCTCGGCAGGACTTTGTGCACTGGCCGCGTGGAGTCCCACTGTTAATTGAGCATGGAAAGCGAAAGGCTGTGGCAGGAACAGGCGGAGGGCGGCGATCCTGCTGACGGAGCTCAGCCACCCAGCCAGGGCCCTGCACTTCTGCCCCCTCCCCGGCCCACAGGGCTGCTTTGAGGAGAGCCTTCTGTGAAGGTCCATTTCAGAGGCAGGGAGCACCTTCTGGAAATAAAGGGCTGGAGATGAGGATGATGGAGGAGCTGGGGGGTCTCCGTGAGACCCCACTTGACTGCTGGCTTGGCATCTGTGAGCAGGCTTCCCTGGGACATGGTCACTGGCACTGTGGCCACAGGGCACCACATCTCCAGGCAGTGCTGGCTCCTTGCCCACCGGCCACTGAGTCCAGATCAAATCTCCAGGATTCCCTGGGAGCCCTGGTCAGCTGTGAGCTCCTACTGCTGGGCATGCCTGCAGCAGCCACCAGGGGGCGGCACCTGCTGCCAGTTCTGCACCAGAGCCTGGTGCAGAAGTCCTGACCAGATCTGCCCCAGGCGTGGGCCACCTGCACAGCCTTGGGTGCTCTGCATGCTCTGGGGCTTTGCCTCTGAGAGCTGAAGTTACAAAAACGCCCTGTCGCACTGGGCACCCCAGGGGCTCAGAGACCCCCATGAACCCACTTCCTCCTGCAGGCCCTCCCTGCAGGTGATCTCAAGAGGCCAGGATGGTTACCACACCTCCAGGAAGCAATCTCCTCAAAGCCCCTGGAGGGCAGCCATGCTTGATCCAGGCTCCAGGTTGGCCCACTCTGCCTGGGCCACCTTTGCTGCTGTGTAGGCAGAAGAAGCCAAGTCAAGGGGATTGTAAAAATGCAAATATCAGGGGCTGCCACTGCAGAGTGACTTCCAGCTCACAAAGCGCTTTCCTGTGTCGATCTGTGTGCTCAGTGTTTATGTCACGTGTCTGCAAGTGCCCGTGAGACCACCCTGACTGTGCGTTGGGCAAATGGGAAACTGGGGGGCAAGGTGCTGTTTAACTGAACCACCTTCCCCAGCTCAGCTGGAAGCACTGAGGCCGTGGACCAGATGAGGTTCTTCAACCTCAAGCGACAGCAGACCCTGCCCTCCCACGGGAGCCCATGGGACCAAAGGAAGGTGAAGAACTCAGCCAGGAAGGGCAGGAAGCAGCCCACAGAGATGGATGAAGGACCCCGCCCTCGGGACTCAGTCACCCCAACAATTATCCTGGGTCTTGGAGCAGAATTCCAGGGGAAGTCCCATGCTGGCCCCTCCCGGCTCAGGGCACACAGGTGCTTGTGGTTGACAATCCATGGGTGAAATTTGGGACAAACCCCAAGATTCCTGGCTCCTCTCAGAGCTAGAAGATAACCTGGCTTCGTTGCTGATATGCAGACACAGTGGGACTTCCTCCCTGGTTTAGAGTCAGACTCTGATCTCGCCCAGCCCAGGCCTTGCTGGTGGAAGACCCTGCAGGAAAGGGGAGTCGGCCACTGCCACCCTGTAACTCCGCTCCTGACCGCCCTGTAGCTGTGGCCTCTGTACCTAGGAGATCCGAGGGCCCCATGGCTGTGACCAGCATCAACAGCCTCTGGACCTGCTGCCCGTTCTCTCAGGGTGTCCTGGGTATTCGGACCCTTCGCCCCTTCCCTTGACCCCTTGGGACCCGACCTGCTCACTTCCTCCTCACCCCAGGCCGTGGAGGGGGTTGACCCATGCCCCCCAAGACACTGCCACTCCTGACCCAAGCACGACTTCCCTTGGCGCTCCCACCTTCTCAGTTCACGACCCCAGACGAGTTCATCCTGGACCGTCTCCAGGCCACGGGCAGCAGGGCTTGGGAGCAATGGGCACCAGGTCTTACAGCCAGAGGACGTAATGATGAGACTCTGGAGCAGGAAGCAGAAGAAGGAGAGGGCCTGGTGTGCGGCCCAGGGCCCAGCTGGCCTGTGCTGAATTCAGGGCATCTTGGAATTCTCTCCTCACTGGCCACCACCAGAGGCTGGAGGAGGCAGGCATAGATTCCTGGGGGACTTTGGGAGGACAGTGGCCAGTGGGCACCTTGGTCTAACACTCTGCCCTCCAGACAGTGAGAGAAGAAAGGCCTGCTGTCCAGCTGCCCTGCTAGGGTGCCCAGGGTCCCTGGGAGGCACATCCGCCTCTAGAGGGAGCAGCCCTCTTGGTGCTGTCCAGGACATCCCATCACAGGGAGCTGCCGTGCCTGGTTCTCCTCACCTGCCTCCCTGTGGCCTGCACCCGCACACTCTCACACACTCACAGTCTCACACACTCGCACACACACACACATCTGCCTCTCTGTGGTGTGAACTCACACACTCACACACACACACACACACACACCTGCCTCCCTGTGGCCTGCACCCGCACACTCTCACACACACACTCTCACACACTCACACAGTCTCACACACTCACACACACACACCTGCCTCCCTGTGGCCTGCACCCGCACACTCTCACACACTCACACAGTCTCACACACTCGCACACACACACACCTGCCTCCCTGTGGCCTGCACCCACACACTCTCACACACTCACACAGTCTCACACACTCACACACACATCTGCCTCTCTGTGGTGTGCACTCACACATTCTCTCTCACACACACTCACACACACTCTCTCTCACACACAGACACACCTGCCTCCCTGTGGCCTGCACCCACACACTCTCACACACACACTCTCACACACTCACACAGTCTCACACACTCACACACACACACACATCTGCCTCTCTGTGGTGTGCACTCACACATTCTCTCTCACACACACACACACACACACTCTCTCTCACACACACACATGCCTCCTTGTGGCCTGCACCCGCACACTCTCACACACTCACACAGTCTCACACACTCGCACACACACACACCTGCCTCCCTGTGGCCTGCACCCACACACTCTCACACACTCACACAGTCTCACACACTCACACACACACATCTGCCTCTCTGTGGTATGCACTCACACATTCTCTCTCACACACACTCACACACACTCTCTCTCACACACAGACACACCTGCCTCCCTGTGGCCTGCACCCACACACTCTCACACACACACTCTCACACACTCACACAGTCTCACACACTCACACACACACACACATCTGCCTCTCTGTGGTGTGCACTCACACATTCTCTCTCACACACACACACACACACTCTCACACACACACATCTGCCTCTCTATGGTGTGCACTCACACATTCTCTCTCACACACACTAACACACACACTCTCTCTCACACACACATCTGCCTCTCTGGTGACCCCATGGTGTGTAGAACAGCAGTCCTCAGGCTGTGCCTGTCCCTAGTGACTCCATGGTGTGTAGGACAGCAGTCCTCAGGCTGTGCCTGCCCTAGTGACTCCATGGTGTGTAGAACAGCAGTCCTCAGGCTGCGTCTGCCCTAGTGACTCCATGGTGTGTAGGACAGCAGTCCTCAGGCTGTGCCTGCCCTGGTGACTCCATGGTGTGTAGAACAGCAGTCCTCAGGCTGCGTCTGCCCCAGTGACTCCATGGTGTGTAGAACAGCAGTTCTCAGACTGTGCCTGCCCTGGTGACTCCATGGTGTGTAGAACAGCAGTCCTCAGGCTGTGCCTGCCCTAGTGACTCCATGGTGTGTAGGACAGCAGTCCTCAGGCTGTGCCTGCCTTAGTGACTCCATGGTGTGTAGAACAGCAGTCCTCAGGCTGTGCCTGCCCTGGTGACTCCATGGTGTGTAGAACAGCAGTCCTCAGGCTGCGCCTGCCCTGGTGACTCCATGATGTGTGGAACAGCAGTCCTCAGGCTGTGCCTGCCCTAGTGACTCCATGGTATGTAGAACAGCAGTCCTCAGGCTGTGCCTGCCCTAGTGACTCCATGGTGTGTAGGACAGCAGTCCTCAGGCTGTGCCTGCCCTAGTGACTCCATGGTGTGTAGAACAGCAGTCCTCAGGCTGCACCTATCCTAGTGACTCCATGGTGTGTAGAACAGCAGTCCTCAGGCTGTGCCTGCCCTAGTGACTCCATGGTGTGTAGAACAGCAGTCCTCAGGCTGTGCCTGTCCTGAGTGACTCCATGGTGTGTGGAACAGCAGTCCTCAGGCTGTGCCTGCCCTAGTGACTCCATGGTGTGTAGAACAGCAGTCCTCAGGCTGCGTCTGCCCTAGTGACTCCATGGTGTGTAGAACAGCAGTTCTCAGACTGTGCCTGCCCTAGTGACTCCATGGTGTGTAGAACAGCAGTCCTCAGGCTGTGCCTGTCCTGAGTGACTCCATGGTGTGTAGAATAGCAGTCCTCAGGCTGTGCCTGCCCTGAGTGACTCCATGGTGTGTAGAACAGCAGTCCTCAGACTGTGCCTGCCCTAGTGACTCCATGGTGTGTAGAACAGCGGTCCTCAGGCTGTACCTGCCCTGAGTGACTCCATGGTGTGTAGAACAGCAGCTCTCAGGCTGTGCCTGCCCTGAGTGACTCCATGGTGTGTAGAACAGCAGTCCTCAGGCTGTGCATGCCCTGGTGACTTCATGGTGTGTAGAACAGCAGTCCTCAGGCTGTGCCTGCCCTGGTGACTCCATGATGTGTGGAACAGCAGTCCTCAGGCTGCGCATGCCCTGGTGACTCCATGGTGTGTAGAACAGCAGTCCTCAGGCTGTGCCTGCCCTAGTGACTCCATGGTGTATAGAACAGCAGTCCTCAGGCTGTGCCTGCCCTGGTGACTCCATGGTGTGTAGAACAGCAGTTCTCAGACTGTGCCTGCCCTAGTGACTCCATGGTGTGTAGAACAGCAGTCCTCAGGCTGTGCCTGCCCTGGTGACTCCATGATGTGTGGAACAGCAGTCCTCAGGCTGTGCATGCCCTGGTGACTCCATGGTGTGTAGGACAGCAGTCCTCAGGCTGTGCCTGCCCTAGTGACTCCATGGTGTGTAGAACAGCAGTCCTCATGCTGTACCTTCCCTGAGTGACTCCATGGTGTTTAGAACAGCAGTCCTCAGGCTGTGCCTGCCCTGAGTGACTCCATGGTGTGTAGGACAGCAGTCCTCAGGCTGTGACTGTCCTGAGTGACTCCATGGTGTGTAGAACAGCAGTCCTCAGGCTGTGCCTGCCCTGGTGACCCCATGGTGTGTAGAACAGCAGTCCTCAGGCTGTGCCTGCCCTAGTGACTCCATGGTGTGTAGAACAGCAGTCCTCAGGCTGTGCCTGTCCTGAGTGACTCCATGGTGTGTGGAACAGCAGTCCTCAGGCTGTGCCTGCCCTGGTGACTCCATGGTGTGTAGAACAGCAGTCCTCAGGCTGTGCCTGCCCTGAGTGACTCCATGGTGTGTAGAACAGCTGTCCTCAGGCTGTGCCTGCCCTGGTGACTCCATGGTGTGTAGAACAGCAGTCCTCAGGCTGTGCCTGCCCTAGTGACTCCATGGTGTGTAGAACTGCAGTCCTCAGGCTGCGCCTGCCCTGGTGACTCCATGGTGTGTAGAACAGCAGTCCTCAGGCTGTGCCTGCCCTGAGTGACTCCATGGTGTGTAGAACAGCAGTCCTCAGGCTGTGCCTGCCCTGGTGACTCCATGGTGTGTAGAACAGCAGTCCTCAGGCTGTGCCTGCCCTAGTGACTCCATGGTGTGTAGAACAGCAGTCCTCAGGCTGTGCCTGCCCTAGTGACTCAATGGTGTGTAGAACAGCAGTCCTCAGGCTGTGCCTGCCCTGGTGACTCTATGGTGTGTAGAACAGCAGTCCTCAGGCTGTGTCTGCCCTAGTGACTCCATGGTGTGTAGAACAGCAGTCCTCAGGCTGTGCCTGCCCTGAGTGACTCCATGGTGTGTAGAACAGCTGTCCTCAGGCTGTGCCTGCCCTAGTGACTCCATGGTGTGTAGAAGGCAGTCCTCAGGCTGCGCCTGTCCTAGTGACTCCATGGTGTGTAGAACAGCAGTCCTCAGGCTGTGCCTGCCCTGAGTGACTCCATGGTGTGTAGAACAGAAGTCCTCAGGCTGTGCCTGCGTTAGTGACTCCATGGTTTGTAGAACAGCAGTCCTCAGGCTGTGCCTGCCCTAGTGACTCCATGGTGTGGAGAACAGCAGTCCTCAGGCTGTGCCTGCCCTAGTGACTCCATGGTGTGGAGAACAGCAGTCCTCAGGCTGTGCCTGCCCTAGTGACTCCATGGTGTGTAGAACAGCAGTCCTCAGGCTGTGCCTGCCCTAGTGACTCCATGGTGTGGAGAACAGCAGTCCTCAGGCTGTGCCTGCCCTGAGTGACTCCATGGTGTGTAGAACAGCAGTCCTCAGGCTGTGCCTGCCCTGAGTGACTCCATGGTGTGTAGGACAGCAGTCCTCAGGCTGTGCCTGCCCTAGTGACTCCATGGTGTGTAGGACAGGAGTCCTCAGGCTGTGCCTGCCCTAGTGACTCCATGGTGTGTAGAACAGCAGTCCTCAGGCTGTGCCTGCCCTAGTGACTCCATGGTGTGTAGGACAGGAGTCCTCAGGCTGTGCCTGCCCTAGTGACTCCATGGTGTGTAGAACAGCAGTCCTCAGGCTGCGCCTGCCCTGGTGACTCCATGGTGTGTAGAACAGCAATCCTCAGGCTGTGCCTGTCCTGAGTGACTCCAGGGTGTGGAGAACAGCAGTCCTCAGGCTGTACCTGCCCTGAGTGACTCCATGGTGTGTAGAACAGCAGTCCTCAGGCTGTGCCTGCCCTGAGTGACTCCATGGTGTGTAGAACAGCAGTCCTCAGGCTGTGCCTGCCCTGGTGACTCCATGGTGTGTGGAACAGCAGTCCTCAGGCTGTACCTGCCCTGAGTGACTCCATGGTGTGCAGAACAGCAGTCCTCAGGCTGTGCCTGCCCTGAGTGACTCCATGGTGTGTAGAACAGCAGTCCTCAGGCTGTGCCTGCCCTGGTGACTCCATGGTGTGCAGAACAGCAGTCCTCAGGCTGCGCCTGTCCTGAGTGACTCCATGGTGTGTAGAACAGGAGTCCTCAGGCTGTGCCTGCCCTGGTGACTCCATGGTGTGTAGAACAGCAGTCCTCAGGCTGTGCCTGCCCTGAGTGACTCCATGGTGTGTAGGACAGCAGTCCTCAGGCTGTGCCTGCCCTGGTGACTCCATGGTGTGTAGAACAGCAATCCTCAGGCTGTCCCTGCCCTGGTGACTCCATGGTGTGTAGAACAGCAGTCCTCAGGCTGTGCCTGCCCTGGTGACTCCATGGTGTGCAGAACAGCAGTCCTCAGGCTGCGCCTGTCCTGAGTGACTCCATGGTGTGTAGAACAGGAGTCCTCAGGCTGTGCCTGCCCTGGTGACTCCATGGTGTGTAGAACAGCAGTCCTCAGGCTGTGCCTGCCCTGAGTGACTCCATGGTGTGCAGAACAGCAGTCCTCAGGCTGTGCCTGCCCTGGTGACTCCATGGTGTGTAGAACAGCAATCCTCAGGCTGTCCCTGCCCTGGTGACTCCATGGTGTGTAGAACAGCAGTCCTCAGGCTGTGCCTGCCCTGGTGACTCCATGGTGTGCAGAACAGCAGTCCTCAGGCTGCGCCTGTCCTGAGTGACTCCATGGTGTGTAGAACAGGAGTCCTCAGGCTGTGCCTGCCCTGGTGACTCCATGGTGTGTAGAACAGCAGTCCTCAGGCTGTGCCTGCCCTGAGTGACTCCATGGTGTGCAGAACAGCAGTCCTCAGGCTGTGCCTGCCCTAGTGACTCCATGGTGTGTAGGACAGCAGCTCTCAGGCTGTGCCTGCCCTAGTGACTCCATGGTGTGTAGAACAGCAGTCCTCAGGCTGCGCCTGTCCTGAGTGACTCCATGGTGTGCAGAACAGCAATCCTCAGGCTGTGACTGCCCTGAGTGACTCCATGGTGTGTAGAACAGCAGTCCTCAGGCTGTGCCTGCCCTTGTGACTCCATGGTGTGTAGAAGGCAGTCCTCAGGCTGTGCCTGCCCTGGTGACTCCATAGTGTGTGGAACAGCAGTCCTCAGGCTGTGCCTGCCCTGAGTGACTCCATGGTGTGTAGAACAGGAGTCCTCAGGCTGTGCCTGCCCTGAGTGACTCCATGGTGTGTAGAACAGCAGTCCTCAGGCTGTGCCTGCCCTGGTGACTCCATGGTGTGTGGAACAGCAGTCCTCAGGCTGTGCCTGCCTTAGTGACTCCATGGTGTGTAGAATAGCAGTCCTCAGGCTGTGCCTGCCCTGAGTGACTCCATGGTGTGTGGAACAGCGGTCCTCAGGCTGTGCCTGCCCTGAGTGACTCCATGGTGTGTGGAACAGCAGTCCTCAGGCTGTGCCTGCCCTGGTGACTCCATGGTGTGTGGAACAGCAGTCCTCAGGCTGTGCCTGCCCTGAGTGACTCCATGGTGTGTAGAACAGGAGTCCTCAGGCTGTGCCTGCCCTGAGTGACTCCATGGTGTGTGGAACAGCGGTCCTCAGGCTGTGCCTGCCCTGAGTGACTCCATGGTGTGCAGAACAGCAGTCCTCAGGCTGTGCCTGCCCTGGTGACTCCATGGTGTTTAGAACAGCAGTCCTCAGGCTGTCCCTGCCCTGGTGACTCCATGGTGTGTAGAACAGCAGTCCTCAGGCTGTGCCTGCCCTGGTGACTCCATGGTGTGCAGAACAGCAGTCCTCAGGCTGCGCCTGTCCTGAGTGACTGCATGGTGTGTAGAACAGGAGTCCTCAGGCTGTGCCTGCCCTGGTGACTCCATGGTGTGTAGAACAGCAGTCCTCAGGCTGTGCCTGCCCTGAGTGACTCCATGGTGTGCAGAACAGCAGTCCTCAGGCTGTGCCTGCCCTAGTGACTCCATGGTGTGTAGGACAGCAGCTCTCAGGCTGTGCCTGCCCTAGTGACTCCATGGTGTGTAGAACAGCAGTCCTCAGGCTGCGCCTGTCCTGAGTGACTCCATGGTGTGCAGAACAGCAATCCTCAGGCTGTGCCTGCCCTGAGTGACTCCATGGTGTGTAGAACAGCAGTCCTCAGGCTGTGCCTGCCCTAGTGACTCCATGGTGTGTAGAACAGCAGTCCTCAGGCTGTGCCTGTCCTGAGTGACTCCATGGTGTGTAGAACAGCAGTCCTCAGGTTTTGCCTGCCCTGGTGACTCCATGGTGTGTAGAACAGCAGTCCTCAGGTTGTGCCTGCCCTGAATGACTCCATGGTGTGTAGAACAGCAGTCCTCAGGCTGTGCCTGCCCTGGTGACTCCATGGTGTGTAGAAGGCCGTCCTCAGGCTGTGCCTGCCCTGAGTGACTCCATGGTGTGTAGAACAGGAGTCCTCAGGCTGTGCCTGCCCTGAGTGACTCCATGGTGTGTAGAACAGCAGTCCTCAGGCTGTGCCTGCCCTGAGTGACTCCATGGTGTGTAGAACAGGAGTCCTCAGGCTGTGCCTGCCCTGAGTGACTCCATGGTGTGTAGGACAGCAGTCCTCAGGCTGTGCCTGCCCTGAGTGACTCCATGGTGTGTAGGACAGCATTCCTCAGGCTGTGCCTGCCCTGAGTGACTCCATGGTGTGTAGGACAGCAGTCCTCAGGCTGTGCCTGCCCTGAGTGATTCCATGGTGTGTAGAACAGCAGTCCTCAGGCTGCGCCTGCCCTGAGTGACTCCATGGTGTGTAGGACAGGAGTCCTCAGGCTGTGCCTGCCCTGAGTGACTCCATGGTGTGTAGGACAGCAGTCCTCAGGCTGTGCCTGCCCTGAGTGATTCCATGGTGCCGGGGGCCAGCCCCGGCGGGGTCCAGGGAGTCCCGAAGGAGGAGTGGCGTCGGCGAAATGATGAGACAGGAGTCGTTCCCTTTGAGCAATCTTCAGAGAGAGAGCTAAAGCAGCTTTTCTCTGGGTCCCCCTTTTATTACAATTTTTCTCATCATTATAGATTCACAATACGTCATTGATTATATAACTTAAAACTTTGCCAAGACATGACATTTCCTTAACCATGATTGAGAGCACACCGATCTACATTCTTCCAGGATATGACCCCCAGCCATACAATCATCAAAGTACAGATTCATCAATAAAACATGTCACCAATTTACATCCTTCAGATTTTCCCAAGATTTACTATTTTTCCCAAGATGTTATTTCCTTATTAACTAATGTCAAACTACGTAACCAGACTCTAAGTCTCCTAATTAATCATTAACCTAAAGTACACCTGCACTTTATTTTTAATCTAAAATTCCCATCTAAAAAAGTCCCTTTAAATCTTATATTTAAAATGTCCTAAAGTTTATGAATCATCCTTAAAGCATATCAGAAACCTATATAACTAAAGACTTAATAATTTCTAAACTTAAGAATCTAAATAATATTTTTAACATTATTCTAAAACTGTGTCTTATAAAGCTATTTTAATTAATTCCTAAATTTATTCTCATAAAACTGGTTGAGCTGCTTTCTCAGAGAGTTTCTTTTGTTTCTCAGTCAAGGTACACTAGTTCTCAAAGAATTTGTTTCTCAGTCAAGGTACGCTAGTTCTCAAAGAGTTTGTTTTTCAGAGGATGATTGTTGTCTGTTATTAGGTTTGTCCACAATGTACTAAGATAGAAGAATAGCCTTTTATTTTGTCCTTGATATGCTGAGGGGTGGGTAGCAGAACAGCTTCCAAGGTATGAACTATCTGTTCTGTTCTAGCCATCTGAAATTTAATTGTTTGGCATTTAACATACTCATGCCTCCTGTGAGAAACATAAGCATCAAAATGCAAAGTCCCAATTACATAAAAAAGGGTCTCATGGTTTCGGTTACCCACCAACCAGTGTGGCTTTGCCAGCATTCATCCTCACTGTGACCCTGTCAAGACAGTGGGAGAGCGGCTTTGCCAACACTTTTTCTCACTGTGACCCTGTCAAGACAGTGAGTGGGGGATCGCCTTCACGACCATGGTGTGTAGAACAGCAGTCCTCAGGCTGCGCCTGCCCTGAGTGACTTCATGGTGTGTAGGACAGCAGTCCTCAGGCTGCGCCTGCCCTGAGTGACTTCATGGTGTGTAGGACAGCAGTCCTCAGGCTGTGCCTGCCCTGGTGACTCCATGGTGTGTGGAACAGCAGTCCTCAGGCTGTGCCTGCCCTGGTGACTCCATGGTGTGTAGAACAGCAGTCCTCAGGCTGTGCCTGTCCTAGTGACTCCATGGTGTGTAGAACAGCAGTCCTCAGGCTGTGCCTGACCTAGTGACTCCATGGTGTGTAGAACAGCAGTCCTCAGGCTGTGCCTGCCCTAGTGACTCCATGGTGTGTAGAACAGCAGTCCTCAGGCTGTGCCTGCCCTAGTGACTCCATGGTGTGTAGAACAGCAGTCCTCAGGCTGTGCCTGCCCTAGTGACTCCATGGTGTGTAGAACAGCAGTCCTCAGTCTGCGCCTGCCCTGAGTGACTCCATGGTGTGCAGAACAGCAGTCCTCAGGCTGTGCCTGCCCTAGTGACTCCATGGTGTGTAGAACAGCAGTCCTCAGGCTGTGCCTGCCCTAGTGACTCCATGGTGTGTAGAACAGCAGTCCTCAGGCTGTGCCTGCCCTAGTGACTCCATGGTGTGTAGAACAGCAGTCCTCAGGCTGTGCCTGTCCTAGTGACTCCATGGTGTGTAGAACAGCAGTCCTCAGGCTGTGCCTGCCCTAGTGACTCCATGGTGTGTAGAACAGCAGTCCTCAGGCTGTGCCTGCCCTAGTGACTCCATGGTGTGTAGAACAGCAGTCCTCAGGCTGTGCCTGACCTGAGTGACTCCATGGTGTGCAGAACAGCATTCCTCAGGCTGTGCCTGTCCTGAGTGACTCCATGGTGTGTGGAACAGCAGTCCTCAGGCTGTGCCTGCCCTGAGTGACTCCATGGTGTGTAGAACAGCAGTCCTCAGGTTGCACCTATCCTAGTGACTCCATGATGTGCGGAATAGCAGTCCTCAGGCTGTGCCTGCCCTAGTGACTCCATGGTCTGTAGAACAGAAGTCCTCAGGCTGTGCCTGCCCTGAGTGACTCCATGGTCTGTAGAACAGCAGTCCTCAGGTGTGCCTGCCCTAGTGACTCCATGGTGTGTAGAACAGCAGTCCTCAGGCTGTGCCTGTCCTAGTGACTCCATGGTGTGTAGAACAGCAGTCCTCAGGCTGTGCCTGCCCTAGTGACTCCATGGTGTGTAGAACAGCAGTCCTCAGGCTGCACCTATCCTAGTGACTCCATGATGTGCGGAATAGCAGTCCTCAGGCTGTGCCTGCCCTAGTGACTCCATGGTGTGTAGAACAGCAGTCCTCAGACTGTGCCTGCCCTGGTGACTCCATGGTGTGTAGAACAGCAGTCCTCAGGCTGTGCCTGCCCTAGTGACTCCATGGTGTGTAGAACAGCAGTCCTCAGACTGTGCCTGTCCTAGTGACTCCATGGTGTGTAGAACAGCAGTCCTCAGACTGTGCCTGTCCTAGTGACTCCATGGTGTGTAGAACAGCAGTCCTCAGGCTGTGCCTGCCCTAGTGACTCCATGGTGTGCAGAATAGCATTCCTCAGGCTGTGCCTGCCCTGAGTGACTCCATGGTCTGTAGAACAGCAGTCCTCAGACTGTGCCGGACCATGAGTGACTCCATGGTGTGTAGAACAGCAGTCCTCAGGCTGTGCCTGCCTTAGTGACTCCATGATGTGTAGAACAGCAGTCCTCAGACTGTGCCGGACCATGAGTGACTCCATGGTGTGTAGAACAGCAGTCCTCAGGCTATGCATGCCCTGAGTGACTCCATGGTGTGTAGAACAGCGGTCCTCAGGCTGTACCTGCCCTGAGTGACTCCATGGTGTGTAGAACAGCAGCTCTCAGGCTGTGCCTGCCCTGAGTGACTCCATGGTGTGTAGAACAGCAGTCCTCAGGCTGTGCCTGCCCTAGTGACTCCATGGTGTGTAGAACAGCAGTCCTCAGGCTGTGCCTGCCCTAGTGACTCCATGGTGTGTAGAACAGCAGTCCTCAGGCTGTGCCTGCCCTAGTGACTCCATGATGTGTAGAACAGCAGTCCTCAGACTGTGCCGGACCATGAGTGACTCCATGGTGTGTAGAACAGCAGTCCTCAGGCTGTGCCTGCCTTAGTGACTCCATGATGTGTAGAACAGCAGTCCTCAGACTGTGCCGGACCATGAGTGACTCCATGGTGTGTAGAACAGCAGTCCTCAGGCTGTGCCTGCCCTAGTGACTCCATGGTGTGTAGAACAGCAGTCCTCAGGCTGCACCTATCCTAGTGACTCCATGATGTGCGGAATAGCAGTCCTCAGGCTGTGCCTGCCCTAGTGACTCCATGGTCTGTAGAACAGAAGTCCTCAGGCTGTGCCTGCCCTGAGTGACTCCATGGTCTGTAGAACAGCAGTCCTCAGGCTGTGCCTGCCCTAGTGACTCCATGGTGTGTAGAACAGCAGTCCTCAGGCTGTGCCTGTCCTAGTGACTCCATGGTGTGTAGAACAGCAGTCCTCAGGCTGTGCCTGCCCTGAGTGACTCCATGGTGTGTAGAACAGCAGTCCTCAGGCTGTGCCTGTCCTGAGTGACTCCATGGTGTGTAGGACAGCAGTCCTCAGGCTGTGCCTGCACTAGTGACTCCATGGTGTGTAGAACAGCAGTCCTCAGGCTGTGCCTGTCCTGAGTGACTCCATGGTGTGTAGAACAGCAGTCCTCAGGCTGTGCCTGCCCTAGTGACTCCATGGTGTGTAGGACAGCAGTCCTCAGGCTGTGCCTGCCCTGGTGACTCCATGGTGTGTAGGACAGCAGTCCTCAGGCTGTGCCTGCCCTAGTGACTCCATGGTGTGTAGAACAGCAGTCCTCAGGCTGTGCCTGTCCTAGTGACTCCATGGTGTGTAGAACAGCAGTCCTCAGGCTGCGCCTGCCCTAGTGACTCCATGGTGTGTAGAACAGCAGTCCTCAGGCTGTGCCTGTCCTGAGTGACTCCATGGTGTGTAGAACAGCAGTCCTCAGGCTGTGCCTGCCCTAGTGACTCCATGGTGTGTAGAACAGCAGTCCTCAGGCTGCGCCTGCCCTGAGTGACTCCATGGTGTGCAGAACAGCAGTCCTCAGGCTGTGCCTGCCCTAGTGACTCCATGGTGTGTAGAACAGCAGTCCTCAGGCTGTGCCTGCCCTAGTGACTCCATGGTGTGTAGAACAGCAGTCCTCAGGCTGTGCCTGTCCTAGTGACTCCATGGTGTGTAGAACAGCAGTCCTCAGGCTGTGCCTGCCCTAGTGACTCCATGGTGTGTAGAACAGCAGTCCTCAGGCTGTGCCTGCCCTAGTGACTCCATGGTGTGTAGAACAGCAGTCCTCAGGCTGTGCCTGCCCTGAGTGACTCCATGGTGTGCAGAACAGCATTCCTCAGGCTGTGCCTGTCCTGAGTGACTCCATGGTGTGTGGAACAGCTGTCCTCAGGCTGTGCCTGCCCTGAGTGACTCCATGGTGTGTAGAACAGCGGTCCTCAGGCTGTACCTGCCCTGAGTGACTCCATGGTGTGTAGAAGAGCAGCTCTCAGGCTGTGCCTGCCCTGAGTGACTCCATGGTGTGTAGAACAGCAGTCCTCAGGCTGTGCCTGCCCTGAGTGACTCCATGGTGTGTGGAACAGCAGTCCTCAGGCTGTGCATGCCCTGGTGACTCCATGGTGTGTAGAACAGCAGTCCTCAGGCTGTGCCTGCCCTGGTGACTCCATGATGTGTGGAACAGCAGTCCTCAGGCTGTGCATGCCCTGGTGACTCCATGGTGTGTAGAACAGCAGTCCTCAGGCTGTGCCTGCCCTAGTGACTCCATGGTGTATAGAACAGCAGTCCTCAGGCTGTGCCTGCCCTGGTGACTCCATGGTGTGTAGAACAGCAGTTCTCAGACTGTGCCTGCCCTAGTGACTCCATGGTGTGTAGAACAGCAGTCCTCAGGCTGTGCCTGCCCTAGTGACTCCATGGTGTATAGAACAGCAGTCCTCAGGCTGTGCCTGCCCTGAGTGACTCCATGGTGTGTAGAACAGGAGTCCTCAGGCTGTGCCTGCCCTGAGTGACTCCATGGTGTGTAGAACAGCAGTCCTCAGGCTGTGCCTGCCCTGGTGACTCCATGGTGTGTGGAACAGCAGTCCTCAGGCTGTGCCTGCCCTGAGTGACTCCATGGTGTGTAGAACAGCAGTCCTCAGGCTGCACCTATCCTAGTGACTCCATGATGTGCGGAATAGCAGTCCTCAGGCTGTGCCTGCCCTAGTGACTCCATGGTCTGTAGAACAGAAGTCCTCAGGCTGTGCCTGCCCTGAGTGACTCCATGGTCTGTAGAACAGCAGTCCTCAGGCTGTGCCTGCCCTAGTGACTCCATGGTGTGTAGAACAGCAGTCCTCAGGCTGTGCCTGTCCTAGTGACTCCATGGTGTGTAGAATAGCAGTCCTCAGGCTGTGCCTGCCCTAGTGACTCCATGGTGTGTAGAACAGCAGTCCTCAGGCTGCACCTATCCTAGTGACTCCATGATGTGCGGAATAGCAGTCCTCAGGCTGTGCCTGCCCTAGTGACTCCATGGTCTGTAGAACAGAAGTCCTCAGGCTGTGCCTGCCCTGAGTGACTCCATGGTCTGTAGAACAGCAGTCCTCAGGCTGTGCCTGTCCTAGTGACTCCATGGTGTGTAGAACAGCAGTCCTCAGGCTGTGCCTGCCGTAGTGACTCCATGGTGTGTAGAACAGCAGTCCTCAGGCTGCACCTATCCTAGTGACTCCATGATGTGCGGAATAGCAGTCCTCAGGCTGTGCCTGCCCTAGTGACTCCATGGTCTGTAGAACAGAAGTCCTCAGGCTGTGCCTGCCCTGAGTGACTCCATGGTCTGTAGAACAGCAGTCCTCAGGCTGTGCCTGCCCTAGTGACTCCATGGTGTGTAGAACAGCAGTCCTCAGGCTGTGCCTGTCCTAGTGACTCCGTGGTGTGTAGAACAGCAGTCCTCAGGCTGTGCCTGCCCTAGTGACTCCATGGTGTGTAGAACAGCAGTCCTCAGGCTGTGCCTGTCCTGAGTGACTCCATGGTGTGTAGAACAGCAGTCCTCAGGCTGTGCCTGCCTTAGTGACTCCATGGTGTGTAGAACAGCAGTCCTCAGGCTGCGCCTGCCCTGAGTGACTCCATGGTGTGCAGAATAGCATTCCTCAGGCTGTGCCTGTCCTGAGTGACTCCATGGTCTGTAGAACAGCAGTCCTCAGGCTGCGCCTGCCCTGAGTGACTCCATGGTGTGTAGAACAGGAGTCCTCAGGCTGTGCCTGTCCTAGTGACTCCATGGTGTGTAGAACAGCAGTCCTCAGGCTGTGCCTGCCCTAGTGACTCCATGGTGGGTAGAACAGCAGTCCTCAGACTGTGCCTGCCCTAGTGACTCCATGGTGTGTAGAACAGCAGTCCTCAGGCTGTGCCTGCCCTAGTGACTCCATGGTGTGTAGAACAGCAGTCCTCAGGCTGTGCCTGCCCTAGTGACTCCATGATGTGTAGAACAGCAGTCCTCAGACTGTGCCGGACCATGAGTGACTCCATGGTGTGTAGAACAGCAGTCCTCAGGCTGTGCCTGCCCTAGTGACTCCATGGTGTGTGGAACAGCAGTCCTCAGGCTGTGCCTGCCCTGAGTGACTCCATGGTGTGTAGAACAGCAGTCCTCAGGCTGTCCCTGCTCTGCTTACTCCATTGTGTGTAGAACAGCAGTCCTCAGACTGTGCCTGCCCTAGTGACTCCATGGTGTGTAGAACAGCAGTCCTCAGGCTGTGCCTGCCCTAGTGACTCCATGGTGTGTAGAACAGCAGTCCTCAGGCTGTGCCTGCCCTAGTGACTCCATGATGTGTAGAACAGCAGTCCTCAGACTGTGCCGGACCATGAGTGACTCCATGGTGTGTAGAACAGCAGGCCTCAGGCTGTGCCTGCCTTAGTGACTCCATGATGTGTAGAACAGCAGTCCTCAGGCTGTGCCTGCCCTAGTGACTCCGTGGTGTGTAGAACAGCAGTCCTCAGGCTGTGCCTGTCCTGAGTGACTCCATGGTGTGTAGAACAGCAGTCCTCAGGCTGTGCCTGCCCTAGTGACTCCATGGTGTGTAGAACAGCAGTCCTCAGGATGCACCTGCCCTGGGTGACTCCATGTTGTGTAGGACAGCAGTCCTCAGGCTGTGCCTGCCCTAGTGACTCCATGGTGTGTAGAACAGCAGTCCTCAAGCTGCGCCTGCCCTGAGTGACTCCATGGTGTGTAGAACAGGAGTCCTCAGGCTGTGCCTTTCCTAGTGACTCCATGGTGTGTAGAACAGCAGTCCTCAGGCTGTGCCTGCCCTAGTGACTCCATGGTGTGTAGAACAGCAGTCCTCAGACTGTGCCTGCCCTAGTGACTCCATGGTGTGTAGAACAGCAGTCCTCAGGCTGTGCCTGCCCTAGTGACTCCATGGTGTGTAGAACAGCAGTCCTCAGGCTGTGCCTGCCCTAGTGACTCCATGATGTGTAGAACAGCAGTCCTCAGACTGTGCCGGACCATGAGTGACTCCATGGTGTGTAGAACAGCAGTCCTCAGGCTGTGCCTGCCCTAGTGACTCCATGGTGTGTGGAACAGCAGTCCTCAGGCTGTGCCTGCCCTGAGTGACTCCATGGTGTGTAGAACAGCAGTCCTCAGGCTGTCCCTGCTCTGCTTACTCCATTGTGTGTAGAACAGCAGTCCTCAGACTGTGCCTTCCCTAGTGACTCCATGGTGTGTAGAACAGCAGTCCTCAGGCTGTGCCTGCCCTAGTGACTCCATGGTGTGTAGGACAGCAGTCCTCAGGCTGTGCCTGCCCTAGTGACTCCATGGTGTGTAGAACAGCAGTCCTCAGGCTGTGCCTGTCCTAGTGACTCCATGGTGTGTAGAACAGCAGTCCTCAGGCTGCGCCTGCCCTAGTGACTCCATGGTGTGTAGAACAGCAGTCCTCAGGCTGTGCCTGTCCTGAGTGACTCCATGGTGTGTAGAACAGCAGTCCTCAGGCTGTGCCTGCCCTAGTGACTCCATGGTGTGTAGAACAGCAGTCCTCAGGCTGCGCCTGCCCTGAGTGACTCCATGGTGTGCAGAACAGCAGTCCTCAGGCTGTGCCTGCCCTAGTGACTCCATGGTGTGTAGAACAGCAGTCCTCAGGCTGTGCCTGCCCTAGTGACTCCATGGTGTGTAGAACAGCAGTCCTCAGGCTGTGCCTGTCCTAGTGACTCCATGGTGTGTAGAACAGCAGTCCTCAGGCTGTGCCTGCCCTAGTGACTCCATGGTGTGTAGAACAGCAGTCCTCAGGCTGTGCCTGCCCTAGTGACTCCATGGTGTGTAGAACAGCAGTCCTCAGGCTGTGCCTGCCCTGAGTGACTCCATGGTGTGCAGAACAGCATTCCTCAGGCTGTGCCTGTCCTGAGTGACTCCATGGTGTGTGGAACAGCTGTCCTCAGGCTGTGCCTGCCCTGAGTGACTCCATGGTGTGTAGAACAGCGGTCCTCAGGCTGTACCTGCCCTGAGTGACTCCATGGTGTGTAGAAGAGCAGCTCTCAGGCTGTGCCTGCCCTGAGTGACTCCATGGTGTGTAGAACAGCAGTCCTCAGGCTGTGCCTGCCCTGAGTGACTCCATGGTGTGTGGAACAGCAGTCCTCAGGCTGTGCATGCCCTGGTGACTCCATGGTGTGTAGAACAGCAGTCCTCAGGCTGTGCCTGCCCTGGTGACTCCATGATGTGTGGAACAGCAGTCCTCAGGCTGTGCATGCCCTGGTGACTCCATGGTGTGTAGAACAGCAGTCCTCAGGCTGTGCCTGCCCTAGTGACTCCATGGTGTATAGAACAGCAGTCCTCAGGCTGTGCCTGCCCTGGTGACTCCATGGTGTGTAGAACAGCAGTTCTCAGACTGTGCCTGCCCTAGTGACTCCATGGTGTGTAGAACAGCAGTCCTCAGGCTGTGCCTGCCCTAGTGACTCCATGGTGTATAGAACAGCAGTCCTCAGGCTGTGCCTGCCCTGAGTGACTCCATGGTGTGTAGAACAGGAGTCCTCAGGCTGTGCCTGCCCTGAGTGACTCCATGGTGTGTAGAACAGCAGTCCTCAGGCTGTGCCTGCCCTGGTGACTCCATGGTGTGTGGAACAGCAGTCCTCAGGCTGTGCCTGCCCTGAGTGACTCCATGGTGTGTAGAACAGCAGTCCTCAGGCTGCACCTATCCTAGTGACTCCATGATGTGCGGAATAGCAGTCCTCAGGCTGTGCCTGCCCTAGTGACTCCATGGTCTGTAGAACAGAAGTCCTCAGGCTGTGCCTGCCCTGAGTGACTCCATGGTCTGTAGAACAGCAGTCCTCAGGCTGTGCCTGCCCTAGTGACTCCATGGTGTGTAGAACAGCAGTCCTCAGGCTGTGCCTGTCCTAGTGACTCCATGGTGTGTAGAATAGCAGTCCTCAGGCTGTGCCTGCCCTAGTGACTCCATGGTGTGTAGAACAGCAGTCCTCAGGCTGCACCTATCCTAGTGACTCCATGATGTGCGGAATAGCAGTCCTCAGGCTGTGCCTGCCCTAGTGACTCCATGGTCTGTAGAACAGAAGTCCTCAGGCTGTGCCTGCCCTGAGTGACTCCATGGTCTGTAGAACAGCAGTCCTCAGGCTGTGCCTGTCCTAGTGACTCCATGGTGTGTAGAACAGCAGTCCTCAGGCTGTGCCTGCCGTAGTGACTCCATGGTGTGTAGAACAGCAGTCCTCAGGCTGCACCTATCCTAGTGACTCCATGATGTGCGGAATAGCAGTCCTCAGGCTGTGCCTGCCCTAGTGACTCCATGGTCTGTAGAACAGAAGTCCTCAGGCTGTGCCTGCCCTGAGTGACTCCATGGTCTGTAGAACAGCAGTCCTCAGGCTGTGCCTGCCCTAGTGACTCCATGGTGTGTAGAACAGCAGTCCTCAGGCTGTGCCTGTCCTAGTGACTCCGTGGTGTGTAGAACAGCAGTCCTCAGGCTGTGCCTGCCCTAGTGACTCCATGGTGTGTAGAACAGCAGTCCTCAGGCTGTGCCTGTCCTGAGTGACTCCATGGTGTGTAGAACAGCAGTCCTCAGGCTGTGCCTGCCTTAGTGACTCCATGGTGTGTAGAACAGCAGTCCTCAGGCTGCGCCTGCCCTGAGTGACTCCATGGTGTGCAGAATAGCATTCCTCAGGCTGTGCCTGTCCTGAGTGACTCCATGGTCTGTAGAACAGCAGTCCTCAGGCTGCGCCTGCCCTGAGTGACTCCATGGTGTGTAGAACAGGAGTCCTCAGGCTGTGCCTGTCCTAGTGACTCCATGGTGTGTAGAACAGCAGTCCTCAGGCTGTGCCTGCCCTAGTGACTCCATGGTGGGTAGAACAGCAGTCCTCAGACTGTGCCTGCCCTAGTGACTCCATGGTGTGTAGAACAGCAGTCCTCAGGCTGTGCCTGCCCTAGTGACTCCATGGTGTGTAGAACAGCAGTCCTCAGGCTGTGCCTGCCCTAGTGACTCCATGATGTGTAGAACAGCAGTCCTCAGACTGTGCCGGACCATGAGTGACTCCATGGTGTGTAGAACAGCAGTCCTCAGGCTGTGCCTGCCCTAGTGACTCCATGGTGTGTGGAACAGCAGTCCTCAGGCTGTGCCTGCCCTGAGTGACTCCATGGTGTGTAGAACAGCAGTCCTCAGGCTGTCCCTGCTCTGCTTACTCCATTGTGTGTAGAACAGCAGTCCTCAGACTGTGCCTGCCCTAGTGACTCCATGGTGTGTAGAACAGCAGTCCTCAGGCTGTGCCTGCCCTAGTGACTCCATGGTGTGTAGAACAGCAGTCCTCAGGCTGTGCCTGCCCTAGTGACTCCATGATGTGTAGAACAGCAGTCCTCAGACTGTGCCGGACCATGAGTGACTCCATGGTGTGTAGAACAGCAGGCCTCAGGCTGTGCCTGCCTTAGTGACTCCATGATGTGTAGAACAGCAGTCCTCAGGCTGTGCCTGCCCTAGTGACTCCGTGGTGTGTAGAACAGCAGTCCTCAGGCTGTGCCTGTCCTGAGTGACTCCATGGTGTGTAGAACAGCAGTCCTCAGGCTGTGCCTGCCCTAGTGACTCCATGGTGTGTAGAACAGCAGTCCTCAGGATGCACCTGCCCTGGGTGACTCCATGTTGTGTAGGACAGCAGTCCTCAGGCTGTGCCTGCCCTAGTGACTCCATGGTGTGTAGAACAGCAGTCCTCAAGCTGCGCCTGCCCTGAGTGACTCCATGGTGTGTAGAACAGGAGTCCTCAGGCTGTGCCTTTCCTAGTGACTCCATGGTGTGTAGAACAGCAGTCCTCAGGCTGTGCCTGCCCTAGTGACTCCATGGTGTGTAGAACAGCAGTCCTCAGACTGTGCCTGCCCTAGTGACTCCATGGTGTGTAGAACAGCAGTCCTCAGGCTGTGCCTGCCCTAGTGACTCCATGGTGTGTAGAACAGCAGTCCTCAGGCTGTGCCTGCCCTAGTGACTCCATGATGTGTAGAACAGCAGTCCTCAGACTGTGCCGGACCATGAGTGACTCCATGGTGTGTAGAACAGCAGTCCTCAGGCTGTGCCTGCCCTAGTGACTCCATGGTGTGTGGAACAGCAGTCCTCAGGCTGTGCCTGCCCTGAGTGACTCCATGGTGTGTAGAACAGCAGTCCTCAGGCTGTCCCTGCTCTGCTTACTCCATTGTGTGTAGAACAGCAGTCCTCAGACTGTGCCTTCCCTAGTGACTCCATGGTGTGTAGAACAGCAGTCCTCAGGCTGTGCCTGCCCTAGTGACTCCATGGTGTGTAGAACAGCAGTCCTCAGGCTGTGCCTGCCCTAGTGACTCCATGATGTGTAGAACAGCAGTCCTCAGACTGTGCCGGACAATGAGTGACTCCATGGTGTGTAGAACAGCAGTCCTCAGGCTGTGCCTGCCTTAGTGACTCCATGATGTGTAGAACAGCAGTCCTCAGACTGTTCCGGACCATGAGTGACTCCATGGTGTGTAGAACAGCAGTCCTCAGGCTGTGCCTGCCCTAGTGACTCCATGGTGTGTAGAACAGCAGTCCTCAGGCTGCGCCTGCCCTGAGTGACTCCATGGTGTGCAGAACAGCATTCCTCAGGCTGTGCCTGTCCTGAGTGACTCCATGGTCTGTAGAACAGCAGTCCTCAGGCTGTGCCTGCCCTAGTGACTCCATGGTGTGTAGAACAGCAGTCCTCAGGCTGTGCCTGCCCTAGTGACTCCATGGTGTGTAGAACAGCAGTCCTCAGGCTGTGCCTGCCCTGAGTGACTCCATGGTGTGTGGAACAGCAGTCCTCAGGCTGTGCCTGCCCTAGTGACTCCATGGTGTGTAGAACAGCAGTCCTCAGGCTGCACCTGCCCTGGGTGACTCCATGTTGTGTAGGACAGCAGTCCTCAGGCTGTGTCTGTCCTGAGTGACTCCATGGTGTGTGGAACAGCTGTCCTCAGGCTGTGCCTGCCCTGAGTGACTCCATGGTGTGTAGAACAGCGGTCCTCAGGCTGTACCTGCCCTGAGTGACTCCATGGTGTGTAGAACAGCAGCTCTCAGGCTGTGCCTGCCCTGAGTGACTCCATGGTGTGTAGAACAGCAGTCCTCAGGCTGTGCCTGCCCTGAGTGACTCCATGGTGTGTGGAACAGCAGTCCTCAGGCTGTGCATGCCCTGGTGACTCCATGGTGTGTAGAACAGCAGTCCTCAGGCTGTGCCTGCCCTGGTGACTCCATGATGTGTGGAACAGCAGTCCTCAGGCTGTGCATGCCCTGGTGACTCCATGGTGTGTAGAACAGCAGTCCTCAGGCTGTGCCTGCCCTAGTGACTCCATGGTGTATAGAACAGCAGTCCTCAGGCTGTGCCTGCCCTGGTGACTCCATGGTGTGTAGAACAGCAGTTCTCAGACTGTGCCTGCCCTAGTGACTCCATGGTGTGTAGAACAGCAGTCCTCAGGCTGTGCCTGCCCTAGTGACTCCATGGTGTATAGAACAGCAGTCCTCAGGCTGTGCCTGCCCTGAGTGACTCCATGGTGTGTAGAACAGGAGTCCTCAGGCTGTGCCTGCCCTGAGTGACTCCATGGTGTGTAGAACAGCAGTCCTCAGGCTGTGCCTGCCCTGGTGACTCCATGGTGTGTGGAACAGCAGTCCTCAGGCTGTGCCTGCCCTGAGTGACTCCATGGTGTGTAGAACAGCAGTCCTCAGGCTGCACCTATCCTAGTGACTCCATGATGTGCGGAATAGCAGTCCTCAGGCTGTGCTGCCCTAGTGACTCCATGGTATGTAGAACAGAAGTCCTCAGGCTGTGCCTGCCCTGAGTGACTCCATGGTCTGTAGAACAGCAGTCCTCAGGCTGTGCCTGCCCTAGTGACTCCATGGTGTGTAGAACAGCAGTCCTCAGGCTGTGCCTGTCCTAGTGACTCCATGGTGTGTAGAACAGCAGTCCTCAGGCTGTGCCTGCCCTAGTGACTCCATGGTGTGTAGAACAGCAGTCCTCAGGCTGCACCTATCCTAGTGACTCCATGATGTGCGGAATAGCAGTCCTCAGGCTGTGCCTGCCCTAGTGACTCCATGGTCTGTAGAACAGAAGTCCTCAGGCTGTGCCTGCCCTGAGTGACTCCATGGTCTGTAGAACAGCAGTCCTCAGGCTGTGCCTGTCCTAGTGACTCCATGGTGTGTAGAACAGCAGTCCTCAGGCTGTGCCTGCCGTAGTGACTCCATGGTGTGTAGAACAGCAGTCCTCAGGCTGCACCTATCCTAGTGACTCCATGATGTGCGGAATAGCAGTCCTCAGGCTGTGCCTGCCCTAGTGACTCCATGGTCTGTAGAACAGAAGTCCTCAGGCTGTGCCTGCCCTGAGTGACTCCATGGTCTGTAGAACAGCAGTCCTCAGGCTGTGCCTGCCCTAGTGACTCCATGGTGTGTAGAACAGCAGTCCTCAGGCTGTGCCTGTCCTAGTGACTCCGTGGTGTGTAGAACAGCAGTCCTCAGGCTGTGCCTGCCCTAGTGACTCCATGGTGTGTAGAACAGCAGTCCTCAGGCTGTGCCTGTCCTGAGTGACTCCATGGTGTGTAGAACAGCAGTCCTCAGGCTGTGCCTGCCCTAGTGACTCCATGGTCTGTAGAACAGCAGTCCTCAGGCTGCGCCTGCCCTGAGTGACTCCATGGTGTGCAGAATAGCATTCCTCAGGCTGTGCCTGTCCTGAGTGACTCCATGGTCTGTAGAACAGCAGTCCTCAGGCTGCGCCTGCCCTGAGTGACTCCATGGTGTGTAGAACAGGAGTCCTCAGGCTGTGCCTGTCCTAGTGACTCCATGGTGTGTAGAACAGCAGTCCTCAGGCTGTGCCTGCCCTAGTGACTCCATGGTGTGTAGAACAGCAGTCCTCAGACTGTGCCTGCCCTAGTGACTCCATGGTGTGTAGAACAGCAGTCCTCAGGCTGTGCCTGCCCTAGTGACTCCATGGTGTGTAGAACAGCAGTCCTCAGGCTGTGCCTGCCCTAGTGACTCCATGATGTGTAGAACAGCAGTCCTCAGACTGTGCCGGACCATGAGTGACTCCATGGTGTGTAGAACAGCAGTCCTCAGGCTGTGCCTGCCCTAGTGACTCCATGGTGTGTGGAACAGCAGTCCTCAGGCTGTGCCTGCCCTGAGTGACTCCATGGTGTGTAGAACAGCAGTCCTCAGGCTGTCCCTGCTCTGCTTACTCCATTGTGTGTAGAACAGCAGTCCTCAGACTGTGCCTGCCCTAGTGACTCCATGGTGTGTAGAACAGCAGTCCTCAGGCTGTGCCTGCCCTAGTGACTCCATGGTGTGTAGAACAGCAGTCCTCAGGCTGTGCCTGCCCTAGTGACTCCATGATGTGTAGAACAGCAGTCCTCAGACTGTGCCGGACCATGAGTGACTCCATGGTGTGTAGAACAGCAGGCCTCAGGCTGTGCCTGCCTTAGTGACTCCATGATGTGTAGAACAGCAGTCCTCAGGCTCTGCCTGCCCTAGTGACTCCGTGGTGTGTAGAACAGCAGTCCTCAGGCTGTGCCTGTCCTGAGTGACTCCATGGTGTGTAGAACAGCAGTCCTCAGGCTGTGCCTGCCCTAGTGACTCCATGGTGTGTAGAACAGCAGTCCTCAGGCTGCACCTGCCCTGGGTGACTCCATGTTGTGTAGGACAGCAGTCCTCAGGCTGTGCCTGCCCTAGTGACTCCATGGTGTGTAGAACAGCAGTCCTCAAGCTGCGCCTGCCCTGAGTGACTCCATGGTGTGTAGAACAGGAGTCCTCAGGCTGTGCCTGTCCTAGTGACTCCATGGTGTGTAGAACAGCAGTCCTCAGGCTGTGCCTGCCCTAGTGACTCCATGGTGTGTAGAACAGCAGTCCTCAGACTGTGCCTGCCCTAGTGACTCCATGGTGTGTAGAACAGCAGTCCTCAGGCTGTGCCTGCCCTAGTGACTCCATGGTGTGTAGAACAGCAGTCCTCAGGCTGTGCCTGCCCTAGTGACTCCATGATGTGTAGAACAGCAGTCCTCAGACTGTGCCGGACCATGAGTGACTCCATGGTGTGTAGAACAGCAGTCCTCAGGCTGTGCCTGCCCTAGTGACTCCATGGTGTGTGGAACAGCAGTCCTCAGGCTGTGCCTGCCCTGAGTGACTCCATGGTGTGTAGAACAGCAGTCCTCAGGCTGTCCCTGCTCTGCTTACTCCATTGTGTGTAGAACAGCAGTCCTCAGACTGTGCCTTCCCTAGTGACTCCATGGTGTGTAGAACAGCAGTCCTCAGGCTGTGCCTGCCCTAGTGACTCCATGGTGTGTAGAACAGCAGTCCTCAGGCTGTGCCTGCCCTAGTGACTCCATGATGTGTAGAACAGCAGTCCTCAGACTGTGCCGGACAATGAGTGACTCCATGGTGTGTAGAACAGCAGTCCTCAGGCTGTGCCTGCCTTAGTGACTCCATGATGTGTAGAACAGCAGTCCTCAGACTGTTCCGGACCATGAGTGACTCCATGGTGTGTAGAACAGCAGTCCTCAGGCTGTGCCTGCCCTAGTGACTCCATGGTGTGTAGAACAGCAGTCCTCAGGCTGCGCCTGCCCTGAGTGACTCCATGGTGTGCAGAACAGCATTCCTCAGGCTGTGCCTGTCCTGAGTGACTCCATGGTCTGTAGAACAGCAGTCCTCAGGCTGTGCCTGCCCTAGTGACTCCATGGTGTGTAGAACAGCAGTCCTCAGGCTGTGCCTGCCCTAGTGACTCCATGGTGTGTAGAACAGCAGTCCTCAGGCTGTGCCTGCCCTGAGTGACTCCATGGTGTGTGGAACAGCAGTCCTCAGGCTGTGCCTGCCCTAGTGACTCCATGGTGTGTAGAACAGCAGTCCTCAGGCTGCACCTGCCCTGGGTGACTCCATGTTGTGTAGGACAGCAGTCCTCAGGCTGTGTCTGTCCTGAGTGACTCCATGGTGTGTAGAACAGGTGTCCTCAGGCTGTGCCTGTCCTAGTGACTCCATGGTGTGTAGAACAGCAGTCCTCAGGCTGTGCCTGCCCTAGTGACTCCATGGTGTGTAGAACAGCAGTCCTCAGACTGTGCCTGCCCTAGTGACTCCATGGTGTGTAGAACAGCAGTCCTCAGGCTGTGCCTGCCCTAGTGACTCCATGGTGTGTAGAATAGCAGTCCTCAGGCTGTGCCTGCCCTAGTGACTCCATGGTGTGGAGAACAGCAGTCCTCAGGCTGTGCCTGCCCTAGTGACTCCATGGTGTGTAGAACAGCAGTCCTCAGGCTGTGCCTGCCCTGAGTGACTCCATGGTGTGTAGAACAGCAGTACTCAGACTGTGCCGGACCATGAGTGACTCCATGGTGTGTAGAACAGCAGTCCTCAGGCTGTGCCTGCCCTAGTGACTCCATGGTGTGTGGAACAACAGTCCTCAGGCTGTGCCTGCCCTAGTGACTCCATGGTGTGTAGAACAGCAGTCCTCAGACTGTGCCGGACCATGAGTTACTCCATGGTGTGTAGAACAGCAGTCCTCAGGCTGTGCCTGTCCTAGTGACTCCATGGTGTGTAGAACAGCAGTCCTCAGGCTGTGCCTGCCCTGAGTGACTCCATGGTGTGTAGAACAGCAGTCCTCAGGCTGTGCCTGTCCTGAGTGACTCCATGGTGTGTAGGACAGCAGTCCTCAGGCTGTGCCTGCACTAGTGACTCCATGGTGTGTAGAACAGCAGTCCTCAGGCTGTGCCTGTCCTGAGTGACTCCATGGTGTGTAGAACAGCAGTCCTCAGGCTGTGCCTGCCCTAGTGACTCCATGGTGTGTAGGACAGCAGTCCTCAGGCTGTGCCTGCCCTGGTGACTCCATGGTGTGTAGGACAGCAGTCCTCAGGCTGTGCCTGCCCTAGTGACTCCATGGTGTGTAGAACAGCAGTCCTCAGGCTGTGCCTGTCCTAATGACTCCATGGTGTGTAGAACAGCAGTCCTCAGGCTGCGCCTGCCCTAGTGACTCCATGGTGTGTAGAACAGCAGTCCTCAGGCTGTGCCTGTCCTGAGTGACTCCATGGTGTGTAGAACAGCAGTCCTCAGGCTGTGCCTGCCCTAGTGACTCCATGGTGTGTAGAACAGCAGTCCTCAGGCTGCGCCTGCCCTGAGTGACTCCATGGTGTGCAGAACAGCAGTCCTCAGGCTGTGCCTGCCCTAGTGACTCCATGGTGTGTAGAACAGCAGTCCTCAGGCTGTGCCTGCCCTAGTGACTCCATGGTGTGTAGAACAGCAGTCCTCAGGCTGTGCCTGTCCTAGTGACTCCATGGTGTGTAGAACAGCAGTCCTCAGGCTGTGCCTGCCCTAGTGACTCCATGGTGTGTAGAACAGCAGTCCTCAGGCTGTGCCTGCCCTAGTGACTCCATGGTGTGTAGAACAGCAGTCCTCAGGCTGTGCCTGCCCTAGTGACTCCATGGTGTGTAGAACAGCAGTCCTCAGGCTGTGCCTGCCCTGAGTGACTCCATGGTGTGCAGAACAGCATTCCTCAGGCTGTGCCTGTCCTGAGTGACTCCATGGTGTGTGGAACAGCTGTCCTCAGGCTGTGCCTGCCCTGAGTGACTCCATGGTGTGTAGAACAGCGGTCCTCAGGCTGTACCTGCCCTGAGTGACTCCATGGTGTGTAGAACAGCAGCTCTCAGGCTGTGCCTGCCCTGAGTGACTCCATGGTGTGTAGAACAGCAGTCCTCAGGCTGTGCCTGCCCTGAGTGACTCCATGGTGTGTGGAACAGCAGTCCTCAGGCTGTGCATGCCCTGGTGACTCCATGGTGTGTAGAACAGCAGTCCTCAGGCTGTGCCTGCCCTGGTGACTCCATGATGTGTGGAACAGCAGTCCTCAGGCTGTGCATGCCCTGGTGACTCCATGGTGTGTAGAACAGCAGTCCTCAGGCTGTGCCTGCCCTAGTGACTCCATGGTGTATAGAACAGCAGTCCTCAGGCTGTGCCTGCCCTGGTGACTCCATGGTGTGTAGAACAGCAGTTCTCAGACTGTGCCTGCCCTAGTGACTCCATGGTGTGTAGAACAGCAGTCCTCAGGCTGTGCCTGCCCTAGTGACTCCATGGTGTATAGAACAGCAGTCCTCAGGCTGTGCCTGCCCTGAGTGACTCCATGGTGTGTAGAACAGGAGTCCTCAGGCTGTGCCTGCCCTGAGTGACTCCATGGTGTGTAGAACAGCAGTCCTCAGGCTGTGCCTGCCCTGGTGACTCCATGGTGTGTGGAACAGCAGTCCTCAGGCTGTGCCTGCCCTGAGTGACTCCATGGTGTGTAGAACAGCAGTCCTCAGGCTGCACCTATCCTAGTGACTCCATGATGTGCGGAATAGCAGTCCTCAGGCTGTGCCTGCCCTAGTGACTCCATGGTCTGTAGAACAGAAGTCCTCAGGCTGTGCCTGCCCTGAGTGACTCCATGGTCTGTAGAACAGCAGTCCTCAGGCTGTGCCTGCCCTAGTGACTCCATGGTGTGTAGAACAGCAGTCCTCAGGCTGTGCCTGTCCTAGTGACTCCATGGTGTGTAGAACAGCAGTCCTCAGGCTGTGCCTGCCCTAGTGACTCCATGGTGTGTAGAACAGCAGTCCTCAGGCTGCACCTATCCTAGTGACTCCATGATGTGCGGAATAGCAGTCTTCAGGCTGTGCCTGCCCTAGTGACTCCATGGTCTGTAGAACAGAAGTCCTCAGGCTGTGCCTGCCCTGAGTGACTCCATGGTCTGTAGAACAGCAGTCCTCAGGCTGTGCCTGTCCTAGTGACTCCATGGTGTGTAGAACAGCAGTCCTCAGGCTGTGCCTGCCGTAGTGACTCCATGGTGTGTAGAACAGCAGTCCTCAGGCTGCACCTATCCTAGTGACTCCATGATGTGCGGAATAGCATTCCTCAGGCTGTGCCTGCCCTAGTGATTCCATGGTCTGTAGAACAGAAGTCCTCAGGCTGTGCCTGCCCTGAGTGACTCCATGGTCTGTAGAACAGCAGTCCTCAGGCTGTGCCTGCCCTAGTGACTCCATGGTGTGTAGAACAGCAGTCCTCAGGCTGTGCCTGTCCTAGTGACTCCGTGGTGTGTAGAACAGCAGTCCTCAGGCTGTGCCTGCCCTAGTGACTCCATGGTGTGTAGAATAGCAGTCCTCAGGCTGTGCCTGTCCTGAGTGACTCCATGGTGTGTAGAACAGCAGTCCTCAGGCTGTGCCTGCCCTAGTGACTCCATGGTGTGTAGAACAGCAGTCCTCAGGCTGCGCCTGCCCTGAGTGACTCCATGGTGTGCAGAATAGCATTCCTCAGGCTGTGCCTGTCCTGAGTGACTCCATGGTCTGTAGAACAGCAGTCCTCAGACTGCGCCTGCCCTGAGTGACTCCATGGTGTGTAGAACAGGAGTCCTCAGGCTGTGCCTGTCCTAGTGACTCCATGGTGTGTAGAACAGCAGTCCTCAGGCTGTGCCTGCCCTAGTGACTCCATGGTGTGTAGAACAGCAGTCCTCAGACTGTGCCTGCCCTAGTGACTCCATGGTGTGTAGAACAGCAGTCCTCAGGCTGTGCCTGCCCTAGTGACTCCATGGTGTGTAGAACAGCAGTCCTCAGGCTGTGCCTGCCCTAGTGACTCCATGATGTGTAGAACAGCAGTCCTCAGACTGTGCCGGACCATGAGTGACTCCATGGTGTGTAGAACAGCAGTCCTCAGGCTGTGCCTGCCCTAGTGACTCCATGGTGTGTGGAACAGCAGTCCTCAGGCTGTGCCTGCCCTGAGTGACTCCATGGTGTGTAGAACAGCAGTCCTCAGGCTGTCCCTGCTCTGCTTACTCCATTGTGTGTAGAACAGCAGTCCTCAGACTGTGCCTGCCCTAGTGACTCCATGGTGTGTAGAACAGCAGTCCTCAGGCTGTGCCTGCCCTAGTGACTCCATGGTGTGTAGAACAGCAGTCCTCAGGCTGTGCCTGCCCTAGTGACTCCATGATGTGTAGAACAGCAGTCCTCAGACTGTGCCGGACCATGAGTGACTCCATGGTGTGTAGAACAGCAGGCCTCAGGCTGTGCCTGCCTTAGTGACTCCATGATGTGTAGAACAGCAGTCCTCAGGATGTGCCTGCCCTAGTGACTCCATGGTGTGTAGAACAGCAGTCCTCAGGCTGTGCCTGTCCTGAGTGACTCCATGGTGTGTAGAACAGCAGTCCTCAGGCTGTGCCTGCCCTAGTGACTCCATGGTGTGTAGAACAGCAGTCCTCAGGCTGCGCCTGCCCTGAGTGACTCCATGGTGTGCAGAACAGCATTCCTCAGGCTGTGCCTGTCCTGAGTGACTCCATGGTCTGTAGAACAGCAGTCCTCAGGCTGTGCCTGCCCTAGTGACTCCATGGTGTGTAGAACAGCAGTCCTCAGTCTGTGCCTGCCCTAGTGACTCCATGGTGTGTAGAACAGAAGTCCTCAGGCTGTGCCTGCCCTGAGTGACTCCATGGTGTGTGGAACAGCAGTCCTCAGGCTGTGCCTGCCCTAGTGACTCCATGGTGTGTAGAACAGCAGTTCTCAGGCTGCACCTGCCCTGGGTGACTCCATGTTGTGTAGGACAGCAGTCCTCAGGCTGTGCCTGCCCTAGTGACTCCATGGTGTGTAGAACAGCAGTCCTCAAGCTGCGCCTGCCCTGAGTGACTCCATGGTGTGTAGAACAGGAGTCCTCAGGCTGTGCCTGTCCTAGTGACTCCATGGTGTGTAGAACAGCAGTCCTCAGGCTGTGCCTGCCCTAGTGACTCCATGGTGTGTAGAACAGCAGTCCTCAGACTGTGCCTGCCCTAGTGACTCCATGGTGTGTAGAACAGCAGTCCTCAGGCTGTGCCTGCCCTAGTGACTCCATGGTGTGTAGAACAGCAGTCCTCAGGCTGTGCCTGCCCTAGTGACTCCATGATGTGTAGAACAGCAGTCCTCAGACTGTGCCGGACCATGAGTGACTCCATGGTGTGTAGAACAGCAGTCCTCAGGCTGTGCCTGCCCTAGTGACTCCATGGTGTGTGGAACAGCAGTCCTCAGGCTGTGCCTGCCCTGAGTGACTCCATGGTGTGTAGAACAGCAGTCCTCAGGCTGTCCCTGCTCTGCTTACTCCATTGTGTGTAGAACAGCAGTCCTCAGACTGTGCCTTCCCTAGTGACTCCATGGTGTGTAGAACAGCAGTCCTCAGGCTGTGCCTGCCCTAGTGACTCCATGGTGTGTAGAACAGCAGTCCTCAGGCTGTGCCTGCCCTAGTGACTCCATGATGTGTAGAACAGCAGTCCTCAGACTGTGCCGGACCATGAGTGACTCCATGGTGTGTAGAACAGCAGTCCTCAGGCTGTGCCTGCCTTAGTGACTCCATGATGTGTAGAACAGCAGTCCTCAGACTGTTCCGGACCATGAGTGACTCCATGGTGTGTAGAACAGCAGTCCTCAGGCTGTGCCTGCCCTAGTGACTCCATGGTGTGTAGAACAGCAGTCCTCAGGCTGCGCCTGCCCTGAGTGACTCCATGGTGTGCAGAACAGCATTCCTCAGGCTGTGCCTGTCCTGAGTGACTCCATGGTCTGTAGAACAGCAGTCCTCAGGCTGTGCCTGCCCTAGTGACTCCATGGTGTGTAGAACAGCAGTCCTCAGGCTGTGCCTGCCCTAGTGACTCCATGGTGTGTAGAACAGCAGTCCTCAGGCTGTGCCTGCCCTGAGTGACTCCATGGTGTGTGGAACAGCAGTCCTCAGGCTGTGCCTGCCCTAGTGACTCCATGGTGTGTAGAACAGCAGTCCTCAGGCTGCACCTGCCCTGGGTGACTCCATGTTGTGTAGGACAGCAGTCCTCAGGCTGTGTCTGTCCTGAGTGACTCCATGGTGTGTAGAACAGGTGTCCTCAGGCTGTGCCTGTCCTAGTGACTCCATGGTGTGTAGAACAGCAGTCCTCAGGCTGTGCCTGCCCTAGTGACTCCATGGTGTGTAGAACAGCAGTCCTCAGACTGTGCCTGCCCTAGTGACTCCATGGTGTGTAGAACAGCAGTCCTCATGCTGTGCCTGCCCTAGTGACTCCATGGTGTGTAGAATAGCAGTCCTCAGGCTGTGCCTGCCCTAGTGACTCCATGGTGTGGAGAACAGCAGTCCTCAGGCTGTGCCTGCCCTAGTGACTCCATGGTGTGTAGAACAGCAGTCCTCAGGCTGTGCCTGCCCTGAGTGACTCCATGGTGTGTAGAACAGCAGTCCTCAGACTGTGCCGGACCATGAGTGACTCCATGGTGTGTAGAACAGCAGTCCTCAGGCTGTGCCTGCCCTAGTGACTCCATGGTGTGTGGAACAACAGTCCTCAGGCTGTGCCTGCCCTAGTGACTCCATGGTGTGTAGAACAGCAGTCCTCAGACTTTGCCGGACCATGAGTGACTCCATGGTGTGTAGAACAGCAGTCCTCAGGCTGTGCCTGCCCTAGTGACTCCATGGTGTGTGGAACAGCAGTCCTCAGGCTGTGCCTGCCCTGGTGACTCCATGGTGTGTGGAACAGCAGTCCTCAGGCTGCGCCTGCCCTAGTGACTCCATGGTGTGTGGAACAGCAGTCCTCAGGCTGTGCCTGCCCTAGTGACTCCATGGTGTGTAGAACAGCAGTCCTCAGGCTGTGCCTGCCCTGAGTGACTCCATGGTGTGTGGAACAGCAGTCCTCAGGCTGTGCCTGCCCTAGTGACTCCATGGTGTGTAGAACAGCAGTCCTCAGGCTGCACCTGCCCTGGGTGACTCCATGTTGTGTAGGACAGCAGTCCTCAGGCTGTGTCTGTCCTGAGTGACTCCATGGTGTGTAGAACAGGTGTCCTCAGGCTGTGCCTGTCCTAGTGACTCCATGGTGTGTAGAACAGCAGTCCTCAGGCTGTGCCTGCCCTAGTGACTCCATGGTGTGTAGAACAGCAGTCCTCAGACTGTGCCTGCCCTAGTGACTCCATGGTGTGTAGAACAGCAGTCCTCAGGCTGTGCCTGCCCTAGTGACTCCATGGTGTGTAGAATAGCAGTCCTCAGGCTGTGCCTGCCCTAGTGACTCCATGGTGTGGAGAACAGCAGTCCTCAGGCTGTGCCTGCCCTAGTGACTCCATGGTGTGTAGAACAGCAGTCCTCAGGCTGTGCCTGCCCTGAGTGACTCCATGGTGTGTAGAACAGCAGTCCTCAGACTGTGCCGGACCATGAGTGACTCCATGGTGTGTAGAACAGCAGTCCTCAGGCTGTGCCTGCCCTAGTGACTCCATGGTGTGTGGAACAACAGTCCTCAGGCTGTGCCTGCCCTAGTGACTCCATGGTGTGTAGAACAGCAGTCCTCAGACTGTGCCGGACCATGAGTGACTCCATGGTGTGTAGAACAGCAGTCCTCAGGCTGTGCCTGCCCTAGTGACTCCATGGTGTGTGGAACAGCAGTCCTCAGGCTGTGCCTGCCCTGGTGACTCCATGGTGTGTGGAACAGCAGTCCTCAGGCTGCGCCTGCCCTAGTGACTCCATGGTGTGTGGAACAGCAGTCCTCAGGCTGTGCCTGCCCTAGTGACTCCATGGTGTGTGGAATAGCAGTATTCTGGCTGCGCCTGCCCTAGTTTCTTCGATTTGTAAACCTGTAGTTTGTCCGGAGCTACTCCATATTGAATACAGATGACAAGGGAGAATGATTCCGCATCTTGTTTGTGCAGGTCCACGACTACTGTCTGCCTATGTAGACATAAGGAACCGTAAGGAACAAGTTGATAAATAACTTATTCCTGTCAAGTTATCACCCTGAGTCAGTACCTTGACAGGTGGGGATCCTAAATCATATCAGGAACACCCACATGGGCACTTATCAACCTCACCAGGTGCAACTGCTTCACTTAGACGCGTAAAATGAGAACCCCCGCCACCAAGTTTGGACACGAGACAGCTACCTCATCACCTGGTCACCCAACAGGAGCCTTTCCCGGAACACCCACAGTGACCATGCTCTGTCCTGAGCTTCCTCCTGGTGCAGTTTCTCTTTCCCGTGGTGGTGCACAGCCTGCTCCACACTCTCACTTCAAGCTGACGCTGACACTGGGAATCTGCCGCCACCTGCACCCTCTGCCTTGACAACCCTGTGAAGCTGGTTACTTACAACCCTTGTCTAACCACTCAGGAGCCTCTGCCTCTGCTCTTGGAAGAGCGTCGTGTAACTCTGGCTACCTTAACCCTCTCTTGGTCTTTCTGTAGTGTGTGTGTGTGTGTGTGTGTGTGTCATTGTGTGAAGTGTGGTGTGTGACTTGAGGGCTACAGATACTAGGAATTAAGATGGGAATGGACAAAAGGACTAGTGACTGCCTGGCCTAGGACCGGCCGCTGACCCACGGACACTGTTGAACTGCAACCATCGAAGATGTGGCACTTGTGGAATTACTGCCATTCAACACCTTTGGCAACTTGGGGAAACACACACCCGTGGTTCACAGTAGCAGCAAGCTCTCTCACGACACTCACCCCTCCTTCAGCCCAAGAACGCAACATGGGCAGCTGAGTCCTCGCGCCCCTCCTGTGCCCATCGCCTGTCACTCTCCTCTCCACACACTCTCCGGACAGGACAGGTGACACCGTCCGACTGTTCGCTGCTCTCTTGGTCTCTTTATTTCAGAGTGTGGGCAGCAGTGTGTGAGTTAGTGTGCGCGTCTGGATCTGTGAGCTCCCGTGTTTATTTCTAAGAGACATTCTTCAGGCCAGTAGCTTCAGGCCAGTAGACCGTCCGGAGAGCAGCCCCCCGGAGAACCCGACTCCTGAGGAACGGAGCTCCTGGCTGCTCCCAGCCCTGCTGGCCGGAGCTGCGCGGTTGCCACCATCCCGTTTCACCGCTGGGGACCTGCTCCCTCTTCTCTGAAATGTCCCCCGGATTGATGCCCCGGCCTTTTGCTGGCTGATTTGTGATGTTCCTGGGGAGTTGAGGATCCTTACTGGAGTCCTGGGGTGGATTCCTTCAGGTTAAACGCATGAGGACCTGGCCCCCAGGTTGCAGCTGGTGCTGCTGCAGATAAGCGCAATTCCCAGCTTCCTGTGGTCGGATTCCCGCTCCTTTATGATGGCTCGTGCTTTGGGTTCTAAGAACTCCATCCCACAGACAGAAAGAAGAGCACGTTTCTTCAAGCTTTAAGGAGTCTGCTCCTGAGGTGGGGTGAGGAGCACCCTGTGCAGTTTGCCGTGGCGTGAACTCAGGCTCCACACTGTCCCTTCTTCCAGATGAACCACAACGGCCTCTGGCTGCATTTGCTGAGGGCTTCTTCCCCTCTGCTTTCCCCAAATCCTCTGCCAGGCCTCAGCTCCACATAGGCCTCAGCTCCAGGTAGCTGGTTCCTGCTCTCTCGTCCGTGACCTTGGCCAACCTGTGTATTGGTAAGCCACCAGCGGCTGCCTTGGTCACAACAGCTGCGTGTGGACAAGAGCATTGATGTATGATGTATGCTCACAATGGTCTTGGCACCTGGGGGCCACGTTCCTGCTCCCTGTGTGTGGACACCTTTTCTGCTGGGATGACCGCGGGGGTTACTGTCACCTCAGTGTTATCCCCAGGAACTCGCTACACAAACCCCGAGTTTGTTTCCGATTGATCATCCTGTCTCAAGGCTTCGCTCCTATTACCTCCCCGAAAGCCACCCCGAGCCTGGATCCTCCTCTCTGGTCCTCCCCACCCTGCCCACCCTGGGAACCAACATTCCACTCCAGCTCCTGTGAGATCCACGCCTTTGGGGCCACGTCTGGGTGGGAGCAGGCAGCACTTGTCTTGCTGTGCCCCACACATTTCACCTCACACACTGTCCTCCAGGGCCATTATGTTGTCACAGAAGACAAGATCGTCCTCCTGTGGCCGACTCGTGCTCCATGGTGCACATGCCCCACCCCTTCTCTGTCCACCCTCAGCTGATGGACTCGGGCTGCTCCTGTCTTGGCTCCTGTGAATAGAGCTGTAGTGACCCAGGGAGAGCCGCTGTCCCTCAGCACACTGACCCCTCTCCTCTGGACGTGGACCTGGCAGTGGGATTGCTGGGCCGCTGTCCCTCAGCACACTGACCCCTCTCCTCTGGACGTGGACCTGGCAGTGGGATTGCTGGGCCGCTGTCCCTCAGCACACTGACCCCTCTCCTCTGGACGTGTACCTGGCAGTGGGATTGCTGGGCCGCTGTCCCTCAGCACACTGACCCCTCTCCTCTGGACGTGGACCTGGCAGTGGGATTGCTGGGCCGCTGTCCCTCAGCACACTGACCCCTCTCCTCTGGACGTGGACCTGGCAGTGGGATTGCTGGGCCGCTGTCCCTCAGCACACTGACCCCTCTCCTCTGGACGTGGACCTGGCAGTGGGATTGCTGGGCCGCTGTCCCTCAGCACACTGACTCCTCTGCTCTGGACGTGTACCTGGCAGTGGGATTGCTGGGTCATGTGCTAGTTCTACTATTGGTGTTTCAGGGAATCTCCGTGTGGTTTTCCACGCTGGCTGTGCTGACTTACACTCCCACAACAGTGCAAGGGCCTCTTTCCTCCACCTCCTCGCCAGCGGTCACCTTCAGTCTTCTTGGTAATGGCCATTCTCACTGGAGCCCGGGGAGGGCTCACGGTGGTTTTGATCCTGAGAGCCCGGGATTCAGTGATAACGAGCAGTTTTTCACATACCTATTGGTATTTGAATGTCTTCGTTTGAGAAATATGCTTAGTTCTATTGTCCATTTTAAACTTGAGTTATTTGGGGGTTTTGCTTGAGTTTTGAGCTCCAGATGCTGTCCAAATGCTGCCCCTCATCAGACGTGTGGTCTGCAGGGTCCCGTTCTGTGAGGGCCTCTGCTCTCTGTTGTTCCAGCTGACCAGCTGGATGGAACCACTGCCTACTTTTGCTGCTGTTTCTAGAGCTTTTGGGTTTGGGGTCTTAAAAGTTTTTTCCCACTCCCACCCCGAAGCACTCCCTGGGTTTCCTCCTGGTAGTTTCCTGGTTTCAGGCCTCACATTTAATCTCCAATCCACTCTGAGTTGGTGTTGGTAGCTGGTGAGAGGGCTCTAGAGTCACCCTTCTGCACGTGGAGACCAGTTTCCATGGCAACACCTAGAAAAGGCTCTCCCTCCCCGGTGTGTGCCAGCAGCACGTGGAGGGCCAGCTGGCTGTGGACGCGAGCGCTGCTGCTGTTCCAGAGGCCCATGTGGAGTCAGGCCGTGCTGGTCACGTTGGCCGTGGCCTTGCAGGGTGTCTTGAGTCAGGAGGTGGGTGCTACTCAAGACTGTTTGGCTCCTCAGGCTTGTTTAGTTCTTAGCTCCATAAGCATTTTAGAATTGTTTCTGGGTCTGTGAAGTGTCTGATCTCCTGTGAGGATTGCCTGGATCTGTAGATCACGTTGGGTAGTGTGGGCTTTTAGCAACACTGATTCTTCTCAGGAGCATGGACATTTGGGGGTGTCCTACTTTATCTCTTCCATCAATCTTAATAGTTATTACTGTAAAGTCCTTCACTTCTTTGTTTGAATTTTATCCTAGACTTTTGGGGGGCAGTCATCATGGATGGTGTTGCTTTCTTTTTTCCTCTCCAGGCCATCCACTACTCCATGTAGGAATGCGATGGACCAGTGTGGCAGTTCTGCCTCCTACCATCTCGACGGATCTGCTGGTTCTCAGGGTTCTGTGGTCTTTGGGGGTTTCTGGGTACAAGATCGTGTGGCCTGTGGACAGTGTGTCTGATGTCCACTCCAGTTAGCTTGCCCTGCTCTAACCGGGGCTGCTCCCTCTCAGGGCCGAGGCCCCTCCTGGGCTCCCAGGTTCAGGGTACGTGCTGCCGACACAGGCCCCGCCCAGGGAGCCGACTCCACCCCTGCAGCTCTCATGTGGGCCACGCAGGGCAGTCGCAGCTGCGGGCATCGCAGTCACAGCTGATGCAGACGCCCTCGTGCCAGGGAGATGAAGTGTGAAGGAGGTCCAGCGCCACTCCTGGTGGGTGTGTGGCTGGAATCAGCAGCCGCGTGCGAGGTTGGGGTGCGCGAGCTATGCTCACTGAGAACCTGCAACACAGCACCCCTGTGAGGAGAAGCAGTCCAGCCCTCAGGAACGGTCAGCGGCTGTCTCAGGAGAGGCAGCAACTAGTGATTGAAATGAGAAGAACAGCTCAGGGCAGAGCCCGGTCCAGTCTGGGGAGTGTTGAGCCCCCTTTTTGAGGTCGTCGTTGGCTGGGCTTTCAGCCTGGAGTGGTGGACGGATGGGTGAGTGTTCGGTCCTGGCCCACTCCTCTGGGGCCCTGGGCCAGGCCCGCCAGCCTCCTGGCTCCAGCCTCCCATGTAACCCAGGTTCTCGCTGCTCTGCACCACAAAGGCCTCGCCGCTGGCGGGCTGCCAGGAGGCGGCTGTGCAGGGTGGACCGCATTCCTTTCCTGTACTTTGCCCTGAGGTCCAGGCTGCTCTCTGTGGTGCCCTGCGGTATGCAGAGAAGCTGAGGGTCCCTGGGGCTCGACCTCCCTCATCAACCCTGAGCAAACCCTCCTCAGTGAGCCGCCAGGGACCAGGGACCATGGAGCTGGGCTTTCTTCCCTGCCCAGCTCTGGGGGGGAAGACACCTGGGACCCATCCAGCCAGGGAGGGACACGCAGAGAACCTGCAGACAAAAGACTGGGCCCAGAGAACGTGTAAACATCAGAAAGATGCCAATAATATGGTGGGAACAGCAAACAGAGCCGGGAGAACAGGAGGAAAGCCCAGGGAGCCCGGCTGTGTGGCCGCAGACTCAGCCTGACCCAGGCAAGGCCAACACCACGAGAGGGTCGGGGCAGAAGGCCCCCAAGGCCACCACGAGCTCTGCAAGATCCCAGGAGACGGGCTGCTACATCTCACAGGACGGAGAGGTGAAGCACCTGTCCTCCCTCCTACTTGCCAACCTTCGACAATGGGACCACTTTACACTCGGAAACGATGGGGGACCCAAAGAGGTTTTGCTCATATGGACTTTACTGATTGGCATTTATAATGTTAGGAATTAAAACTGAGAAGCGTAAAAGCTATTAACTATATTATAAAATAAAGTAAGTCCATTGCAAAAACCTAGAAAGTACATTTAAAAATTCTGTCATCAAGCTGGGTGTGTGGGCACATACCAACTCAGTGTTGTGGTGTGGACTGATAAATACGATCAATAAGAGTGTGAGTTACAGGTAATAGATTGGTAAAAATCACAGATGATGATAAGTAAGATAAGATGGTTGTAAAGCAAGAACTTAGGCAGGCCTAAGACTCCATTTTGCTGCCTTCCATAAAAAAACTGGTTCTGAGAAACGGAAATGAAAGCTGTCTTCCCATAATGCACGGTTTTCTGTACTTTGTACCCACAAAATGTACTCAACCCAGGACATGGTGGTCTTGGTGACCCAAGATTTGGAAGTAGATTCTCGTCCCCGCTAACCACCTGCTCGAACCCAGGACACGGTTGTCTAACACCTGCTCAGACCCAAGATGCGATTGTCTCGAGTTGCTGTGCTAATTGCTGTCTTGGTTCTGTGATTGCTTGCTTGCATGACACTAAGGAGAGTCCCTGAGCTGGGTTTTCATCCTTAAATTCCAAGACACAGGCCAGGAAGTTGCTGCTCTCCCACGGAGCTTCAGTCTCTACAGGAGGGTGACAGTCCCTGGCCAGGTAAGTAAAGCTCTCTTTGATTTTAATCCAGACTTAGAGTGTTTTCTGAAGCAGTTCTCATGACACTCAGGAGACTGAGGGAGGAGACCACAGGTTCAAAGCCAGCCTCAGCAACTTAGCAAGGCCCTAAGCAACTTAACAAGACCTTTTTTCTATAAAATATAAAAAGGTCTGGCATGTGGCTCAGTGGTTGAACACCCCTTGGTTCAATCCCCAGTGCCATAAAAATAAAAAGTTATATTGTAAAAAAAAATCAGCAAAAGGAGGGTGATGCTTTACATCTTCACAAATCTTCTCAGTTTCTGGCTTAAGAGAAGACAGCTGGATCCCAGCTCAGCTCTAGCATTCAGCATATGCAATACACGGTGTGGCCAGAGCTTGTGAGAAAAATCTGGCATCATTCAGGATTGGAGCTGCAAACGAGGGACCCTTGAAATAGTTGAGGGGCACCCAGGGACCTGCTTGGAGGAGTGGCCACTCACAGGCAGTTTCACGGGGGTGAAATCGTGGAATTCTCCACTGAGGTGAAGGTTATGAAAACAGAGGATTGACAAAAACCCCAAATCCATCCTTACATAAATGGGTCAGGATAAATTGGGCTTGTTTAAATCATGGAACTCTAGCAGTCATTGAAATGAACGCAGCAGCTCCGTCTGCACGGGGATGGGCCAGGCTCCATAGGGTGGAGTCCAAAGCCATGCAGCTAGGCTGGGAGCAGGAGCCCCAGAGGAGCTGTGGTTGGTGGCACTGTCACACAGGAAGCCCCAGAGGAGTTGTGGTTGGTGGCACTGTCACACAGGAAGCCACAGAGGAGCTGTGGTTGGTGGCACTGTCCTGCAGGAAGCCACATAGCAGGTGTGGTTGGTGGCACTGTCACACGGGAAGTCACAGAGGAGGTGTGGTTGGTGGAACTGTCACACGGGAAGTCACAGAGGAGGTGTGGTTGGTGGAACTGTCACACGGGAAGTCACAGAGGAGGTGTGGTTGGTGGAACTGTCACACGGGAAGTCACAGAGGAGGTGTGGTTGGTGGAACTGTCACACGGGAAGTCACAGAGGAGGTGTGGTTGGTGGAACTGTCACACGGGAAGTCACAGAGGAGGTGTGGTTGGTGGCACTGTCACACGGGAAGCCAAAGAGGAGGTGTGGTTGGTGAAACTGTCACACGGGAAGTCACAGAGGAGGTGTGGTTGGTGGCACTGTCACACAGGAAGCCACAGAGGAGGTGTGGTTGGTGGCACTGTCACACAGGAAGCCACAGAGGAGGTGTGGTTGGTGGCACTGTGACACGGGAAGCCACAGAGGAGGTGTGGTTGGTGGCACTATGACACGGGAAGTCAAGAGGAGGTGTGGTTGGTGGCACTGTCACACAGAAAGCCACAGAGGAGGTGTGGTTGGTGGCACTGTCACGCAGGAAGCCACAGAGGAGGTGTGGTTGGTGGCACTGTGACACGGGAAGCCACAGAGGAGGTGTGGTTGGTGGCACTGTCACACGGGAAGCCACAGAGGAGGTGTGGTTGGTGGCACTGTCACACGGAAAGCCACAGAGGAGGTGTGGTTGGTGGCACTGTCACACGGGAAGTCACAGAGGAGGTGTGGTTGGTGGCACTGTCACACAGGAAGCCACAGAGGAGGTGTGGTTGGTGGCACTGTCACGCAGGAAGCCACAGAGGAGGTGTGGTTGGTGGCACTGTCACACGGAAAGCCACAGAGGAGGTGTGGTTGGTGGCACTGTCACACAGGAAGCCACAGAGGAGGTGTGGTTGGTGGCACTGTCACACAGGAAGCCACAGAGGAGGTGTGGTTGGTGGCACTGTCACACGGGAAGGCACAGAGGAGGTGTGGTTGGTGGCACTGTCACACGGAAAGCCACAGAGGAGGTGTGGTTGGTGGCACTGTGACACGGGAAGTCACAGAGGAGGTGTGGTTGGTGGCACTGTCAAACAGGAAGGCACAGAGGAGGTGTGGTTGGTGGCACTGTGACACGGGAAGTCACAGAGGAGGTGTGGTTGGTGGCACTGTGACACGGGAAGTCACAGAGGAGGTGTGGTTGGTGGCACTGTCACGCAGGAAGCCACAGAGGAGGTGTGGTTGGTGGCACTGTCACACGGAAAGCCACAGAGGAGGTGTGGTTGGTGGCACTGTGACACGGGAAGTCACAGAGGAGGTGTGGTTGGTGGCACTGTGACACAGGAAGTCACAGAGGAGGTGTGGTTGGTGGCACTGTGACACGGGAAGTCACAGAGGAGGTGTGGTTGGTGGCACTGTGACACAGGAAGTCACAGAGGAGGTGTGGTTGGTGGCACTGTGACACGGGAAGTCACAGAGGAGGTGTGGTTGGTGGCACTGTGACACGGGAAGCCACAGAGAAGGTGTGGTTGGTGGCACTGTCACGCAGGAAGCCACAGAGGAGATGTGGTTGGTAGCACTGTGACACGGGAAGTCACAGAGGAGGTGTGGTTGGTGGCACTGTGACACGGGAAGTCACAGAGGAGGTGTGGTTGGTGGCACTATCACACGGGAAGTCACAGAGGAGGTGTGGTTGGTGGCACTGTCACACAGGAAGCCACAGAGGAGGTGTGGTTGGTGGCACTGTGACACGGGAAGCCACAGAGGAGGTGTGGTTGGTGGCACTGTCACACGGGAAGCCATAGAGGAGGTGTGGTTGGTGGCACTGTCACGCAGAAAGCCACAGAGGAGGTGTGGTTGGTGGCACTGTCACACGGGAAGCCACAGAGGAGGTGTGGTTGGTGGCACTGTCACACGGGAAGTCACAGAGGAGGTGTGGTTGGTGGCACTGTGACACGGGAAGTCACAGAGGAGGTGTGGTTGGTGGCAATGTGACACGGGAAGTCACAGAGGAGGTGTGGTTGGTGGCACTGTCACACGGGAAGACACAGAGGAGGTGTGGTTGGTGGCACTGTCACACGGGAAGTCACAGAGGAGGTGTGGTTGGTGGCACTGTCACGCAGAAAGCCACAGAGGAGGTGTGGCTGGTGGCACTGTCACGCAGGAAGCCACAGAGGAGGTGTGGTTGGTGGCACTGTCACGCAGAAAGCCACAGAGGAGGTGTGGTTGGTGGCACTGTCACGCAGAAAGCCACAGAGGAGGTGTGGTTGGTGGCACTGTGACACGGGAAGTCACAGAGGAGGTGTGGTTGGTGGCACTGTCACGCAGAAAGCCACAGAGGAGGTGTGGTTGGTGGCACTGTCACACGGGAAGTCACAGAGGAGGTGTGGTTGGTGGCACTGTGACACGGGAAGCCACAGAGGAGGTGTGGTTGGTGGCACTGTCACACGGGAAGTCACAGAGGAGGTGTGGTTGGTGGCAATGTCACGCGGGAAGCCACAGAGGAGGTGTGGTTGGTGGCACTGTCACGCGGGAAGCCACAGAGGAGGTGTGGTTGGTGGCACTGTCACACGGGAAGTCACAGAGGAGGTGTGGTTGGTGGAACTGTCACGCGGGAAGCCACAGAGGAGGTGTGGTTGGTGGCACTGTGACACGGGAAGCCACAGAGGAGGTGTGGTTGGTGGCACTGTGACACAGGAAGGCACAGAGGAGGTGTGGTTGGTGGCACTGTGACACTGGAAGCCACAGAGGAGGTGTGGTTGGTGGCACTGTCACACAGGAAGGCACAGAAGAGGTGTGGTTGGTGGCACTGTGACACGGGAAGTCACAGAGGAGGTGTGGTTGGTGGCAATGTGACACGGGAAGGCACAGAGGAGGTGTGGTTGGTGGCACTGTGACACGGGAAGTCACAGAGGAGGTGTGGTTGGTGGCAATGTGACACGGGAAGTCACAGAGGAGGTGTGGTTGGTGGCACTGTCACACAGGAAGGCACAGAGGAGGTGTGGTTGGTGGCACTGTCACACGGGAAGTCACAGAGGAGCTGTGGTTGGTGGCACTGTGACACGGGAAGTCACAGAGGAGGTGTGGTTGGTGGCACTGTCACACGGGAAGTCACAGAGGAGGTGTGGTTGGTGGCACTGTGACACGGGAAGCCACAGAGGAGGTGTGGTTGGTGGCACTGTCACACGGGAAGCCACAGAGGAGGTGTGGTTGGTGGCACTGTGACACGGGAAGCCACAGAGGAGGTGTGGTTGGTGGCACTGTCACGCAGGAATCCACAGAGGAGGTGTGGTTGGTGGCACTGTGACACGGGAAGCCACAGAGGAGGTGTGGTTGGTGGCACTGTCACACAGGAAGGCACAGAGGAGGTGTGGTTGGTGGCACTGTCACACAGGAAGCCACAGAGGAGGTGTGGTTGGTGGCACTGTCACGCAGGAAGCCACAGAGGAGGTGTGGTTGGTGGCACTGTCACACAGGAAGGCACAGAGGAGGTGTGGTTGGTGGCACTGTGACACGGGAAGCCACAGAGGAGGTGTGGTTGGTGGCACTGTCACACGGGAAGCCACAGAGGAGGTGTGGTTGGTGGCACTGTCACACGGGAAGCCACAGAGGAGGTGTGGTTGGTGGCACTGTCACACGGGAAGCCACAGAGTAGGTGTGGTTGGTGGCACTGTCACACGGGAAGTCACAGAGGAGGTGTGGTTGGTGGCACTGTCACGCGGGAAGCCACAGAGGAGGTGTGGTTGGTGGCACTGTGACACAGGAAGTCACAGAGGAGGTGTGGTTGGTGGCACTGTCACTCAGAAAGCCACAGAGGAGGTGTGGTTGGTGGCACTGTCACACAGGAAGGCACAGAGGAGGTGTGGTTGGTGGCACTGTGACACGGGAAGCCACAGAGGAGGTGTGGTTGGTGGCACTGTCACACGGGAAGCCACAGAGGAGGTGTGGTTGGTGGCACTGTCACGCAGGAAGCCACAGAGGAGGTGTGGTTGGTGGCACTGTGACACGGGAAGCCACAGAGGAGGTGTGGTTGGTGGCACTGTCACACGGGAAGCCATAGAGGAGGTGTGGTTGGTGGCACTGTCACGCAGAAAGCCACAGAGGAGGTGTGGTTGGTGGCACTGTCACGCAGAAAGCCACAGAGGAGGTGTGGTTGGTGGCACTGTGACACGGGAAGTCACAGAGGAGGTGTGGTTGGTGGCACTGTCACGCAGAAAGCCACAGAGGAGGTGTGGTTGGTGGCACTGTCACACGGGAAGTCACAGAGGAGGTGTGGTTGGTGGCACTGTGACACGGGAAGTCACAGAGGAGGTGTGGTTGGTGGCACTGTCACGCAGAAAGCCACAGAGGAGGTGTGGTTGGTGGCACTGTCACACGGGAAGTCACAGAGGAGGTGTGGTTGGTGGCACTGTGACACGGGAAGTCACAGAGGAGGTGTGGTTGGTGGCACTGTCACGCAGAAAGCCACAGAGCAGGTGTGGTTGGTGGCACTGTGACACGGGAAGTCACAGAGGAGGTGTGGTTGGTGGCACTGTGACACGGGAAGTCACAGAGGAGGTGTGGTTGGTGGCACTGTCACGCAGAAAGCCACAGAGGAGGTGTGGTTGGTGGAACTGTCACACAGGAAGCCACAGAGGAGGTGTGGTTGGTGGCACTGTCACGCAGAAAGCCACAGAGGAGGTGTGGTTGGTGGCACTGTCACGCAGGAAGCCACAGAGGAGGTGTGGTTGGTGGCACTGTCACCCGGGAAGCCACAGAGGAGGTGTGGTTGGTGGCACTGTCACACGGGAAGCCACAGAGGAGGTGTGGTTGGTGGCACTGTCACCCGGGAAGCCACAGAGGAGGTGTGGTTGGTGGCACTGTGACACGGGAAGCCACAGAGGAGGTGTGGTTGGTAGCACTGTGACACGGGAAGTCACAGAGGAGGTGTGGTTGGTGGCACTGTCACACGGGAAGTCACAGAGGAGGTGTGGTTGGTGGCACTGTCACCCGGGAAGCCACAGAGGAGGTGTGGTTGGTGGCACTGTCACACGGGAAGCCACAGAGGAGGTGTGGTTGGTGGCACTGTGACACGGGAAGCCACAGAGGAGATGTGGTTGGTAGCACTGTGACACGGGAAGTCACAGAGGAGGTGTGGTTGGTGGCACTGTCACACGGGAAGTCACAGAGGAGGTGTGGTTGGTGGCACTGTCACCCGGGAAGCCACAGAGGAGGTGTGGTTGGTGGCACTGTCACACGGGAAGCCACAGAGGAGGTGTGGTTGGTGGCACTGTGACACGGGAAGCCACAGAGGAGGTGTGGTTGGTGGCACTGTCACCCGGGAAGCCACAGAGGAGGTGTGGTTGGTGGCACTGTCACACGGGAAGCCACAGAGGAGGTGTGGTTGGTGGCACTGTCACACGGGAAGCCACAGAGGAGGTATGGTTGGTGGCACTGTCACACGGGAAGCCACAGAGGAGGTGTGGTTGGTGGCACTGTCACACGGGAAGCCACAGAGGAGGTGTGGTTGGTGGCACTGTCACACGGGAAGCCACAGAGGAGGTGTGGTTGATGGCACTGTCACACGGGAAGCCACAGAGGAGGTGTGGTTGGTGGCACTGTCACACGGGAAGTCACAGAGGAGGTGTGGTTGGTGGCACTGTCACACGGGAAGTCACAGAGGAGGTGTGGTTGGTGGCAATGTGACACGGGAAGTCACAAAGGAGGTGTGGTTGGTGGCACTGTCACACAGGAAGCCACAGAGGAGGTGTGGTTGGTGGCACTGTCACGCAGGAAGCCACAGAGGAGGTGTGGTTGGTGGCACTGTCACCCGGGAAGCCACAGAGGAGGTGTGGTTGGTGGCACTGTCACACGGGAAGCCACAGAGGAGGTGTGGTTGGTGGCACTGTCACACGGGAAGCCACAGAGGAGGTATGGTTGGTGACACTGTCACACGGGAAGCCACAGAGGAGGTGTGGTTGGTGGCACTGTCACACGGGAAGCCACAGAGGAGGTGTGGTTGGTGGCACTGTCACACGGGAAGCCACAGAGGAGGTGTGGTTGGTGGCACTGTCACACGGGAAGCCACAGAGGAGGTGTGGTTGGTGGCACTGTCACACGGGAAGTCACAGAGGAGGTGTGGTTGGTGGCACTGTGACACGGGAAGTTACAGAGGAGGTGTGGTTGGTGGCACTGTGACACGGGAAGTCACAGAGGAGGTGTGGTTGGTGGCACTGTGACACGGGAAGCCACAGAGAAGGTGTGGTTGGTGGCACTGTCACGCAGGAAGCCACAGAGGAGGTGTGGTTGGTGGCACTGTCACCCGGGAAGCCACAGAGGAGGTGTGGTTGGTGGCACTGTCACACGGGAAGCCACAGAGGAGGTGTGGTTGGTGGCACTGTCACACGGGAAGCCACAGAGGAGGTGTGGTTGGTGGCACTGTCACACGGGAAGTCACAGAGGAGGTGTGGTTGGTGGCACTGTCACACGGGAAGTCACAGAGGAGGTGTGGTTGGTGGCAATGTGACACGGGAAGTCACAAAGGAGGTGTGGTTGGTGGCACTGTCACACAGGAAGCCACAGAGGAGGTGTGGTTGGTGGCACTGTCAGGAAGGACACCTGGAGGAGCTGGCAGGGGCTGGCCCAGGCACCAGGACAGGCTCTTCGTGTGTGTCCTCGGTTCTCTTCAAATCCCGCATCCTGTGACTGTGTCACCCATGTGGATCCAGTCTTCAACCTGTCTCCCCAGGTTTTCTGAAGATGAAGCAGTGGATGCCCGGGACAGTGAAGGCTGTCAGCACATGAGGTCTGTCAAACGGTGATCCTCATCTTCATCTTTAAACAGCGCCTGTAGTCTGCTGAACCTCCAGATCCTCCACCCTGTAAGAGCGGCAGCCCTCGGCCTCCCCTGGAGTGAGAACAGAGCGGGTCTCAGAGCACAGAGAGCAGCCTTGCCCAGGGAAGCCGCCCCTTCGAGTGCTGGACACTCCATGTGAAGGCCTTTCTACTGAGAGTCTTCCTGACAGTGTCCTTTCTTTCCCTCTGGTTCTGTGCCCCGTGAGCGGGAGCCTTCCCAGAGCCGGTCTCCGTGCATACCCGGGTGCCGGACGGTGACGTGACCTGCATCCTGCAGTTCACACCTCTGCGCCTGGCCCCAGATGGGCCCCAGCAGCCAAGCTTGCTGGAATGGTGTCTTGCGTGTGGCGATCATGACTCTGCTTCACTTGGCCTTAGACTTGAAGGATTTCAGGCAACACCACTATTTCCTCTCTCTGCTATTCGATAACCACATCTAAATTTAAGATTCAGGCGAGATCGGGTGCGTTCAAGTGTTATGGCCGTAGACTAAATTTAAGATTCAATCTGTTTAGGAAAAACGTCATTCCCACCAAAAAATCAAAATTGCTGTTCCACATTTAAAACAGCCGCAGGAGGAATAGGTCCTGGACAGTCCCACTGACGTTCTGCAGTGATTCCAGACCACACGGGCCCTGCATGGCCGACGCCCCTCGGACATTTCCTCAGTCTCAGAGTTTGTGGACATTCCCGTATCTCCCTCCTGCACATTCTGAAAGGGTCAAACAGAAGGTCGCTGAATCTGCAGCCCCCCTCTCTTCGGTTGGGCGTGGCTGTGACGTCTGCTGGGATTTTTGCTGTGTCCCCCGAGTGCATCTGTCCATTCCTAATCTACCCAGTGTCCTGCATAAAGAATGGGGTGCAGCAACCGTGAATGAGGTATGACCCAACCTGAGCTCAGAGCCCCTCTCCCCAGGCTCTCCTGCACAGCCCCCTCTGGGCTGGGATTGGGCAGACCCCTGCTCCGCAGCCCGCTCCAGCCCAGGTGCCTTGTGTGGAAATCACGAGATCACGAGCCTCCTCCAAGGTGCCTGTGAGTTGGAAATAAGTTAAACACTGTCACCCAGATCCTCTGCAATGAAGGTATTTCTATAGGAAGAGCGATCTTGATTCTGAAGGACGTGTAAGTTTCCTTCAGATGGGGTCAGTGTGAGTGGACCCCCTGGCTCAACAGCCTTCTAGTGCTCAATGGGAATCAGTGGGCAGCAGAGGTGCTGGCGGCAGAGGTGCTGTCTGGCCTGGTCTCACCAGCCCAGCTGGACCTTCCCAAAGCGGGACCCCCAGGGCTCGCACACCAGGCTTGGTGAGACCACACAGGCCAGAAAAGAGGGGGACTCATCAATAAAGTGTCAGCACAAACAGGACATTTCTCTGGATCTTAAAGTGAAATTGGGGGAGGAAGGTGACATTCTTGTTAGAATTCCCAATAGTGAGCAGTTATTAAGCCTGGGAGGGACCATTTGGAACTCAAGGGAAGCAGGTTGGGCAGCCTTGGAAAGGTTCCGTGTAAACGTCAGCTGACAGCTTGTAAGACTGCCTGTGAGACTCTGAAACTGTGACCCTGGGTTGGATGTGAGGTCACCTTCCAGTTCATAAAGAAGTTATCTCCTTTGATTCATCTAAACTAGGTTCAGGGAACACTAGTTCTACTTTATGGAGCAAAGCGTTCTCTTCTAGAATTGCAAATAAAGTTAATTAAGGTCTCTAAATGAAAAAAAATTTTAAACCTGGAGTTGTAACTTTGGGGAATGTATCTATTATAAAAACAAGGTGTCTAGAGAGAAAAAGAAATGAAGAAATGCCGGGAGAGGGGCAGAGTCACCCCTAGACCTCCTGAGGGGACACTGGCCCAGCTCCTCGGGGGGACCCCTGCTCTGGTTCCTGGTGCGCAGGGTCCTGGCCCGTCCTCCTGCTGGGCTTCCGTGTGGTAAGGCAGGTGCTTAGGTGGGCAGCAAGTCCTGAGAGGTCCCCTGGGGGAGGCCTGGGTGTTTCCCGGCTCTCCGGTGTTTGCTGGGAGGTGAAGCACCTTGGCCAGGAGCTGACGGGGTCGCGTTGCCCGTGAGTGTGCCAGAAGCAGGACCAGTGTCGGCATGGGGACCTGGCGTCAGAGCAGGGCTGGCTTCTCAAGGGAGCAGCCAGGGTGTGTGAGTGACAGATGCACCAGGAGAGCCACCCAAGATGGAGCATGGCTCCCAGGAGCAGCTCTCCTCCCCCCGACTCCTGGCATATCCGCATGCTCCGTGGGCCACTGGACACTGCAGTGGTTACATTATGTAACCCTTCTTATGTGAAGCCAGCACCATTTTAGGAATCTCCCACTTTTCTGAGCAAGGCACCACCTGGCTGGGTGGACGCAGACAGCCCCCAGCTCCTGGTCTCCCTGAGTTCTCAGAGTTGAAGAAATTCAATTCCACAGTGGCAGATACGACCTGCCGTGAGCAGAGGAGCAGGACTCCTGACGTAGGAGCTGGGGAAGGCTTGAGCCCTGTCCTCCACTAAGGTCAGACCCTCAAGGCTCAGCCTGCTCTGTGGGGTGCAGGTGGGGAGGGCGCAGAGGGACGCCTCACCCTGAGCCAGCAAGTGCAGGTCAGGCAGGACGGCAAGGGGACCCACGGGAGGTGGGACTGTCGGGCTGAGCACCCCCACTCCCGTGGACCCTTCCTTGTGGAGCACAAGGCTGCAGGGGCAGCTCCTGCCCTCCACAGGACAGAGTGAACCTCTGGCCATTTCACGACACTGGCCTGGGCCCAGTGATGACGAGATAGAGGCCTCAGCAGAGTCCTGGCCCAGAGTGACATCGGGGTGCCGGGCCCATGGCTGTGGGGAGTCTGCTTGGCTGGGCCTGGGTCTGGACACCTGGAGCCTGGTGGGTGCGCATCAGAGCCGGGGGCCTGAGACCCTGGGGAGAGGTGCTGAGGTGACAGCCCAGCATGGCTCCTGGTCAAGCTGACAAGCTTGAGCCTCTGGTGGCTGTGAAGGCGTGAGCCCCACTGTTGGCCCCCAAGGCCTGCCCCCCAGCTGGCTCTGGCCCTTGAGGAAGGCCGGGTCCCACGGGACCACCACGTCCCCTTTGGGAGCCACAGCCTTCTGCAGCAGCTGTGCCTGCTCAGCCTGGAGATGCTCCAGGGGCTCCCTCAAAGCCATCGCAGGGGTGGGCGAGTGGTACACCTCTGAGATCCCAGCAACGGGAGGCTGAGGAGGAGGAGTGGGGGTCCAAGGCCAGCCTCAGCAACTCAGCGAGGTCCTAAGCAACTTAGTGAGAACTTGTCTCAAAATAAAAAATGAAAAGGGATGGGAAGTGGCTCAGTGGAAAAGCAACCCAGGTTCAATCTCGGTACCAGGAAAAATAGAAGCCATCATGGAGCGGCTGAGCGTGCCCCCCACGTGTGGGTCGCGGCCTCTGCTCTGCAAGGCTTCCTGACCTGGGGGGCGGCCTGCTCCTGCTCTCAGCCTTCCTCCCTGTTCCTTCCCTCCCTGTCACTGACCCTGGAGAAAGTGTGGCCTCTGAGTTGGGGACAGCTCAGTTCTGGTCCTTGGGCTCCCCAGGGTGGAGCCCCTCCCCTGGACCTCAGGACATCCTGGCTCACAGGGCTGGTCCCTGGGCTGTGCTCTGGAGGCCTACAGCACCACACAGAGCACAGGCCCAGCACCATCCCCGGAGCACAAGGACTTCTCGCGGGGCTGGAAGCGGGAGTGGAGACGGCATCCAGGTCCCATGCCCCCTCCATGCCCGTGTCTGGCCACAGCGTCCATGTGGGCCGTCTTCCCTGCTCAGTCCACAGAGAACTTGGGGAGAATTTCTTTTGAGAGCAAAATGATTTTATGAGTCTGTGTATCTTGCTCCTGTTACCGTGCGAATGTGGCATTCGGCAGCCGAGGCGGCTCTAGGGAAAGAACCTCACGTGCTTCCTTTAAACGAAGGCTCAGAGCTGCCCATAGACTGAAACACGGTGGTTGCAGGTGCTCTTTCTCCATCATGGCTTCACTGCGGCAGCCTTAACTGAAGGGAACAGAAGACGCTGCACAGGACTCCTCAGCCCGAGGCCTGGCTGGCCCCCTCAGCCCTCCTCAGTGTGGAGAGTCTTGCTGCTGGGGCACCCCAGGGTTGTGTGGATGTGGACAGGTGTTCTTCCTGCCCGCCTGGCTCCAGGGCTGGTCACAGAGCACCAGACCCTGGAGGAGAAGCTCCAATTCGCAGCCTCCCAGCCCCCACAGTCTCCCAGGTACACAGGTGCCTGTGTCAGGCAAGGTGCGGCCTCAGGCACCCTCTGTCTGTCCTGCTGAGCTGCTCTGGGGGGCTTGGGGAGGGCTTTTCAGGCAGCCTCAGATGACGGATGGCCCCTCCCATGCTTGCTGTAAATAATAGATCAAAGCCTGTACTTCTGCCAGACCCTGCCACCGGGAATGCCGAGGGACACCGCCTTCCCAGGGCTGCGTGGCTCACACCCAGGGTCCACTGTCTCTGCAGCAGGCTAGCCTGCGATGGGGAGTGGGGGGCTGCGTGGGAGAGGCCTCCCTGCCAGCAGGCTGGGGGCCCTGCCGTTGTCTGCCCTGGGCCTGGCAGCAGAGAGCTGGCCCGCTGGCCCTCCTGACCCTGCTGGCCCTCCTGGCCCGCTGGCCCTCCTGGCCCGCTGGCCCTCCTGACCCTGCTGTCCCTCCTGGCCTGCTGGCCCTCCTGGCCCGCTGGCCCTCCTGGCCCTGCTGGGGCTGGGTGGGGAATGGTGCATGGGGCCTGCACCTGCTTCTGCTGCTCTCTGTGTTTCATGCTCTCTCTCTTTCTAACACTCTGGGCTTTCCTTTCCTTGGAGAAGAGGGAGCTAGGAGCACTTCCTGCATGTTCCGTGATGCAGTGGCTTCCGGATGTCAGAGGAAAACAGCGATTTCCACCGGACTGGCTTCGTTTTCCCCAGAAGCTCCTAGTGAGATCCTGGTAAAAAGCAAACCATACTTGTGGAGGACTATGTTTCTCATGCAAATAACATTGCAGTCTGGGCTGGCTCACCTATGTTTTCCCATTAAAAATCAGCAGATGCCAGGTGTGGTGGTGCATGCCTGCAATCCCAAGGGCTCGGGAGGCTGAGGCAGGAGGATTGTGAGTTCAAAGCCAGCTTCAGCAACTAGGTGAGGCCCTAAGCAATTCAGCAACACCCTGTTTCTAAATAACAGTGCCGGCAAGGCCAACTTCCATGAGGTTTCTGGATTAGAGGAAGGAAATGTGAGTTTGAAGTCGTTAGGAGGCAGCAGGTGCTAATCGCCTCTAGCCCATGAGCAGAGGGAGGAACACTGGGGCTGCGTCCACCACCCAGTTACTCTGAAAGCACCAGCCTGATGTGTTGTTCAAACTCCCCCAAGTTGATGCCTCAGCCCTGGAGACTTAACCCAGCAGAGGAGACTCTCGGGGTGCAGGGTGTGGGAGCCAGCCTGCAGTGGACCTAACGTCACCCCTCCCGGGGGACGCCGGGGGTCTGAGCCCACCTCTGCTCCTGGGTGCATCCCTTCCCGTGGCTGGACCACAGCCCCTGGTTCTCTCAATGAACATGGAACCTGCTGCCCAAGAGGCCTCCTGCCGCTCTTCCTGTAAGCCACCCGAGGTGACCTGGGAAGTGGCTCACTGCTCCTCCACCCAGAGAACCCCACAGAGCGCGCACGTGTAGTGGTTCAAATCCTCATGTTCATTTTAGGAACTGCCGAGAGACTGCCACCAAGTACCCAAGAGCTCAGAACCCTCATGGAACTCTGGGAAAGCTGTGTTGGTGGTGTTTCTGTGGATTGCTCTCAGCAGAGCCACTCGCCCCTCCCGGTTCAGGTCCCTGTCAGCCCATCTGGTGGATGCCACGGCTCGGCTCCTCCTGTGAATCAGGTGTGAGTTTGCAGAGTGCCGGCCCAGGAACCAGAGTCCTTGCTGGGACCTGGGAGTCAAGGCCACTGGGAATGGTTACCTTGGAGGCCTCACTGACCTGTGCCTCCACCAGGCACAGGGAAGAGGCAGGGTCTAACCTGCCAAAGGAGCACCCTTGCTCTGGGCAGACCTGCCCAGCGTCCTGTGTCCAGGAAGCAGACTTGGCACGGGCAGGGGCTGGCGAGGGTTTTCTTGTCCACCAAACCACCCCCAGCTCACAAGCCGCCTGGCACCTTGCCCAGGGACACTCTATGACACCAAATTATATGGACACCCCCAGCCCTCTGCCCTGGCCTCACCCCGGTCCTTCTCCTGGAGGGTGGTCAGACCTGCACCTCTCCAGCGAGCTCTCAGAGCTCCCTTCTTGTCCAGGCAGGTTTTCCCACCACCTTGCATTTTGAAATAATTACAGATTCACAGGAATTTGAAAAAAAAAAGAAAAGAAATCTTGAAGGTGATCCCCTTTCCCTGTTTCCCTCAAAGGCTGAGCTTGGGAACTGTGACACCACGTCTCAGAATGGGAACTGAGGAGGTCTGTGCTCAGAATTCACTAGGATTTCACGATCTAGGCAGGTGAGTGTGTGTGTGTGTGTGTGTGTGTGTGTGTGTGTGTGTCTGCCGCTGCAGGGCACGTAGATACATGCAACCACCACCACACCCAGAAACAGAATTGCTGGCCACCCTGGGCTCCTCGGGCTGATCCTTTGTGGCCACCCCCAGCCCTGACCCAGGCAGCCCCTCATTTCTTCTCCATCTCGTGATTCTGCTGTTTCAGGAATGTTAATGGTAAGCGAATTACACAGCGGGGCACACTTCCCCGCTGTCTCTCCAACGCATTTGCACGTATCCAGTGGATTGCTCCTTTTTCTTGTTCACGGTGTTCCTTGGTGTCCATGCACTGTGGTTCCTCCAGCTGTCCACCTGCTGCAGGACAGCTGCTCTGTTTCTGGCACCTGGAAACAAGGGTGCGATGAGCATTCGCGCCTGAGTTTTCATCAGAAGACAGGTTTCATTTCCCAGATAAACGCCCACAAGTGCACTGGCTGGGTCACGGGCTAAGCGAGTGTCCAGTTTTCTAAGGAGGCTGCCAGTTTTCCAGAGTGGTAGAAACCCCACGTTCCCACCAACAGTGTACGGCCTCCGGGCTCCCCACGTCCTGGCCAGCGTGGGGCATCCCTGTCTTAGCTTCACCGGTTCGGAGAGGCTGCAGTGCTATTTTACTATGACTGTGTTTGCATTTCCCTGGTGGAGACCATATTGAACATCATGTGCTTTTTCTCCATCTCCACATCCTGTTTGGAAAACTCTAGTTTGTCTTTCACCAAGTTTCTGACAGTTTCTCTGGGGCCTTACTGCCGAGCCTTGAGGGTCCTTTCCATGTGGAAATGTCCCCTGGGCATGGAGTGCCCTCCTTCTTGCATCTGCAGCTGGCCTTTCCGTCCCCCTCTCGGCCTCGTGCAGGACAGTATTTGTAATTGTTGAGGGCCAGGTTATGGTTGGATGTGAGGTGTCCTCCAAAAGGTCACGTGTGAGATGATGCGAGAAGGTTCAGAGAAGAAATGACTGGATTACAAGAGCCTTAACCCAATCAGTGAAGTCATCACCTGATGGGATCGACTGAGTGGTGACTGAAGTGGTGGGTGTGGCTGGAGGAGGGGGCATTGGGGGCACGGCTTTGGGGTATCAATTTGTATCTGGAGAGTGGAGTCTCTCTCTGCTTTCTGATCACCATGTGAGCTGCTTCCCTCCACCACCCTCTCCCACCATGAGGTTCTGCCTCACCTCAAGCCCCGAGGAATGGAACCAGCCTTTTATGCACTAAGACCTCTGAAACATGAGCCCCTAAATAAACGTTTCCTCCTCTATAATTGTGTTGGTTGGATCCTTTAGCCACAGCAGCTAAAACAGGCTGTGTGTTTTCTACTTAAATAATCATTTTATCTGTAAATAGACAGCTTCATTTCTTCCTTTTTTTTGCCTGTATGCTTTTTATTTTCTTGCCTTATTGCACTAGCTACAACTTCCAGTACTATGCTGAATAGCAAGAAAGATGTTTGCTTCCTTTCTGACCTTATGGGGAAATTTTCAGATCTTCACCATAAAGCACAATGCTAGTTGAAGTTCCACGTGGTAATTTTGCATACTGTAATAGTTTCTAATGGTTGCTGTAACAAATCATCACAAATCTAATGACTTAGAACAACACAGACTTATGCTTCTACAGTTCTGGAAATAAGAAGTCAGAAATTAAGACTCTGACGGACAGCACTCCTTCTGGAGGCTCTAGAGGGAGTATATGTCCTTGTTTTTCCTAGCTTCTAGAAGCTTCCCACATTCTGGGGCTCATGGACTTTTCCTCAAATCCCTCCATCTTTCTGCTTCTTCATCAAATCTTTTCCTTTCTCTCTTACCTTCCTCTCTTCCTCTAAGGAGGACACTTGAGATCACATTGGGCCACCTAGGAAATCTAGAATAATCTCTGCATCTTGAGATTCTTACCTTGACCACACCTGCAGTGCTTTCTGCCAGGTCAATGCAGGTGTCACAGGCCATCCCGCTCACGGACAGATATGAGTGTCAGGCAGGCAGCTGTCTGGGGGCGAGCACTCTGCCAGCCACACACAGGGTACCAGGCCTGTCTGTTTACCTGTCTGTCATTCCTCATATCCTCATACCTAACACAGGGACTGGCACAGACAGGCTCAGGAGGTCATTGACCCATGAACAGACAGGTGAGAGCAAGGCCCTTCTGGTCAGCCTTGGGAAAGCCTGAGTGGACCACTTTCCTACAGAGCACAGTGGTTAGTTTCTCAACAGAAAAATGATGATGATGGGTCTGATGGATACCAGTGGGAAATGCAGATCCTGGCACAGAATATTTGAATTCAGGGCTCAGAAAATCCAAGGGGCAGCTTTTTCGCGGGCAAATGTTTGCATCACTCACCACCCCCAGAATGCTCCCTCCCGACGCACACGGAGAGGCCGACGTCACAGGGACGTCACAGGGACGATATGCGCCACCTGCCCCCCAGCCCTGTGTGCTCCAGACCCTGGCTTCCCTGCGTACACTACCTGCCCCTCGCTCCGCGGGCAGGAGTCAGCAGGGGCAGAAAAGGTCCATCCTCCTCTCCTCCCTCCTCCTGCTCATCCTTGGAGGACTTACAGAGCAGGCTGAGAACAGCTGGGCAGGATCGAAGGCCATGGTTTCCTTGGCTCGTCCAGAATCAGCTCATGCAACTGGCTGATTGTGTAATTGAGATGCATCTTGGGGGGTCTTGCAGGGGATGCCCTGAGGTTCTGCTTCCTGGGTGGTCCTCTCTGGACATGAGAGTGCTGTGGTGTCCCAACCTTCCAGCAGAAGGTGGTAATGGGGACTTGAAGGAGTATGACCCAGCCATGAGGTTTGGGGACATTCCCCAATGTGAGGACTTGGGTGTCATAAAAAAAAGGTAATAGTTCTGCTTTTGTTTTGTCTTGGGTCCTCTTACATAAAAAATCAAAGACAGCCACGTGTTTCAGCCGGAGCAGTGGGTGTTTTACCAGGACAATCTTCACTTTGCAGACGGATCCCTGTGTTATCAGGGCTGTTCAGTCTGCCTGGGGGCTGCCCCATTTCCTGTCTGTAGTACTCCCAGCAACTGTGAAAAAGGAAATGTTTCCAGAAATTCCCCCTGACATACACACATACACACCACACATCACACCCACCTGACACATCACACGTATGCACAGATACACACATTATGTCACATACATACACATGCCACACACATCAGACATACAACAAAGGTATCATATGCACATGCACATACACAGAGACACACAGACATGATACACATACACACATACACACTACACACAGATGTCACCCACATATCACACACACACTACACACAGCAAATGCACACAGACCAAGGTTCACCAGAAAGAGTTGGGAGGCTGTTCAGGAGGGGTAGGGAGCTATGTGGGTAGGGTTCATGCTTGAAATACTTGTAATCTGGACCCAGTATCACAGAGGATGGCAGGACAGGGGATCTACCATGTCATGTCAGGGTCACGGGGTGTGGGAATGCGCCAGGCAGGGCCCCAGGTGCACGGGGCACCGAGCACCACGACGTGGTCTCCATGGGGAGCACTGCCATGTGATTCCTCCAGACCTTGAGTCTGCGCACTCATTAATTTTCCTGCAGCTGTAAGACTCTTTTTGCCAAGCAGTCTGGGCTGCCCAGCCCCCTCCATGACACAGACCGCAGCAACACGCCTGGTATCTGCTGGCACTTCACCCAACCAGGCTTCTCCGCTACACAGGACACCCGAAGGTGGGCTCTGGCCAGACCCAGATCCTCCCTGTGAGCAGCTGTGACTGAGAGGGCTGCGGTGCTGGGTGCTGGGTGCTGGATGCTGGGTGCCGGGTGCTCGGTGCGGGGGCACAGAGGCAGGGCTTCACTCCACTGCTTGGGGAGCTTAGGATTGTCTGTGTCATACACAGCTTCCTGGAGCCCCCCACCCTGCTTCACTCCTCACCAACAGAGGAGCAGAGAGGGGAAGCCCCCCCCCCATGAGCTGAGGCGGCCCAGGGTCTTTCCCAGCCCGCAGGCGGCAGCCAGGCCTACTGTTGGATGGACCCTGAGCTCCTGCACAGGGAGGCCCTGGACCTCACTGCTGGCCCTGCTTGGCCCCTGCTAAGAGCAGACGTCGGGGACTGACAGCGCAGGTGGCCTTGCCCACTGTGTGGACGTTTCCTGCCGTGCCTGGTGGCTCCTGCCCGCTGTCTGAGAGGTGATGATGAGGGCCATGGTGGTGGCCTCAGTGGCCTCTGATTCTGCCACTAAGCCCCACGGGCCAGAGGCCAACTTGCTTCTCTCAGCCCCATGGTCCCTGCAGCACTGCTGAGCCCCCTTCCTCAGAGCTCCGCACGGCTTGGCTTTGTTCCTGTGCTGGAACCTTCCTCCCCACCCCTCCACCCCTACCCCAGCCCTGAGCCCGACTCCCTGGGTCTCACCGTCCCCAGACTCCTCCCTCCAGGCCGCTGGGTGTGGTTGGGCCCCACCCTCCTCACTGCTGTTCCTGGGGTCCCCTCCTGTCTGTGGTCTTCCCCTTGGAAGGAGCCCACCAGGGCAGCTCCAGGGTCCTCAGAGTCCTGGGTCTCAGCGAGTCCTCAACAAACACCTGAATAGTTTACTATCCCCAGAGCGGGGGAACCTGAGAGGCCACGGGCGCTTGGTGGGCTGTGGCAGGCAGGACCAGGCTCTGCCCGACGTCCTCCAGGTGAGAAGGCCGGGCCAGGATCAAGGGGCTCCTTCTCCCAGGCTGAGGATATCTCTGCTTTGTTCTGCTGGAGACAGGGGTCCTCAGCTATGGGAGGGGCTTCCCTCTCTGAGGGGCCACGGGCGCTTGGTGGGCTGAGGCAGGCAGGCCTTCACTTGGCGCCTTGTGGAGCCAGAGCCCAGGCGAACCTGGGCAGCCTCAGGAAGGCACAGGGTCTTTCCCAGCCCACAGGCGGCAGCCAGGCACAGGCAGCCCTCCGTCTGGGTCCAGAAGGCTCCTCCACCAAGGCAGGGTTTGCAGGAGGCTCAGCACACTGACCCCAGGGGTACACTGGTCATGACATAGCCAGGAGGTCAGGCCTGGACACTTCCAGAGGGGACCCCCTCTTACACCCTGCCGTCCGCCCCCAGGGCCCTGGGAAGGGGAGGCCGGGTGCATGGCTGTTTCCCGGGTGACATATTTCCCGACCTGCCCTCTATGAATTGCCTTAGAACGTGTGTGAAGTCACTTGACTCTAAGTGTAAGGACATGTACCCTGTTTCTCTTCTATCAGTTACTGTCTCTTTCCCTACATCAGTGTCGAATGTCTTGAGAACCAAGCTTTAGATTAAGTTTTGACATTAGGAAGTGGACATCCTTCAACTGTGTTCTTCTTTTTCAAAATAATTTTGGCTATTCTAGACCTTTTGCAATTCCATGTGATTTCCAAGTCCATCCTGTAGATTTCTACAAAAATGGTCTGTTGAAATTTCAATAGTGAGTTTTATCTGTAGATCAGTTTGGGAAGAGTTTACATCTTAGTAATATTGACTCTTCTGTTCCACTAACATAGGATGTGTGTTTATTTAGATCTTCTTTAACTTTCCTGTGCAGCATTTTGTAATTTCAATGACTAAGTATTATACTACTTTTGTTATCCCTAAGTGTTTTGTTTTTGACACTGTGGTACAAGAAGTTGTACTCTCGATTTTATCCTTGGGTTTTTCATGGTAAATATATAAATAAGTATACCTACATATAGAAATGTAGTTGTCTTTTGCTTATTTATCTTATAGCTTGTGTCTTTGCTGTACGACTTCATTATTTCTAGTAGTTTTATGCATTTTAGAATTTTCTACATAAAGAATCATGTAATTCTCAAGTCATGATGTTTTTATGATGTTTCCTTTCCATTTTGATGGCTTTCTATTTCTTTTTCTTGCCGATCACACTGGCTAAAACCTCCAGGATTTATTAATAAAGAAATGAAGACAGCAGCGTCTTTCTTCTTCACCATCCTGGGGAAGCCTCTGGCCTTTGGCCCCTCGGTACGGTGTGAGCTGTGGTCTCCTGTGGACTCCTTGGTCAGGTTCTTTAGCCCCCTAACACTTACTGCACTGCACTCCGGGCCCTGGGGTGCTCCCTGGGCCTGCCCCCCCCCCGCCATGTGTGCTAACTGTCCACTCCACAGTGGGAGAGCGGGTGCAGATAAGCCAGTGCCTGGTCCAGAGTCTCAGACTAGCAAGTGGCAGACCCACACTCCGAACCCAGGTGGGCTAGACTCCAGACCATGCTCAACCCCACGGCTCAAACCTGCTCCACGTCTGGCCAGCACCGTGGGAGTGGGAGGCAGCTCCCAGGGTATCACACGAGGAGGGCACAGGCCCTGCCGCTGGTGACTCTGGTGAGGTCAGTGGCCGTTCTCCTGTTCTGTGGCCTTGCAGTGAAGAATGCTCCTTTCCTAGTGCAGGTCACTGTGTACAGAGCGGCCTTTCCAGGTGGACACCCCATGTCCAGGTGTCCAGCTGCAGAGGCTGAGCTGTTCACAGAGCAGATGGCACCCTGGTGACAGGAACCTGAGGCGAGGGTGATCACCCTGGCGCTCACCCTCAGGAGGCCTCTGCCTGCAGTTCTGCCGTTGGCTCCGGGCAATCACCACACACTCAGGGCCCAGCCAGCGCTCCCAGGGTGCATGCTGTCTCCGAACAGTTAGTGATGATTCGTGTTTAGTGCTGAAAGGAAGACGTCCTTACAAGTGCATCTGTGTTATGATCGATTGTGATGAGATATTGTCTGAAAACCGCCAAAATGAAACCACACCCTAGAGACGTGGCGCATCAGTCAGTCCCAGAGCTCCGTAAATCACTCAGGCATTTGCATGAGGGAAGGCACTGCACTGGGGCCTCTGGCTAAAGAGGAGGGAGCTCGGGCTCCTGCGGGACAGCGCCCCCTCAGGGCCTCCAGCAAGGTGGTGGCCGAAGCTCGGAGATCAGAGGGCTGCACTTCAGAGTCAGCATCTCTCCTAGAGGACACTGTCCCACAGAGTGGGGAACAAGGGTCAGTCGGCAAGAGCCAGAGAGTCCGAGACACACAGATGAGGCAGCCAACCAGTGGTGGACCCAGGAGGGCTCCACCGAGGCAGCAGGAGGCCAGGGCAGGGCACGGACAAGCAGGGCCCAGCAGTGTCCGGCACTGTGGCCAGAGATGGCCCACCCTCCCACTTGAGGCCAGGGGTGGCCATCCTGGGATAGAGCCTGCAGGTGGCCATTGGACACATTGTGGGAGGAGAGGGAGGCAGAAAGTCAGTCAGGGATGGGCAATGGCCTCCGCCTGTGGCTGATGGGTCCCGCGTGGCCATCACGATGGCCAGGGCACCACAGGAGGAGGGTCATGAATCGAAATCGATGATCTAGGTCAGTCAATACACATCTACGGATCTATATTGATGATCAATATGAATTTGTATCAATGAATTGATATCGATGTACACATATAGATAAATCAATACCAATGATCTGCTTTGATAAATCTACATCAGTGAATCTATGAGTCTACATCAATGACTCAATACTGATGAATCTACACCAAGGAAACTACATGGATCGCTATCAGTGCTCTTATTCAGTGATTGCTATTGATAATCTACCTCGAAAAATCAACATTGATGATCTACATTGATGGATTGATATCAATGATTTTATTTAATGGATCTACCTCAATGAATCGATATCAGTGATCTGCATCAATGAATCGATATTGATGGATCTACATTGATGGATCAATCTCAATAGATACACTTTGATTAATCGCTATTGGTGGATCTATGGTGATGAGTCAAAATCGGTGCCTCTGCCATGGTCATGGGGCCCCGCAGGGTGGTATGTGGCAGACAAGCTCCATGAGGCTTCAATGTCCTGCCCAGTGGGCAAACGGCTGCTGCCCTGTGCCTCGGGAAGTACCAGCCTCCCCACGCCCACTACCCTCATCACCCATGACCCCCCTGGATCCCTGGCCTCCCACAGCCCAACTACCAAGGTTACCGCTGATGGAGCTCCATGCTTGCTCCAGCCATTCAGTTAGAGTGTGTCTGGTTGGCCAGTGGCCAGGGCAGGGCAGCCACTAAGCACTCAGGGTCTACCCACAGGCCCAGGCCACCTGCTCTGCTGCCCAGGCTGTTGTCAGGCAGGAGCTGGGGTGGGAGAGTCGGGCAGCAGGAAGAGGGCGTGTGGCTTGTGTGGGGGAGAGTGGACGTGGGGGCAGGCAGGGGCTGCAGGGCGGTGGGAGGTGATGCTGGGTGTGTGGCAGCTGGACACCTTTCAAGAACCACCTGACGTGAAGGAAGTGTCTGTTTTTCTGTCCCCACCATTACTGTTCGAGTGTCTGGGGCTTTGCCCAGGTAGAAAATATCATTCCTGACTTGTGTCCTCAACAGTCCCTTTGGCCTGGCCGACATTTTCTTGCGTGGTGCAGATGACGGTGAGCGCTCTTTTGATTTATAAAACACTCCGTTGAGAGCTTTCCTTGGGATTCTGAGAGCTGTGCCTTGAATATAAATGTCAAAGTCAGAGCAAGGAGGCTGCAGCTCAAACTGGGAGTAGAGGACGCCCTGACCTCAGCTGAGACGGCCGTGGCAGCAGGTCTGCCCTTCAGGCCCACCACCTGGGCAGGGAGACCCCCACCCAGACAAGTCTGGGAGCCTCAGGGGACCGGGGCCCTCTCCTGGCTCCCGGTAAGTCCAGAGAGTGCGGGATCCAGAGAAGTCTAGGTGCGACCTGGCGGGGGGCAGCAGGACAAGGGCCGAGGTGGGCACCGGGGGGTGCTGGGGCCAGGTGTGCTGACAGTTCCCCCCAGACACCTCTCTGAGGGCTGGGAGTGACCACGTGCTGGCCAACTCTGTGGACTTGACGGTCACAGGAGTGGCCCTCCCTGCAGCCTGCAGTCAAGGGCCAGCAGGGGGCGTCTCCAACACCCTGAGCGGGAGCAGAGTCCCTTTTAACTAAGGCCACTCCAGACCCCACCTAGGGTGTGTGGGTGGGGAGTGGGCCCCACCCTCCAGCTGTGCAGGGATTGGTGGGCAGCACTGCGTGTGGGCTGGCGAGACTCCCGGCCTCTCTTCCGCCCTGCGTGGGTCAGAGCCTCCCTCCCGGCCCTCTGGGGCCGCCTTGGATTCCTTCTTCTTGCTTTGCAAAAACAAAACCCAAGGTCAGTTGGCAACACCCTGTTCTCAGGTGACAGCCAGCGCCCGCCGTGGGGCCTGGTTCGCTGTCTGGTTTTCCTTCCCATATTTTTGAAGACTGGAGCCAAATTTCAGGGCAGAAAAACAAGCACAAACGCACCACCCCACAGTTGCTGCCCTGAAACACCACTGGACTCTCCTTGAGCCCAGATCTGTGCGCTGAGGCCACCCACTGCCCGCGGTCCTGGCACCTGGCTTCCCCCAGGCCTCACACAGGGGGACAGCGCCTTCTCCTCAATCCTGGCTCTTCAGACACAGCAGACATGATGGCCCCCTGGGTGATTCCGTCCTGAACTTGTCCCCAGTTCAAGGCAAGCAGAGCCTGTGGGGGGTGGTGCCTGGCTGTGCTAGTGACCAGTACCAGGATGCGTCACCTAAACACAGGGGCACAGCACAGGGTCTCGGCATTTCCATCCGCAGGGGCCCGACAGCGCCATGCTCCGTCTCACCCCTGGGGGCAGAACTCTGGGCAGCTTAGTGGGGGGTCCTGCTCAGGCCTCAGGCACCAGGACGTCAGGCTGACCAGGCCTGGAAGCACCTCCCAGGAGGCCCACAGTCGAGGCTGACAATCTGGTGCTGGCCATGGCAGAGGCCTCCCTCCCCTCCTGTCCACGTGGCCTCTCTGCAGTGTGGGAGTCTGTGTGTGGCCCCCTCTTCTGGCCCACGTTGCCTCGTACGAAGACGGGCTCCCGGGTTCAAATCTCAGCTCTGACATGTCCCAACTTGGGGACCCAAGTTCCCCGCTCTCTGCAACCACTCAAGAGGGAGGGAGCGTAATCACCCTGCAGGAAGCTTGTGACACAGAGGAGATCAGGACATGTGGAGCCACGTGTGGTGGGCCATCAGCCAGGAGGGGCTGTGTAGGACAGCGTTCGGAGTCTCAAGCAGCCATCCGTGATGTGACACACCATGGTGTAGATGTGTGGTACCCAGCAACGCTGAGGCAACTCCCAACACTGGAGAGAGCAGGACGTGAAAACAGCGTGGGGAGGTGGTGTCACTGCTGCTGTGGTTGGTCACCCTATTAATCCATGTGCTGCTGTCACACAGCACCTGAGACTGGGAACTTTATAAATAAAAGAGGTTTCTTGGCTCATAGTTATGGGAGTTCAAGGGCACAGTGCCGGCCCTGGTTTGGGGTCCTCATGGTGGGTGCCTGATGGAAGGAGCACAACAAGAGCAGTCACTTGCAAAATCAGAAGCCAGAGGCTGGGGAGGGGCCAGGCTCCCTTCTTCAAACCATCCCCTCCACGAACACTAACCAGCACCCTTGGTGGCCTACTGACCCCTAGGCCCCACCCCCTGGGACAGAGCTGCCAGCTCAGGAGCCCTGGGACAAGCCCCATGCACCATGGCAGTCACCTGGGGGGGGGCCCAGGCAGCAATCTCAGCCCAGCTGAACACTGGGGGGGCGATCGGCAGGAGATACTCTGGAACCTTCTGAGACAGGCAGAGGGCAACTCTGGCCCCAGGATGATGGACAGAAAGCAGGTCAGAGTCCTCGGGCTGGGACTTGAGGGACACAGGTGCACCAAGTCCCGGAAGCTCCCGGAGCTGGGCCGGCTGCTGAGATGGAGTTTAATAAACACTGAGGACGTTGCGGGCTGAGCCAGGCTCTCTGTTGAGTGGGCAGACGTCGACCCTCAGGGAGCGCTGTCCCGGGCAGGGGAGACCCACGCTGGTGGGACCCATGTCATGGAGAGAGGAAACAAGCCTGTGACACGGGGCTCGGGGACACCTGAGAGACTCTGCCTCCCCATCTCTGCAGAAGCTGGAGGAGTGCCATGCGCCCGTGGGTGACCAGAGCCCTCCCTGCACTGGGCAACTCAGGTCTCCAAGCCACTTGGGAAGTGCGTTCGTGTCCCACCTGACCCTGGGAACCTGGGGCTACGATGGTGTACCCCAAGGGTAGCTGCCCACGTGACCTCTGCTCAATATACCTTCTCACGATAACAGATTTTAAGGTAAAAGTGACCTCTGCTTTCAAGACCTTGATTCAAGGTGAAAACAGCCGAGCCATTTGCATAGTAGCACTTGCTGGTGCTACTTTAAGGCCCTAAAAGTCTAAGAGACCAGTGACCGAGGTATCTTCCTTCCAGCGACACACAGGGAGGGCTCTGGGGTGGGGTTTCCAGCAGATTCTGAGGCCAGCAGGAGCCTCCGCCTGAGCTGGCCGGCCAGGGCTGGTGTCAGGTAACCAGGGCTCTCGGGCCGCCTCCTCTGTCCTGGTTCACCTGTGTCCAGTCCTCCCAGGGATTTGTTTCCAGCTTACTCTGGTCTCTGCATTTCGCAGCCCTCTCTGAACACTCCCTGGGAGACGTGGACGTCATCAACACAGAGCGGCCGGCCACTGGCTTTGCAGTTGAAGATGTCCCCGCGTCTCTGCATTTCCATCCCAGGGGCCAGACAGCGAGGAGGAGAGGACGCAGGGTGGGGTGGGGGGTTGGCGGTGGGTTAGGTTCTAAAAATGACCACTGTAAGTGTGCGGGTCACGGGGTCGTGTCTGCTACCTGCCTCGGGTGACGGTGCAGGACAGTGGGCAGGAACCAGGGGAAAACAGAGGGAAATCAGTCTAACACTCACCTCCTCCTCTTCACATTCCCCTTCAGAGTACTGGTGAGTCACTTTCAGGGGAAAGAAAGTTAAAAGGAAAGAAAAAATGTTCTCCTCAAGAAGTGGCCAGTGGAAGCCCCTCGCTGGCCGCAGCTGGGCTGCCGCTGGACAGCAGAGCTGCTGGGTGGTTCCAGCAGAGGACTGACGGTGAGCAGAGGGAGAAGGGCCCTGGTGGAGAGGGGCACAGGGCGGCCTACGGCCTGGAGCCTCCTGTGGACTCAGGGCGGGACTGTCCACCCACCCATCGCGTTGTCCCAAACCAAGGTGGTCTTCGTCACAGAGCCCGTGGCACCCTGCGCGGTACAGGTGCAGAGAACACAGGAAGCATCTTCTGACTCCCTCAGAGCAAGCCCTCCCTTCTATCCCCCATGTGGTCACTAAGACGTGTGGATGCACTTCCCCAAATGACGCCCACAGGGGGTTGTCTGGTGACTCGGCATCGGTAAGAACGAGGGTCCAAGGGAGGGACAGCAGCCACACCGGAAAAGAGAACCATACGCTGACAAGAAGGTCAGGAGTCAGATGGCCGCCCTTGGCCTGAGTGCAGGCCTCATGGTCAGCATTTAGACCTTTACCCCCCACCCCCGGTGCCTCCCTGCCAAGACCCACTGGCTCAGGAGGCTACCAGCAGCACCTGGCCCTGTGACCCCCGAGCACCAGTCTTCACTGCCAGAAGCGTGATTAAGCCCTGCCCAGGCAGGACGGCAACGCCCGGGGATCAGGAGGCCGCAGAGAACTCTCAGCTGACCTCTCACCTGGGTCAGAGGAGGGCCCCGGGTTAGCAGGCGAGCACAAGGCCTTCCCTCTGGGCCCATCCAGCTGCTGACAGACCTCAGGTCACAAGGATTCGTTCTGGTAACGAGAGGAGAACAGAAGGTCAGGTCGGACGTCCACCTCTGAAGAGAGGGCCCCAGCCAGAGTGAAGCCCAGCAACGAGCGTGAGACGGGTTGCAAGACCACCCTGTGTTTTCCAGTCCTTCTTTCAGGAGGACAGAGACGGGGTAAACCGGCCACGGAGCCATCCCAGGTCCAGACAGCAGCGTGGCCCAGTGTGCTCAGGCCCAGGGCCCACGGTGACGGGAGCCAGCCCTCCTGGGCACCGAGGCCACCTCTCCCTCCTACCTGGGCATCGAGAGTCCTGCCTGGTCGGCAGGGGCAGCTCCAGCTGGGGGTCGCCACTTAGCTGCCACCATCCCGTCAAGGTCCTGGCCCCTGGAGCCTGGCGCTGGTGTCCCAAGGTCTGCTGAGCAGGTCCTGCCTGGACCTGGTGCCCAGAACGCCCAGCAGCACCCGCCTGCGTTCACCTCAGTGGCCCCCAGCCTCAGCCAGGAGGGTGGCACCTTGTCCTGGGACAGGACCTTGTCCCCGCCTCAGGCAGACCGCTGCCCGACAGACCCCAGCCGGCCAGCGAGTGTGCTGTCTGGGCAGAGCAGGCGTCCAGGCACGGCTGGACCCACATCTCCCGCCGTCCACTGTGGCCTCGTCTAGAAATAGTGTTGCCACAGGTATGGTCAGTCACGTTACGACAAGGCCACCCGGGGGAAGTGGCCCCTGCATTATGCCCAGGGTCCTTATGAGAAGGGACAGTGACACCCACGGGAAACGCCACACGAGGACAGAGGGAGGGAGGCATCCAAGTCTAGGAACGCCCAGGACAGGCCACCTCCAGGAGCCGGGAGAGAAGTGGCCAATCTCCCTCAGGCCCCCAGAAAGGAGCCCTGACCCTCGATCCCACGCTCCTGCCCCAGAATGGAGACAATGTGTTGATGCTGGCTTCAGCTGACCAACTGACATTTCCAGGTCACAGCGGCTGGAATGTCCCCTGGTAACAGCAGCCCCATGGCACCAGGTCACAGCGGCTGGAAGCAGAGTTTGCAAGTTGGTCCTGAAAGGGGTCAACCCAGCACAGCCAACAGTCCAAGCCCGCCCACCTCTAGGCTGTCCAGAACGGTCCCTCCATCGGGACCCGGGCAGTTGAACCTGGCCACTCCCTGCCCTGCAGTCCTCCTAGCAGACCCTTCTGGGCCCACAGTGCCCAGCACGACGTGCTCTGGTCCTGAGCCCCTCAGACACGTCTCCTCCTCCGCTCCCCCCGCTGGCTCTTGACCCTCTTGCCCGGTCGGGAGCCTTGTCACCAGGCAGGCCCTCGGCCTTCTCTCCCCTTCCTGTCCTGCCCCATCAGCTCCTAGCACTGTGCTTACAGCGCAGCCCGGGGCCATGGCACCTGGTGTCAGTGTTGAACAAATGAACCAGGAAACACCAGCAGGAATCAGGGAGCCTGTCCCTGTGCCCACCCCTGAGGGGACCCAAGCCCACGCTGGCTGCAGGAGGGCTGCCCTTTCCTCCAGCTCCCTGCCACCCGCCTGCTGAGTCACAGCCACAGCAGCTTTAGGAGGGGCAGAGCCTGAGCAGAGTCCAGGACTCAGGGCCGCTGGAGCCCCACAGGGCAGGGAGCCTAGAGTGGAGCTGTCCAAAGACTAGTTCAGAATTCCCACTGCCCTCGCCCGGGACTGCCCACGGTCATCGCCGCCCCCAGCATCAGCGCCCCTGCTTTCCAGGAAGCTTCCTTCTTCACCAGCTCTGCGCGGCTCCAGGCCATGCCCAGGCCTGCAGGTCACCTCTCCCTCCAGAGCCTCTGCTCACCTCGGCCCAGGGCAGGAGTGTGCCGCTGCCCCCAGGCCACGCTGCCCCCAGGCCACACTGCCCCCAGGCCACGCTGGCCCCAGGCCACACTGCCCCCAGGCCACGCTGGCCCCAGGCCACGCTGGCCCCCAGGGGGTTCTAGAGAGCATGGCTTCCCAGGGCCGTCCACTGTGTACTGCTTCCACCTTTCCTGGTAGCCATCATGGGACAGGTGTGGACGGAATGGAAGGCTGTGCGTGCGTCTCTGGCCACCTCAGGCGTCACCCAGCAGGACCAGCATGTGGGGGAACCTCGCCTTGGGACCCTGACAGCGACGGTTCTGCAGAGAAACAGGGTCAAGGGTACAGGTGCGTGTGCATACCCCATACCTGAAGGCGGTCGAGGGAGGTCACAGGGCCGACAGGCACCGGGGGGTCTGGCGGGAGGGACAGACGTGAGGGAGGTCTCACAGGACGACGGATGTGAAGGGGGTCTCCGGAACCGACAGGCAGGCTGGAGCTGCTAGGGCCGAGCCGTAGTCTGAAGACCTGCATCTGGAGGCAGAATTTCCTCCCCGTCAGGGGACGTGATCCACTTCTCTCAAGGCTTTCAACTGATAGGATGCGTCCAGCCCCCAAAGGGCAGGTGATCTGCTTTACTCCAAGGTGACCGAGCTAATGCTGACCTCACAAAACACCTCCGCCACATCCAGACCTGCGTTTGTACAACAAGGCACCACGCTCAGTGGTGTGGACACAGAAACTGACCCCCATGGAGGCCCTAGGGGATTAGATCAATCTGTGGCCATGCAGGTTCCCAGGCACACAGGGTTCTAAGGATGTCCTCAACGGACAGTCCGGTCAGGACGAAGGACAGTGACCAGCTCTGGGCACTCCTTAGGGGAGGGACCAGAAATGGAGACCCACATGGACGCCCTTCTCAGCCTGACCCAACAGGGCTTCCCCCTGCACACCCGCACCTCAGTCACGGCGCTCCTGATCACACCGCGGCAGGAATCAGTTCCCACCCCTCACCAGCAGATTCACAGGCTGTCGTTAAACTCACAAGACACAGTGCGGTTCTTCATGGGCTCAGACACCTGCCACAGTCCTAGGTGAGGGGGAGAGAGGCAGGGCATGCGGGCGTGTCTCCCCACCACTGCGGGCGGCACTCAGTGTGCACCCTGGCGCAGGAGCGCGGCTCCCCCTGGATGAGTAGGTCTTAGATGCCCAGCTACAAGGACCCTTGTGGGTCGGGGCGGTGTAAACCAGTTCCTTCCAAGGTGACCATGGCATCACCCGTCAGAGACACTCTCAACAGGTCGTGACTGACTAGCCGACCTGCAGGAGTGTTTCTCACTGTGAGCTTCCCCACAGCCGTTTCCCTGTGCCTGTTATTTTAATGTATGATCCTTGCAACGTTGCTTTCAGGGAGCCTGACGGTGTGCAATGAAGTATGAACTGACTCGGCGTCATGCCGCGGCTCTCGGGGGAGTTCTAGGATGCCCTGACGGGAGCACCCGTCTGTGGGGCTGCAGCTCCCTCCCTGGGCTCCAAGGGCAAGTGGACACCCCTCTCCCCAAGTTTCTCCAGGCCACGGCCGCTGTCAGAACGACCTTGTAAGGCGAATCTACCCGGAGGCACGAGGGTCCCGCTGCGCAGACACCGGGCCAAGCCCTGGGGCTCACGCCCACTGGAGACGCCTGCCCTGCAGGTAACACGGGAGGGATCCCAGGGCCAGCCAGGCCGCACCCCACGCACCCCACGCACGCCAGCCCTGCAGGGGCTCTGCAGCAGATTCCCAGGCAGCCGAGGAAGAGCGAGGGGAGCAAGATCAGGACGGGGTGAGGTGGCGAGGGCAGGTCTGGGGACTGAACCGCCCATCCCCTGGTGGCCCTGTTACTGGATTCTTCTCGACGTACTGGAACATCGCTTGGGGATTTCAGTGTTTGCTGAATCTGGTCAGGTTCCTCATGAGGGTGGGTCCCCATTCACCTGTTTGGGGGGATGGCAATCACCGTGTAGGGGCCCCTGTGGGACCCGTGACTCAGCATGGCCTGTGGCTTGGAAATGGAAGTCTCCATCCTGTCTCATGGTCATGCTCCCCGCTGACCCGCAGGCTTCATAGTACTGTGGTGTTTCAAAGTATTTCAACAATCAATCGACTTTGGGGGGATAGACTTGCCAAAAACCACTTAGGTGTCAGTCGTAAGGGACTGTGAAGAAAATGAAAACCCCCCTCGTGTGCATGCGCTCCTGGGGTGGCAGGTGACATACAGCTGCTTGGGCATCGCCAGTCCAGGGGCCGAGTGAGCCACGAACCCCGTGGGAAGCCCCGGTGGGAAGCCCTCTGTTGGCCCCACAGCAACACACGGAAAAGAAAACGGGAGCCCTCAGAAAGCCTGGGGCCAACCAGGACCTTGAGGGTTCAGCTTTCCTGGGGCGGCTCTGGCTTCCTGGAGAGCAGCATTTCTACCCCAGCGTCTCCACCTTGCCCTGCAGGACAGCCAGGGTCTGCTGCAGCAGCGCGAGGCTAATGGCGGGTTCTCCAGAGGTGAGGCGCCTCCGGCTTTTGTTTAGCAGGCCCAGGCATGTGCCTTTCTTTTCTAGGGATTCTGCAAACGTCTTTTCACATTTAAACTAAAATTGCCCACAGATAGCTGCCTCCCTCATTCCCATCTGGAAAGCCAGACTCCCTTATTCCTGTTCTCTCTCTCTCTCTCTCTCTCTCTCTCTCTCTCTCCAGGAGGGCACACAGACCACCTCTGGGAGCCCCACAATTGTGTTTCAAGGTCCATGGGGTGTCAGGGTCTCCCCACCGACAGCCGGCGTCCTCCTCATTTTCGGTGGGCCTTCCATTCCCTCGAGTCCGCTCCGTCCTTTCTGTCTGAGCCCCGTTTCTACATAAAGGAAATGAAACATGAAGCATGAATTGAGTGGTTCTGGTTTCTTCCCCATCTGTCAGCTTCACACCGTCTGCCCCTTGCTTCTTGCACAAAGCCAAGCGGGATGCTGGGCTGACTGCAGGGCACTGTGGCCTTCAGAGCCAATGAAGGACCGCTGCTGGAGTGGGGTGGACGCCGAGACAGCATGCAGAGGGTGGGCTCCGACACCCCCAGGGCACAGAAGCGAGGGGCTCCGCCTTGCTGCCCAGCTCCCTGCAAGGCTGCCCCGCCCCTGGCGCTCACCGGAGGGACGGGAGGAGGGGGACCTGCGAAGTCCTGAGAGGGCACAGGCAGGACCAGCTTCGTCCAGTGTCCTCTAGTTGGAAACCAGGTGCAGGCTGCCCAGAGGGCAGACAGCTTGGCCAGATCCAAGCAAGTCTGCAGAGTCTCGGCAAGGGGCGGAGCCAAAGGCACTGCCCCCACAGGCCATTTGCAGAGGGGCATTGGGGTAGATGGAGGTTCAGGATCTTATTAAGGAAGTCGGTGCCTGGGCCTGTATGTGGGAGCATTAACTCGGTGTTTTCTTCTAGCAATTATCGTGTTCCTGGTCTAAAGAAAATGTGGCATTTATACACAATGGAGTTTTATTTAGCCACAAAAGAATGAAATCATGTCTGGTAGATGGTTGGAACTGGAGAGCATCAAGCTAAGGGAAATGACAGGATCAGAAAGCCAATGCGTGGGTGTTTTCTCTCATGGGTGGAGGACGGGGGAGAGGAAGATGAAAGGGGTCTCGTGAAAATAGAAGGGAGACCTAGAATAGAGGAAGGGGATTGGAGGGAGGGAGGGAGGGAGGACACGGGAGTGCTGGGACCCATGTGCAGGGTGAATGTGGCCAGTGAATCCTGCTCCTGTGCACAGTTAGAAGCACTAGTTAAAATGATGGTGGTGATAGAGGGAGATCAGGAGAGCAGAGCGGGTCAGGAGAGGGAAGGACTGGGGCAGAGGTTGACCAAGAGACGGTGTGCATGTACGAGTGACGTGATGGATCTCACTATTACGTGCAAGTGTAATGCACCATTAAAAAAGAAAAAAGGCAGATTTCCTCACAACAGAAATAGCTGAAACCACCTGAATGTCCTTGAGCCACGAGTGGAGAAGGAGCCGCAGTGTCCCTGCCGTGGACAACTGCTGAGCCTGGAAGAGCAATGAGTGACCACCCAAGGGCGTAGCCTCAGGACCAGCAGAGAGAGTGAGCACCAAGGGCCCCATCACACAGCACTCAGGCTGTGCAGCACAAAGGGTGGTTGAGATCTAAAAACAGCCCCATCCACCTTCAGCTCCCACCGATGTCCAAGTGGCCTCCACTGACCCACTGCGAGCTGGTGACCAGCTCTAGCTCTCCTGAGCGCTGGGCAGGTTCCTCCCGCAGGAAGCCACCTTTCTGCAGAGCCTGAGCAAGTAGAGTCCTGTCCGTGGCTCTTCTCCCGCAAAGAGAAGGCAGGATGAGCAACCAAGGGCGTCTGCTCAGAACCACCAAAAAGCAGGCTTTAGCCAGGCACGGGGTGCATGCCTGCAGCTCAGGAGGCTGAGGCAGGAGGATCGCAAGTTCAAGGCCAGCCTCAGCAACTTAGCCAGGCTCTGAGCAACTCAGTGAGGCCCTGTCTCTAAATAAAATTCAAAAAAGGGCTGGGGATGTGGCTCAGTGGTTAAGAGCCCCTGAGCTCAATCTCTGGTGCCAAAAATGAAAAAGAAAGAGAAAAAAAGAATCAGTCTCCAGTCACTAGGGCTGGGCTTCCAAACCCTCACCCAGCGCTCTCCCAGGAGCGAGCTCCAGTGCTCAGGATGAAAGTCCTTCCCTCCTCTGCTCAGCCTGGAGGCCGGCTGCTGAGAGACCCCCAGGTGGGAATCGGGAGCTGCGGAGTCAGTCTTCTGGGCAGGTGCCAGACGAAGCTCTGACCAGGCCCTCCTCTCCCTCAGGACGCGGCTTGCTGCCCTGTCACACCCCTCCCTGCACGCCACAGCCACAGAGCAAAATGCCCACGTACAGAGAGGAGCAGGAGGACCCTGGAGCACCGGGACGCACACCCGTCCCACCTGCGTCAGCTTTGCCAGGGGCACCTGACCACTGGGCTCACCTGCTCCTCAGAGCTTCCCGTCTCTTAGAAACATGGAGGCCCCAAGGAGAAAGCCCAGCGCCTGCAGGCAGGAGGACACTGCTGGACATGCCTGTGGCTGGAGAGGTCAATGCTGGTAAGGGCGTCTTGCCGGTGCCCGCCATGCTCCCCGTCTCTCCTGACCAGCCTCACCCTCTTCATCGGGGCCGTGGGCCCTACATCTGGTTGATGATTTGTCAATATCGTTTTCTAGTGTGAAAAGAAGTCCCCAGGTAGACCAGAGAAGAAGCAGGCTCCAGCGCAGGCTTACCTGATCTGACCTGAACACCTTGGCGTCTCGGCCTCCTGGAGGTCCTGTGGACTCAGCCCCCACACAAGCTTTCCTTTTCTGCCCCCTCCAAGGGAGCAGAGGCACCCCGGCCGGCACCCTTCTCCTGGGCCCTGGCGGCCCATGCCTCACCCAGAGGCTTCCACGCCTGCCTGCGTCCTCCAGAACATTCTCCCCACAGAGCCCTGCCCCTGCCCCAGGGTTCTTCCCACAGCCAGGGAGACATGTGGCCATAGGACTTCAGGACTCCCTTCAGTGGCACCCAGGCCACAGGCACCACGCTGTGTGCCAAGTGCCCCTCGCCCAGCACCACGGGGCGGGGGCAGCAGACCTGCAGCCCGTCCAGCCTGAGCTCTGCCTGACAGGAGGCCCGCAGACGCAGGGGGACGTGCTACAGAACGCATCTGGTCCTCAGTGCACTAGAGAGCCACTCAGTCCCCAGGGCCATGCCAAGGGACTCTGCGCCAGCCCCCTCCGCCTGCAGGAGCCACAGGCATCAGGAGAGGCCTGAGGGGAGGACCGGCACCTGCTTTGCAGGGAGCACTGACTCCTAGTTGCAGTCGGAGACCCCTCCACCACACTCACCTGGGCCTCCCCTGCGGTCACAGATGGAAGCAGTTTCCAAGGTGCCATAGCCTCCGGTCACAGGGCGGGGGCCCCCCAGAGACCCCTTCACCCGGTGCCCGTGACCAGGTCAGAACTGCCCAGACGTGCTGCTCAGTCCCAGGCAGAGTTTGTTAGGTGTGGAAAGGGGCAAGAGGTCCTCTCAGGAGCGGGTGGCGGGCCCTTCCTGCCCTCCATTTTACTGGGGTCCCAGGAAGTTCCCGAGCCCCGCCCAGGCCCAGCTCCTGACTTCTGACAGACAGCAGAGGAGCTGCAGGGCAGCCTCCCAGTGACCCTGTTCTGTCTCCGTTTCCCATCCCCTGAGTGGGTCTGTGGGCGGTGCCTGTTTTTGCCTCAACCCCCTGTCCCCTCCTCTGTTCACGGCCCTCTGCCTGGCCCCTGCCAAGCTCTCCCACGAGGGGCGCGATGTTGGGCTGTCAGGGTGGCTGGGTTGCGGCTGAGAGAGCGCGACACTGGCCACGAGGCCCGGTGCTGGTCTGTCAGGTGGGGCTCCCTGTGGCCCTCAGGCGCCCCCATGGTCCTTGGCCTGCTGGCTGCCCACGGCCTGGGAGCTACCCGCCCAGCCCTCGAGCTCTGCCCCTGGGAAGCAGGCTGAACACACACAGGGCCTGTACCCGTTTCACCAAGGACGATCAACACCGCCACCTTGGTTCCCTGACGTTTGATCTGAAGGTGATGCTTCTGCAGAGCTGGGGCTCATTACACCTGCCAGAGGTTGCCCGGGGACGGTGACCAACATGATGCGACAGGCCTGAGTCTCAAGCAAGGTGAGAGGATTCAGGTCATCGGCTACCTTGCTGCTTGGCACTCAGAGAAAGGCAGATCCCTCAGCTGACCTCAAGGATAGAGAGGCCTCCGACCAGCCCAAGGTGACTCTCACTGCCATCAGTACTGAGGGTGACATAAGCCACACATCTACACCTTTAGAACTAGGAACGATGAGGAAAATGTGTCCATCGTCCTTTAAAACATGCAGCCAGTCCACAAGCAGGCAGCGCCCATGGAGGCCAGAAGCCAGGCTGGTGTCCTAGCCGAGTCTGGGCTGGAGCCCAGGGCAGGGGGGGCCCGATGGGCTTGGGTATCAGTAGACCAGGGACTGGGACTCTTTGTTGTGGCACTGAGGGCTGAACCAGTGGTGCTGGGCCACCGAACCACATCCCTGGCCCTTTTTATTTTCCGAGAGTCTCGCTAGTTTCCTCGGCTGGCTTGGGGTTGTGATCCTCCTGAGGAGCTGGGGTTACAGCTCAGGGACTGGGATCCTAATGTCCATAAAGACAATAACTCCCTAGGAGATCGGGAGTTAAAACAGAAACCCTGACGCGAAGATGAGTCCCCCAATGAGTCCCTTCAACAAAAGGGTGTGCTACCAAAGCCCTTCACCAAAGAAAGGTAGAAACGAGGTGGTCTCTCTCTGCCTGGGCGCTGGTGTGGGAAGAGCCCCCTCAGCACTCATCCCCCGGCTCCTCTCATCTGGTACTGGGTCAGGTCCCCTGCGCAGCCCACAGTCCACACATCTCACAGGATTCCACCCAGCCAAGGGAGGAAGGCGAGATCGTGGTCCAGGCAAGCAGTCTCAACTGCCGACTTCGTTAGGCTTATGATTTAAGGAACAAGGGACAAGCAGAGTCCCCCACACCACACATATTAATCAAGAGGGGGCTGGGAGTGTTCAGAGGAAGCAGCTTACTAACACTTGGAGACCGGCAGACGCGCAGCCCAGCTGTGCTGGGCTCTCCGGCACCATTGCCCTGGTTATCCAATCCTGCAGGGCTGGAGAGCGGTGGATACTCCAGTTATTACCGATCAGGGTATTTGGCAACTCGGTAAGAGCAGGTGTTAAGCTGTAGAAAGTGGATTCAATGCAAATGACCATTTTCTCAACAATGCAAATTAATTTTGTCTGGGAGAGATGCAAGGGGTGTCTCTCTGGTAGAAAAGATAACCCCAAGGTTCATAGTTTCACCATTCAATAAAACACTGACCCGTCCTATGGATGTCTCTCCTTCTGTTCTCCCTTGGACCAAGATCACCATACTCCTTGTTTCCCAATTGATGGTTAATAAACCCCCCAACATAGTCAATTCATCTTTGTAAGGGCCATGCTTTAACATCTGGTAAACCTCACCTGGACAACAGTGGAGATACCTGATGCTCTTCACCCAGGTCATTCTCAGCATGACCTGGACAGAATCAAAACTGGGGAGAAGCAGCAGCTAATGGGCAGGGAGGGAGATGCCCAGTTGGGGGAATGAGCATGAAGCACAATGTGGGATGCTGGAAATGCCCTACGTTGTCAGAGAAGCTCAGATCAGATTTGGAAAGAGAGAGGACGAGGTGGGTGGAGAGAAGGAGGAGCAGATCAGGTGTAATGTCCATAATAATCACTCAAAACCACCAGGAGGTGGGAATAAAAGACACGATTGGTGAGTTCCCGTTTCTAATGCAGCATATGGGTAGCTTGGGGAGCGGCCATTCCGTCCTAATAAGTACAAAGATGAAAACATAAAAAAATCAACTATTTGCCGGGCATGGTACCACACACCTGTAATCCCAGCTCTTTGAGAGACTGAAGCAAGAGATCCCAGGTTCAAGCCCTGTCTTGGCAACTTAGCAAGATTCTCACTCAAAACAAAATAAAGGGTGGGGATGCTGCTCAGTGGTAGGGGCTTGCCTCCCATGTGCCAGGCTCTGGGTTCAAACCCCAGCACTGGGCAAAGAAAATCAGCCCTTCTTCTTAGACCCTGAAGAGAAGGGAGGTCACAGGACAAGCTACTGCCCCAAACTTGGAGACACCAATGAGTGAATACGAAGAATCCCAGCTCCCCAGAGAAGAGACTCCCTGGGAACGGGTGCTGGGGGGAAACCTGCAGGAGGCTCAGCATGGACCAGTGCCAAGGGACAGCTCAGGAGGGCCAGTCAGGGTGTCCCACACTCCTGTGCGTTCCACTCTGGGGGTCTACCAGGTCCTCACAGGGAATATTGGAGAAGTATTTCCTCACACCTTGTCCGGGGGTGTGAAGAGGAGCCATGAACCATGAACTACGTTAGAGAACTCCCTTCCTAACAAGGCCAGCAAGCAGGAGAACTGGGTGGCCACAGGATGACCCACTGGGAGTCATCAGCGCTCTCCTGACTTGGGTGGAGGGAAACACTCAACCATCCTGAGAGACCCATGAAAACTCAGAGCCGGGCCCCAGTCACTGAAAGGCTGAGCCAGAGCAGTGTCAGAGGCAGACTCAGATAGGGTGAGGGGCGGGGCCCCCATGTGGTGAACAGAACCAAACAGCAGTGTGATTAAAACAAGCCTCAGTCAGGCGCTCCAGGCCCGGTGGGCAGAGCAGAGGGCGTGCGAGAGCAGGTGGGAATGCCAGCAGAGAGGAAGAGAAATGCTGGATATCAAGAGACCTTAGGGATTAAGAATGCCTTTGATGAGACTATTCATAGACTGGACACGGTGGAGGGAAGAACCACTGAACTTGGGGATATCTCAGGGGAAACCTCTAGACTGAAACGTCACCCAGGCACAGTGTCTTCTGCATCCCAGATTCTCAGGAGGCTGAGGCAAGAGGATTGCAAGTTCAAGGACAGCCTCAGCAAGGAAGCGAGACACTGTCTCCAAATAAAAAAGGGCTGGGAATGTAGCTCAGTGGTTGAGGGCCCCTGGGTTCAATCCCCAGTACCAAAACAGAACCAAACAAAAATAAAACAAACAGAAACTCAAACAGAAATGTAAGGGGGAAATGATTAGAAAAGAAATAGCAGAATAAATAAGAATGACTTATTACAATTTGGGTAAAGCAACCAACGTAGTAGTTAGAGGGAAAATTATAACATATACTAGGGAAAAAAAAAAGATCTAAACTCAATCACCTAAATATTTGGGGATGGAGATATATATACATATATATAAACAAGTTAAGTTTGAAAGTAAAAATATAGATAAAAATGTACCATGTAATCACTAATAAAAAATGAGCATACTACCATCAGAAAATGGAGATTGTGCAACAATAGATATTACCAGGGATAAAGAAGGTAATTTCATAAGGAAAGAAGATGTGACAAATAATGAGAACATAAAAATTCTAAATACTTAGGCACCTAATAATCAAAAACACATAAAGCAAAAACTGGTGGAGTCACAAGGAGAAATAGCTAAATGCATAGTTACAGCAGAAGACTATACAACACATATCTCAACAATTGATAGGACAAATAGACAAAATATTAGCAAAGAAGTAGAATACCAAAATAACTGCCAACCAATTTGAGCTTATTAATATTTATAGATCCATCTACCTTATAACAGCAGGCTACACATTCTTTTCAAGTGCACATGGAACATTTAGGAATATAGACTGTATCTTAGTTATGAAACAAGTGTTCATACAGCTAAAATAATTGAAATCATAAAAAATTATTCTGACAAAGGGATGAAATCAGCAGACCATGTCAGAAAGATCTCTGGAAAAAATCCTCAATGTTTGGAAAACAAGTAATACAATTCTAAATATTCCATGGGCCAAAGAAGAAATCAAATATCAGAAAAAGTTATGAATTGAATAAAAATTAAAAGGTGTACAGATGGTCCTCAGAATACAGTAGTTCAACTTGCATATCTTCATGATGGTGCCAAAGTGTCTTGCGTTTAGCAGAAGCTGAGTTTTTAATTTCAAATCTTGATTCAGAACCCGCAGGCTAGTGACGTGTGGCAGAGGGCTCTTCTGGATAGAGGGAGGTAGCCACAGCCCCAGCTAGCCCTGAATCACAGGGGACCGGGCAGGACCATGTGGTACACTGTGCTGCCAAGCCTTGGGGTGTTAGGCTGACTTAAGAAGTTCCAACTTACAGTGAGTTAGTGGGGTGGGACCCCATAATAAGTCCAGGAGCACTGTGTGTGCATCTGAGATGTCCCGAGGTAAGGGGAATCCACAGCACAAACACGTAGTTAACAAGAGGAAAAGTCCCAAGTCATGATTCCAGCGTTCACCTTAATAAACCAGGAGATGCAGAGTAAATTAAAAGGAAACAGGAGAGCGGGTGTGGTGCCACACCTGGAATCCCAGTGGTCAGGAGGCTGAGGCAGCAACTTATGGAGGCCCTAAGCAACTTAGTGAGACCCTGTCTCAAAATTTAAAAAAATAAAAGGGCTGGGGGTGTAGCTCAATGGTTAAATGCCCCTGGGTTTAATCCCTGGTACCAAAAAAATAAAAGTAAACAGGATAGAGGAAAAATAAAGATTGGAGCAAAACTCAGCAAAATAGAAATAAACACGTATCAATAAAGCAGAAGGTGGTTCTTGAGAGATAATAAAATTGATAACTTGAAGCCAGATTGATCAGAATGAGAGAAGATATGACATGCCCTTCACTACTGAAAGGCGACGCCACTGCACGTGCCCTAGATGGGTCAATAAGGGGCAAGGGGAACAGTCAACTGGCAAATCCTAAAATCCAGGTGAAAGGGCAAATTCCCTGAATCACACAAATCACTAACGCTCACTCAGAAATGGCATTAATTGGTACCCCTTTTTGCTGCTGAAAAAACCTGGATTTATAGTTGCAAACTGGCCCAAGAAGACTCCAACAGTGTCACCGGCCAATTCTTCCACAGTAAGGAGGAGATAAGACCAGCCACCTGAGCGCTTACTGAGGACTTAGGAGGAACCCCTTCCGGCACATTCTGTGGCCAGCGTGACCAGGGCCACCCAGATCAGGAGGGAGCGCCTGCGGCGGGGTCCCAGTCTGTGAGGACCCTGTGGCCCTGACCCGGAACCCAGAGCTCTCCAGGGGCACTGCTGAGCGCTGCCCCAGGGTGCAGGTTTAAGAGCCTCCTCCCTGAGCAGACCTGAGCGCCAGGCTAGGGTACGTGTGATGACGTAGGTCAGAGTTCAGAAAAGAGGTCTGAATCCAGGGTCTACTGAGCTGGTTTAGGAGCCGGTCACAGGTCAAAGGACCATCTCTAGGTCACATTCCTGAAGCCCCCAGCAGCAGCATGGCCAGATGGCAGGTGGGAGAATGTGCACCGCACCTGAGGAGCCAGGGTTTTGATGGTGACAATGAGGGGAAAGAACCTGAGTCCCTCACCTTGGTCCCATGCTAGCTGGAGATCAGGGACGGACATGGCCTAGCAGGCACAGTCCCTGAGGTCGGGCCACGCAGAAGGCCTTGGGGCTTCTTGGCTGAGTCTGACACGGTGAAGGAATGAGTGGCAGGCCCCCACACACACCGCCCCACCGCCCCGGCCTTTTTGTTGATGGGTCTTGCTAGAAGTTGTCAGTAAGGCAGACTCCGACCTCTTCCCTCCAGCCCACGGCTGTCACCTAATGTAGGACATCTCGGATTTCTTATCAATGGCACTTCTGTATGATTCAGTCAGCACACAGAGCAATCCCACCTTGTTGACCAGCCATGCGTAGGTGATAACAGTGGGAAGACACCCTGTGGGTGTGGAACGCCAGTGCACAAGGTCCCGGGGTGGGGTGGCGCCTGGCCTGGGCCCCACTCACTAAGGCACTTCAGCTGGGCATGGGGGGGTTTTCTTTTCTTTTTTTAAGTATGAGACAAATATGCCCACACAGACTCGACAAGCCTGGGTGGTGTAGTTTTCTTAGTTTCTTTATACTTTTTCCATGTGGCTCTGGGGTTAAGCTAGCTCACAACCACCTAATCACTGTTTTGAACACCAAATCAGTCAGAGTTCTGCAGAGACGCGTTTGGGCTGCACAGTGGCCTTTGATCTTCCTGCCCCACCGCGCTGCCGCCACTAGGAACCCAGCTTTCCACACTGCCTCAGGGACACCAAGCTCCCACTGACCAATGGGACTGCGCGCTGCAAAGCTCCAGGTCAGACTGGGTCTGGTTCTCTGGTGGGCATCTGCCCATGAGGGCCTCCTTCACTCTGCGGGCGAGGCTGTCCAAACACCTCCCCGGGTCACCTCTTAGGAAAGAGAAAGAAGGGAGCAAACAGATGGTCTAGTTCCAGGCTCTGAAATCTCTTCTGGAAAACCAGACCAGCCTGGGATCCAGAAGTGGGTCTTCGGACCTCTCAGAAAGACACTCTGCCTTACCCAGAAGGTGAACTGGAGCGTGGGCGCCCTGGGGTGTGGGCCCTGTGCCCAGCAGGACAGTAGCCCCCTCCTCTGGCTGCCTTTGGTTTACCTTAACACTTTCTGGGTGTAACTGGAAGATTTTCCTTCTTCCCCACCTTAGAGAGCCGGCTGTAAGGAAACCAAGCTGCTGCCTTCCTTCAGGGGCCTCCCCAGCAGCAGTCTTTAGAATTAATTACCTGGGGGCGGGGATGGGATGGGAGGACGTGAAAAAATGTCCTAGGGAGGTGGTATGATTTCCTGTTTTCTACAAGATAAAAAAATAACAGAATTCACTCCTTCTCCCCTCCTCCTCCTCCTCCTCCCCCTCCTCCTCCTCCTCCTGCCTCGTGGAAGACAGATGTCAGATTGGACTAGTTTCAGTTACTAAAGATGAGTTTAAATGGCTCAGCCTTCACTCCCTATAGCCAGGATTTAAAATAAATAACTTTTGAAACTGTTTGTTTGTTATATTATTGTTATTTTCTAAACCAACATTATGACTGGAGACATTAAACAGCCTCGCCAGACACCATCCTGGAAGAGAAGGCCGGAGCCTGACTCTACATCTGGCCAGGTCCCCAAGGGCTCCTTGAGGAGACAGGGTTTCCTAAGGGAAGGCTCATGCAGAACAGCCATATAGACCCTGCGCCCTTCCGCTGGACCTCGGCCCACTCACAATTCCCATCTCCAACAGTCTAAGGGCTCCTCTAGAAAAACATATTTATTTAATTATTATTGTTTGGATCATCGAAATATTTATTTAAAAATCTGTCCGGTATGAAAAATTATTTACTTGCAACTGAATAAGATAATTAATAGGTCCCAATTATGGATTTTTTTAATGTAAGGCCACTCCCTGAGGTCAACCCTTGGAAACGTTCCAAACATCCCAGCTAAGCCTTTGTCCTGGTGCCCGGGAGGATGGCAGTGGGCTGGATCCAAATGGAGGTTACAGGAAAGTTCAACACAAGGGCTCAAAGGGCCCGGCCCGAGAGGTCATGCTGAGCCATGGCCTTGGAACTTTGCCAATAACCGCTTGACAGATTTTAACCAGTAGCCTTTACACCTCCCACACCTGTTTACCAGGGATTTGGACCAGTCCCTGCGATGGAAAGCCCGAGACCAGCACAACCTGCCAGCAGGTCCCCTGGCCTGGGAGGTGTTTCTGTCCCCAACTGAACAGACCCGCGCCTCTCACTCGCCTTCCATTGGTGCCTGTGGATTTCCTTCTTCAAATTCGTGAGACAGGAGCCCAGGAAGACATTGGCAGTGGGCTGCTGGGGTCTGCGGCAGCCCTGGGGCACACAGCCCGCCATCAGAGCCGCCACGCACTCCTCAGAGGCAGCGGAGGACACTGGCTGGACCCTGGGAGCTGACAGGCGGCCCCTGCCTTGATCTGCTGCTGACCCTAAACCGGCTTTCTCAGAGCACAGTCCGCAGCTCGCAAAGACCCACCCCCAGCAGAAGCGGAGAATCTGGTTTCGTGTTGGTTTCACGACCCATGAGCACGAGGAGTAGTGATGATTTCTTATGTCTGTTTCTTAAAACAAATCAAACATGCTTTCTCTTACCAAACCGGCAGCTCATCCTGGAGTTGTTCGTGAGCTTTAAGTGTCTCTGCCCAGCAGGGAGGTCTGCTGCCTCCAGAGGAAGCTGCCTGTGGCTTCAGTGTGTTTGGGGTCAGGCAGAGAGCAGGCAGAGCTGGCCTCCTGCCCGCAGAGCTGCCCATGTGACCTAAGCCCAGGATGGTGGGCCTTTCCAGAGCACAGCTGGCTGGCATGTGACAGGGACCTACAGGCCGACTCTTCCCCAGGGCCTGCGAGCATCCAGGGGCATCTAAAGGCCAGGTGGGGACTTTGGCATCTCTGCCCTCACTGTGCGTTTGACTGGTCCAGTCACCTTGGGCTCCAGGACCCCAACTCTGACAGATAAACACCACCGGCGATGAGTGGAGGCCGCAGGTAACAGCTGCTCCCTTGTCACTGCTGAGCAAGGCCCCGCCTGACACTCCTACCACAATGACCGCCGGACCACCTTCCAGCAGGACCACCGGACTGCGCAGGCTTCTGTCCCCTCGTCTGGATGACCTGTGAGCCCAGGCTGGGGACGCTAGTCCCCTTCCGTCCTGGTATAGCTGTGCTGACCCTAGCATCCTTCCTGCTTCTCATTATCACCTCTGTCTGGCTTTGGGGTAAGTGGGGTAAGTGGCCAGACCTGATTTGTTGGGACGGAACCCCAGAGTCAGACCTCAGGCCTGGGCCTCCATGACAGCAGGGGCCTCCTCCCTGCCTGACTCCCATTACCTGGCTCTGAAAGAACAGGGAGACCGCAGCACCCAGCCCACCTCCTCCTGGCCTGCGTGACGCGGCCACTGACACTTGTGTTCTCTAGTGCTGTTTTGGTATGATTTTGCTGTTTTTTGGTAAAAGAGACAACATCATCATAAACAGCTTCTCAAGAGATAGAGCTCCAGCAAGGACGACTTGTTTCAATCCGCAGGCCCCGTCTGAATCTGGAGAAGACCACACTTTGTCCTGTAGAATGTGCCCAGCCCTGGAGGAATCGGCTTGTTGAAGCACATCCAGGTGGCCGGCACCTGCAGCCCAGCCATTCTTGGTCCATCTGAGCAGAGAATGGGTGCACGGTCACTCCTGCCCTAACATCGGCCTTGGATAGGTCCACAAGCTGGACGCCAATTAGGGAAGAGGCAAGATGGGGGCAGAGAGGAGGGTCGAGCCTGGCAATGGCCCTAGGAACATCTCAGCTTCATCCGCCAGCAGAGAGCCGGCCTGGGGACCAGGATGGGCAGGTGCCAGAGTAATCATGAGCCCTGGTGGTCATTTCTTGGGTGCACATTCTGATGTTATCTGAAAGTCGCCAGATGTTCTGGGTTCTGGAAACCTAGAGATTACTGACAAGCAGGTCACGTGACTGTTTTCCTCTGTCCTTCTCCCCAGAATGGCTGAGGCCGGTTGAAGCTGAGATGTTTAGATGTGACTTCCCTTTGGAATGCAGAATGCTGGGCAAAGGGAAAGAAAACAGCAAATTTGCAAAGCTGGGCTTGCCAAGGGCCAGCAGCCACATCCTGTGTCCACCCACGGTTCTTCTTGGCTCTTACGAGGCTTTCATTTTAATGGATCCACAGAGACTGGCCGAAGTTTCTGGAAAATTACATCAAAGTGATATCTGTGAAAAACACGTGGTCTGGACCGAAGATCAGCTTTGGGCTCCCTCACGGTGGCACTGTCCAGTGAAGTCACGTCAGGTGGCCACAGCAGAAAGGTGTGGCTTCTGTGTCCAGCCTGTGTGCCCCCTGCAGTGTGCAGGACGTCAGCCATGGCCAGCACGCTCCTGCCCACCCTGAGCCATCTTGGCCCTCCCTACCGTTCCAGGTCCCTCTTGTCCCAGGACAGGTCACAATGAGCAAGCCCAACTTGTGCTGCTCCACAGCGGCCACTGTGTGGTCCCATGCCCAAGATGCACGCTCCGTGGCAAGGCCACACCAGCTCCTGAAGGTCACTCTGGGTTGGGCCACTCCTCAGCCTGAGGAAGCCTGTCCCCCAAGGGTTAGAGGAACTCTGAGCAGGGGACATCTTGCACACCTCCCTGACAGCCTGGTTCTGGACACGCATTGTGGGCCAGGAGGCGGGGAGCAGGGTTGACTGGATGTCCCTGCCACATGGAGTTTTGGCCAGTCACCGCCTGTCTGTTGGTATCTGAGGGGCTAAACGGCTACCTTCACTTGCTCCTTGGAACTAAGAGGAGGGCCAGGACAAGGGGCAGCCACAGCCTTTCTGAGAGCGCAGTTGGGAATGGCTGGTTTGCGGGCCCTGCTTCTGCTGCAAGGTGGGAGAAGGAGCCTCAGCCACGTGGCTCAGCACGTCACTTCTCTGCCTTTCTCGACCTTGGGAAGCACTGATTTCCCTTAACCAAGCCTTGTTCCTGGGGTCCACCCACCCACGATGGATGAGAGGGCTGTATTTTTCTGAAGTCTTGACTGCTTGATTTTCTAACATGCATGGCCTAGAGTTCTTAAATTGTTAAAAGGTAGGGAAAAAAATCAAAGGAAGAATAATATTTTGTGACACATAAAAATCATGTTTGCTGCGCGGGGTGGCATGTGCCTGTACCCCAGCTCGGGAGGCTGATGCAGGGGGATCATGACTTAGAAGCCAGCTTCAGCAACTTAGCAAGGCCCTAAGCAACTCATTGAGACCCTGTCTTTAAAACAAAATATAAACAGGGCTGGGATGTGGCTCAGTGGTTAAGCAATCCTGGGTTCAATCCCCGGTACCAAAAAAAAGATCATTTCTAATCAAATCTCCGCGTCCACAGTAGCTTCCCTGAGCATGGCCACTCTGAAATGCACTGTGTGGATATCCTCGTCACACAGGGGAAAACTGTGTGGCATTCCTGCTGGGACAGTGTTATCAGCTGCTGCCACAGGGACCACATGGTCCACGGGCCTATGTGTCCACTCTGTCCCTCTGGGGAAACATCCTGAGGCTGGCCTTGGGTGCAGCAGTTACTTTTGCATGGTCTGAAGCGTCCTCACCAGGCTGTCCCCTGGTGTTTTTTGACTTATGACTATTGTTGCTGACTTTTGCTAAGTGATTTGTCTTTTTTCTTTTTCTGTTTTAAAAGTGTTATGTGTTTGTTGTGACCAGTTTAAAAAACAGGAGATGGACGTACTTGCCTAAAGAGAGCAGGAGGGTTAGGGAGGGACGTCAGGGCTTCGTGAGGAAGTCAGCTGGCTGGGGAGTACCCTTGGCCTTGGTGAAACAGGTGGAGCTGTGCGTGGGCAGGAGCCTTAGGCCTGAAGCTGAGTGTCCTGCCCGCGGGCTCCCCTGGGCTGAGTGTCCTGCCCGCGGGCTCCCCTGGGCTGGATGGTGGTCTCCACTAAGCCACCGCTCAGTTAAGTTGGATGTACAGATAACACACAGACGTGTTTCTAAACTTCAGCAGCTGCTTTGAAAAAGAAAGAAGAAATTCTCCACGTGGAACAGGATCCTCTGTGCAAACAAACTCCAAATATTTACCTAGGCTGGCCGCACAGGCCCGTGAGCGCTGGGAATAACAGGAACTGTATTTATTTTCTTTTTCTGTTAAACAAAAATTAGTTCCAGAAATCTTAACTGATGGTATTTCTCTTCAAAGAGCAAAACAGCTTTGCAGGCAAACTTTGGGGCCAAGAATGAAGAGGTCGTAAGAGCAGCCCTGTTCCCTGACACACCTGGGCCCTGACCAGACGCCCCGTCCTGGAGAAGCCCTGACCTGCTCCATGCCTTGCCCACCAGCACATGGACAGGGTGCCCCCCCAGGACTTCACCAGTCCTGCACGTGCACACCTGAGACAGCTGCCTGATCAGCATAAAGCATGGCCCCTGCCTCCTTAGATGGTTCCAGAAGTTAAATAGAGCAAGGCACTTATCACGGTGCCCACTCAGAGCAGCTGCTGAGAAAACAAGTGTGTTCCTACCCGTCTGCGTTGCTCCCCACCTCAGGGGGCCTTGGGCTGTGTCGACTCTGAGTTTCCTCACCGTCTGCAGGGCAGGTGAGGCCAGGAGGGTCCCCATGGAGGTCTACACTACAGCAGCGGTGGGGATCCTACACCATGGAGGGGCTGAGTCATGGGGGGGTGTCAGTTCCTCCCTGCACCCCTGGAGGACTCCGTGGGCCAGTTCCCAGCAAGACTGGCCTTAGAGGGCAACTCCACACTTGACCCTGGTTCCTGGCCGTGCTCCAGAGCCCGGAACAGCTGCACTCCACGGGCCCAGTTTCCTGAGGACCCTTTACCTTTTGGTTCAGGGAGGGGTCCACACAGTCTGACCCAGAGCCCAGGGGAGAGGTGGTCTCCCTCTCCTCGGGAGGTGAGAGGACAGGGTGGGGGATGGTGCAGGGGTGGACGGTGAGAGGACGGGGTGACTCAGGGGTGGACGGTGAGGGGACAGTGGTGGACAGTGAGAGGACGGGGCAGGGGTGACACAGAGGTGGATGGTGAGAGGACAGGGAAGGGGTGACAGGGGTGGACGGTGAGAGGACGGGGGTGACACAGGGTGGACAGTGAGAGGATGGGGGTGACACAGGGTGGACAGTGAGAGGATGGGGGCAGGGTGACACGGGTGGACGGTGAGAGGATGGGGCAGGGTGACACAGGGGTGGACGGTGAGGGGACAGGGTTAGGGGTGACACAGGGGTGGACGGTGAGGGGACAGGCGCAGGGGTGACACAGGGGTGGATGGTGAGGGGACGGGGCATGGTGCAGGGGTGGACGGTGAGAGGATCGAGGGGGGGGGATGGTGCAGGGCAGCCCTGGGGCAGAGGCAGAGTCTTGCGGGGCAACAGATCGCCTGCCAGCCCCAGTCCATCCTGGTGGCCATCCCAAGTGTCTCTAAGACAAGCGGGAACAGCCAGCTGTGGCTGAGAGGCCATGTGTGCGTGGAGGAGGGGCCATATTGGTGACAGGAGTGGCAGGCATGCAGCGGGCTCTTGCCTACCCCCAAGGCCCAGGGAAGGGAAATGGAGGTGGCCAGAGGTCATTGGTGAGACACTGCTCCGTGCCGGCTGGGACCCAGGGCAGCTCTGGGCCCAGGACCAGCATGGGGAGGCACTGGGCCCCAGGTGGGAGCCCTGGGAAGCAGGGTGCCTCTGGTGGCCCACCACCAGCTTCCCCTCTGGCCTCCACCAGAGTCCTCAGGAGGAACCAACCGAGGACCCGCAGAGGCTCTGAGCTGGTCTCCCCCCACCAAACCCAAGGGTGGGCTGGGAGGGACCTGGCTGGGGCTGCAGCCTGCACTGATGCGGTCCAGCCTGACCATCCCAAGCGGCGGCCAGACACATGGCGCCTCGGGGCTCTTCGGCGTGGCGGGCTGCTGGGCGAAGAGCCTCTGTAGCAGGACCTCTGTGGAGGGCCAGAGCCACGGCATTGGCTCCCGGGAAGCCCTTCTGCCGGGAACCCAGGAGGGTCCGCTCTGGGCCGGGGGCCGCTTCCGCCTGGTCCTGGGGTTGCTCCCAACACTCCCACCTGCTCCTCTCCCCAGGTCTGGCCGTTCCTGTGAACCCTCACAACCCTCTGAACTTCTGGGGGTGATCTTTAGTGGCCCAGCTGGGAGGAGGCGCGGGGCGTGCTGCAAGCTCCCGGGGTCCGATGGGCCGCGTCTGCCAGGGATGTCCTGGGGGGCTGTGTCTAGGACGTGACTGGTGCGGTGTGTACCTAGGTCGTTCATGGCCCGTGCCCCCGGGTGGGCTCTGGCTGAGCCTCACAGTGGGGAGCTCACATGGAGAAGGGTCTGAGGGCTGCAGTCCTCCACAGGGAAGCACAGCAGAGGCCCAGGGGCCCGTCCACGGCACCAAAACCAAGTGAGGCGAGCTGCTGGTCAGCCCCAGAGTGCCCAGCCAGGCTCAGCAGCCTTCCCCACATCCAGAAGGGCAGACGGCTGGGCTCCAAGCCCCAGGTGGTAAGGAAATCCACCTGCTTTCCTGTGCCGAAATCAAAGAGCACAGGGCGCGGAACTGCGCACCCGTGTGGCGCCTGTGGCCCTCCAGAGCAGGAGCAGGGCCCGCGCCCTCAGCGTGGCCATGGCAGCCTTGCTCTTCCAGAACCAGAGCCCTGTTTTGGAGGACGACGCTGGTTCTTGTCTGGCTCCACCCGCCACCTGGACAGCGTCTCTGCGGCCCTGACCCCCGCTGCCCGGAGCTTACTTCTGGGTCCTTGTTACTGCGGGGTGTGTCTGTATGTATGTGAAGTGCGCATAGAGGGAGGTATGTGTGCTGGGCGTGTGTGTGAGTCACACGTGTGGTACACAGTGTGTGGTATATGGTGTACGTTGAGTGGTTTTATTTGTGTTTTGCGTGGTGTGGGGTGTGGATGTGACCCGAGTGTGGGACATGGTCTATAGTGTGTGGTGTGGTGTGTGTACCTGGTGCGTGTGGTGTGTATGTAGGTGAGACTGCCTCGCACGTGGTGTGGTGTGTGTGTATCTAGGACGTGACTGGTGTGGTGTGTGTATGTGACCTCAGTGTGGGACACAGTGTACACTGTGTGTGTGGTGTGTGTACCTGGTATGTGTGGTGTGTATGTAGGTGAGAGTGCCTTGCACATGGTGTGGTGTGTGTGGTGTGTGTGTGTATCTAGGACGTGACTGGTGTGGTGTGTGTATGTGACCTGAGTGTGGGACATGGTGTACACTCTGTGGTGTGGTGTGTGTACCTGGTGTGTGTGTGGTGTGTGGTGTGTGTCTAGGTGACACTGCCTCCCACGTGGTGTGGCGTGTGTGTGGCAGCACCCTGTTGTGCCCACAGGCCACCCTCTTTCCTCACTCACTGTGACCGACTCCTGCCTGGTTCCACACCTCCACAGTGGTGAGCAGGGCCAGAGCCCGCGTGGACATGTGAGTCTCCAGACTGTGGACTTGCCTCCTTCGGGTGAGCCACCTGGAGTGGCTCGGCTGGGCAGGTGGTGGCCCCCGCCTGGGTTCCAAGGCCCCCACCCACTCTGCAGGGTGCTGTGCTACCCATGCGCCCACCACAGCCCGCAGGGTCCTCCACCGTCCTCACCAGCACTTTCCGTGTGTGACTTCGATGGCAGCCCCTCCTTGACTCTTGGTTTGCGTTTCCCTGATGGCTGATGATGCGGAGCTTTTTTGCAGGTATTTGTTGGCCATTTGTATTTCTTCTTTTGAGAAGTGGCCTTTGGGCCTTTTGCTCTTTTGTGTGATGGTGTGAGCGTCTCACATTCCACAGGAATTTGAAACACAGGGTGAAATACACGCTTGTGTACCCAAGTGCTGATTATCCAATATGATCGAACCAGAAAACACCGGAGTCGCTCTCTGCACGGTTTTTCTGCCCGCTCTCGGGCTGGGACTCCACTTCTCTGTGTGCGGGCATTTGCACTGACCTGAACTGTCCCCTTGGTCACTGAGGCTTTGCTCATTTTTTTAACCTTTCTTCCCCCTAACTGCTTCGTTTTAAATAGATTCTACCAGGAAGCCTTCAAATCAAGTCACCCTTGCTTCTGCAATATTTAACGGCTGCTAAGTTCATCAGAGGATTCTCCTGTGCAGATGATATTTCCACAACTCCAGTTCTTTCTCTTTCTTCCTCGTATCCAATCTTCCTTCCTTCCCTAATTGTATCTAAACTGTTGCTTGGACGTCCCGGCGGCAGACTCCACCCTCTCTCTGCGGAGAGCACACGTGGACCAGCTTGGCTCCTGGCCTCGAGTCACCTCCTGGGCTTCCTATGTCCGGTGAGGTTTGAGGGCTGCTGAACATCGTGGTGGTAACTGCTGAATGTCCACACCGTCTTCTCCTCTTGAGAACGCTGCACTGTTTTGAGTAACAGGCTTAACTCCACCCTTTCCAGACCTGGTTTTAGGGCCACTAGGGCAGGTTGGGGTGGCATCTACTCCGCGGCTAAGGCAGCGCCTCTCCTAGGCGATGCCCCTTTTCGGATCCATACTTAATTCCTCACATTTTTTCTTGTGTCTCTTTTCTTGAGCTTGACAGGAATCTAGTGTGTTTGTAAGTTCTGGAAAGTTTCAGTTTACAGCTTCGCCTAAGCTGGGGGGATTCCGTCCTGTGCTTGTGTGGATTCCTGGAGTTCTTTCTACATGACTCCCCACTCTCTTCTCTGCAAAGTCCAGGCACCCAGCTCAGCCAGGGTCCGCCTCTGTCTTCTCAACCTGGCAAGACCCGTCTTCTGCCTGGGCCTCCTCCAGGGAGGGAGCTGAATTCTCACAGAGCAGGAACAGCCCCAGCGCGGCCCTCCTTCCTTCTCCTCAGACCACGTCCTGGGCTACCCGCTGTCCCCCGTCTGAGTCAGGGTCTTCTCACGTTCTCTCCAGGGCTGCAGGCTTTGGCCTGGAGAGGGCAAGACCAGCCAGTTACTGCGTCAGGCTGCAAGCCAACCTTTCCCAGTCACTCATTTTTTTTTCTAACAAATTAAAAAATGAGAAAAAATACAATACTGACCCAGAATGCCAGTAACTGGGTAATTAGCAGTGGAGGGGTCCCCACAGGCCACCAAGACTGCCCTTCATCTCACAGGTGGGGCAACAGAGGCTATTCCCCCAGCTACCCTGGAGGAACCAGTGGTCAGTCTTCAGGTGACAGCGGAGTGCTCCACCAAGGTGTCCTGTGGCCTCAGTGCATACACCATTCCACATGGGTGACAGCAGAGTGCTCCACCAAGGTGTCCAGTGGCCTCAGTGCATACACCATTCCACATGGGTGACAGCGGAGTGCTCCACCAAGGTGTCCTGTGGCCTCAGTGCATACACCATTCCACATGGGTGACAGCCACTCCACGTCCAGGAGTGATAATCTGGCATGCAATATTTACAAGGATTGTCCTGGGAATGCAAAGGTGGAATAGTATCACCTCGGCTCTTATGAATTAATGATTTTAACACATTGAGCAGTGGGCGAGAATTTAAGAGAAACTTATTTTTAAAAAGCCCGTGGATCATCACATAATGGAGAAGGTGCAAGTAAGGGTCGCTTAAGCAGGAAGCCTGGAGGGCGTCAGCTGAAGCAGGCCACCTCGGTCCTCACGGGGGGCTTCTGACTGGAGCACTTGCTGCTCTGTGTGACTTGGAAAAAGACCCGAGGAGCAAGATGGGCTGCAGCCCCCCACCAGCCCCGGGAGACAGGCGTGTTACCTCTGGTTCTGGAACCCGGGCTGCAGGTTTCCCACGAAAGGCAACCAGGGACCAAGTGCTAGAGGAGCTGTGGCAGGGACAGGGTCAGCCCGGAGGTGGGGGTGCTGAAGAACCAGCTGCTCTCTCCTGGGTCTGTGGTGCGACCCAGCACAGAGGGGGAGCTCCGTGTGGGCCCGGGGCAGACGAGCAAGCTGCAGCACGGACTGCGCCCTAAAGTCGCACTGCCCTGTGTCCATCAATAACTCCCCCACGCAGCCAATATGCAGAAAATGCAAAGGTATAAAACGTCCCCATGCGTCCAGCTCCCCATCAGGAGGTATGACCGCCTCCTCACATGCTTCTCGTCAGTAGAGAAGCTTCCAGCAGGTAAAACTGTCCCAGAGGGGCTGGGTCCAGGCAGGTGGACCAGAGACCCTCTCCCTGGCTAAAGTCCAGCTGGCAGAGGCAAAGGCGAGGGATGAACGCCCTCCGGCTCCCTGCTTCCCCAACCCGGGCTCCAATGCCCATGGTCCCCTGCCCCTGGAGTGGCGGAATCCAAATGCCCAGTGCTGCTCTCACAACCCGCAGCAACCTCTTCCCACCTGTGCTGGAAGCCCAGGGCCCCGAGGAAGGGGTGGCTCAGCACGCCCCTTGGCCTCCCCTCCGCCTCCATCTCGCTTCCTGGAGGTGCTCTGGCACGCGGCCTAGTCGACCTGTGGCCCGACGTCTCCCAGCACCTGATGCCTCGGTGCCCCAGTCTCCAGCTGTCTCTGGCCCACATTGCTGCGTCTCCTCCTCTGCTTCTCCCTCTCTAGTCAGCTGACTTGGTTTCCTGAATCCTCAATGGGCAGCTTCCTCCTATGGTCTGTGCGTCACCCTCTGGCAGGATACAGAGGCCCAGGGACGCAGAGGACGTGGGCTGGGGACGGCAGCCCAGCCCATCCACTGGGTATAAGCTAAGACAACAGCTCCTGTTGCCCGGGACACTGTTGAGCCACGCCAGCCACCTGGGGCAGCCCCTCAGACACGAGTTCTCAGAAGACGTTTTTCATGTGACTTAGCATGAAATTAAATTTTTCAACATGATAATGTCCACCCTGTGTCCAGCAATTAAATGGATCTCAGGAGATAATCCAGCCCTGGCCTCTGTGTCAGCTGCGGGCTGCTCTGGCCAGGGACCCCATAGTGTCCTCGAAGCTCCAAGCACATGGCCTCATTCGTCTCCCAGGGACTGTGGGAGGTGCCATTACCACTATCTCCACCTGCAGGGGAGGAGCCCCAGGCAGGAGCCTTCACCCAGGAGAGCCGGGCCCCGAGCAGAGCGCCCAGTGCCACACCTCACAGCCGGCCAGACACTCCGTTGTGGCTATCCCAGGTGTTCCAGGGAGGACCTCCCAGGGGCGTCTGCCAACCAGCGCAGACAGCTGGTGAACACAGATGCCAACCTGACAGGACAGTGAGAGAGTGACTGTCCTGGCATCGAGCGCCCAGCGTGGGTCCACACCGAGGGTGTGTCCGTGCACAGGCTCAGCTGTGACGTGGTTGCAGGGGAGGCCTCAGAGCTGAGCCTGTGTCTCCAGCAGAATGAGGCAGGGACATGTCCCCAGGAAGACATGTGGCCTCCGCCCAGGCAGCCCCCAGGACCTCCTGGAGCAGAACGGTCAGGGTGAGGGACATTGACCTGGAGAGCCAGGTCCTGAATTTCCCTGGATAAACCTGGCTGCAGGATACAGAGTTCTACTGAGCTCACAAAGTCACTTCGCTAAGTCATACCCAAATGCTGCATGCAAGGCCAACGCCTCCACGGGCAAGACCTTCAGTAGCTCACCAGCACAGAAACGGGGTGCTCAGAGGAAAGCGGGTGCTCAGGGAGGAGAGGGGTGCTCAGGGAGGAGACAGGGCATGTGCTATCAACAGGGAGCAATCCGCTCAGGGTGAGGACCCTCTTCCCGACGGACCACAGGGCGCTCAGGGAAGGTCCAGGAGGACTCCCCAGCAGTTCCCTTCAGCCCGCCCTCAGGAGAACCTGGGGGTGGAGGGACTTCGTCAGCAGTGCCCCTGAACACCCCTCTGAGCTGGGCAAGGAGTGGGCCCGCTGCTCAGGGCACGCGGGGTGTCTGCAGGTGCCGACTCACAGAGCGGCTCTGGTGACTGCAGAAGTGGGGCACCTCCCTCAGGAGGGGACTGTGTGCCTGGGACCAGCACTGTCCTCTGGCACCCAGGACGGAGCCCCCAGGGAGTGGGTGAGGAAGGGTCCCGTGCCTCAGGCAGCTCCTGGCCACATAGGGTCTTGCCAGGGAGGGAGACGGGCTGTGGAAGGGAAGAGCAGGGTGAGCAGAGGGGCAGAGACCTGGAAGTCCAGGGAGGCCCTGGACCTGTGTGGGGGGCCTGGCTGAGGGCGGCATGGGGTGGGGGAGGCCAGCAGGAGGGTGGAGGCCGCTGCACCCACCGGAGAACAGCAGCCCCACGCTCAGGCCTCGAATCCCACAAAGGGCTCCAGGGAGTCAGACGGAAAACAGCATCCTGCCCCTGAGCCCAGGCCCCCTGAGAAGTCTCGGGTCTGAGGCTCATTCCTGGTAACACTCAGCCAGCCTCCTTCCAGAGGGGAGAGGTTTCAAAGTAGCTGGATGGCCAGAGTCTGCTCTCCTCCCACGCCCTCTCCCCCTCTCCCCCACGGAGCCAAGCCTTCCCAGCAGCCCTCCCCAACATTCCTCCTGGATGTCTCTGCCACTCCCCACATTCCAAACTCCCAGCCCTGCCAAAAGGGCCACGTTGTGGGGTCGTGCTGCGGCCAGGGCCCTCCCACTTCACCCCAGCCCGGGATGCAGTGACCCCTCCCACCGGGGCCGCCTTCCTCCAGCGGGCTTTCCCCGGGAGGACATCCGGGTTCTGAAGGCCCTGAAGCTCACCCAGTTAGGGGCCCTCTTGACAAACAAAGAGCTCAGGATGGCAGGTACAGGGTGCGTAGGAGGGGCTCACTCGAACGGAACCCTGTGGAGAAATCACAAGAGCTGGTGACCAGTCTCCCACAGCAGGGGAGGGGGGCAGCTGCAGGCCCCGGAGCTCCCCCTGACGCTGCCGACCCGGCTCAGTTCCCTGCTCTATCACAGACCACCCAGAACCCCTGCTTCGCGTCACCACTGGCATCACACTGGTGGTGACCCGTCTCTCCTGTGAGCTGGAGTCACGGTCAGAGGCGGCCCGCTCTACATGGGCAGCCTGCTCGGGCGCTTCCAGGTGGGGCTCCTCAGCCGGGCCACCCTGAGGGTGGTCCTGGGTCTCACCCTGTAGTGAGGTCAGAGTAACTGGGAATTCTGAACACCACCGCAGCTGCCCAAGCCCTGCCAACCTCGGGTGACGTGTCCCAAGCAGGCGGTGGATGCCAAGCACCCCCTCCTGGGAGAACCTGGAGGGAGCACGGGCTCAGGAGTGTCTCAGGGGACTGCACCGCGAGCGACTTCTGTCCATGTTAGCAGCAGAGATCAAGGTGGCTGTCAGAGTTTCTGAACGTGCTCTGCCACCTGTTGCCTAGTGGACTGTGTTTCTAAAGCCACTGTAAAGTGCCACAATCAGTGACCTGGAACAGCGAGGCTGTCTCCCACTGACTGGAGGCTGAAGTCCAAGATCAAGGTGCCAGCAAGAAACCAATCCACTCACCTCCGGGGCGGAATGTCTGCATCCTTCACCAAGGAGGTGGTGTGAGCCAGGGGCCCCTGGAAGCCACTAGGTCGGAAGGGTGGAGCCCTGATGGATGGATCAGCACCTGGGGAAGGGACCCCCGAGACTGACCAAGTTATGTTATGTGCGTGTGTGAATACGCCGCTACGTACCCTCACCATGCACCAGCTGAGAGAGAGGAGAACCCGTCCCTGTCCTGGTGTGAAAACGTGGCGGGAAGGAGCACCCACAAGTCAGCCAAGGGCCTCGGACACCCCATCTGTCAGCATCGTGATCCGGGCCCTGCAGCCTCCACAGCTGTGACGAGTGAATTCTGTCCTTCACCAGCAGGGGCAGGGCCTGGAGGAAGTCCTGAATGGGTCACCCTGCGGTCACCACTCCCTCAGGGTGGGTTCTTGACTCCACCATGGAAAAGTCAGGCCAAACACACCCTGGGTCTTCTCTCCATGAAAGAAAAGATGGTCACACAACAGGGACTGGCCTTCCTAAGCAGAAGAGAAAGGGGACGGGCAAGATGGAAGGAAGCCCCAGAGGCCTGTTCAGGGACCCAGCGGCCTCTGGCTTCGGAATGGCCAGGGTTGGGCCAAGAGGAGGCAGGCAGAGGAGTCTTGGCATGTGGGAGGGTGCCAAAGGACAGGTGTTTGGGGCTCATGAAGCACTAAAGCCAAAAGAACGTGGAATGTGGGGTACAGACTGTGACTCCCGAGTCACGGCCCAGCCAGGGCAGCAATCACGTGTGTACTCAGCAGTCCAGTGGCCACCAGCTCTGGAGGTGGCCCTTGCCACTCTAGAAAACCTCACCATTTAGTCAGATACAGGGACATCCCGCTGCGGGAGACCAAGTCCACTGCCTGGAAAGGGGCTGGAAACCACCCTGGGTTGTCCCCGTGGGTCCCACCCTCGGCATCATCCTCACCCTTGCCCTGCAGAACCACGGGCTGTGCTGGAAGGCGACTCCAGCCTTGCCCGAGTAGAGGCCTGGACTCTGCAGACGCAGACGCACTCCCTGGTGAGACCCTGGGCTCCAACATCCCCAAAGACGGAGATCTCTACCTGAATAAGGAAGGTTGGTTTCCAGGGAGGTTAGGGATTCTGCAGACAGGCTGGTCTCCTGCACAGCTGGAATGTGGATAACGGAGACCCTCTGGCCTGACTCTGCGTGGTAAGACCAAGGGTTCAGACGTTCGCTGTTTGAGCTCTCCAGGACCCACAGCCACCTGCACACTTGGATGAGCTGCTTGCTCCATAGCAAAAGCAAGGCAGGAGCCCTGTTGATGGGAGACAGGGGCACAGAAGTGGGGGCCAAGAACGCCTTCCCACAGCACCTGCAGGTCCCCCGGGAGCAGCTTCCTGCAGTATCACTCTCTCCTCTGCCACAGCTCCTCCCCTGCCCAGTGAGCTACAAAGTCAGAAGAGCTAGAATCCCTTCCATCACGCGTCCTGGCTCTGCCCCTCCCCAGGAACGACAGAAGTTCCTGGTTTGCAGAAGGTGAGCAGAGTCTGCGTGGAGCTGGCTGAGAGCTTGTATACAGCCCTGGGCGCTAAGGCCGTGCAGAGGCCCTTAGAGGGTGCCCTGTCCACACAGCATACCATCTGAGCTCCAGCCTACCAGCAGGCAACCCCTGGCACTTGGCTCTACCTTCCTGAGCCTGTGTTTTTGTCTGTCAATAAATGGTGACAACAAACCTGCTAGGACTATTGTGAATAGAAAGGAAAAGTGCAAGAAAAGTGCTCAGCACAGGAAGCAAGCAGTAAGCACTTAGTAAGCGTGGCCAGCACCTTACAAAGGAGTGAGTTGGTGTCAGATCTGAGGGTTCCCAAGGCATCTGGGCTATTTGAAAACAAAAACATTCTTTATTTTTTAGTTCTAGCATGTAGAAAGCTTCCCAGGGTATTTTTGGTAAGAAACAACCAGAAAGACTAACATTTTGTACTTTTGGTGTTTGGTTACAGGACAGGGTGGGGAGAGGTGAGCAGACGCTGTGGACACTCAGCAGCCCTCAGCAGCCATCCCCAAGTCAGACAAAGGGATATGTGGACTCTCAGCAGCCCTCAGCGGCCGTCCCCAAGTCAGACAAAGGGGACAGGCCCCACTCCCTGTGCCCAGAGCTGTGTGCAGAGCTCCCCCAGCCCAGGCCTTGCTGGGCACCTGCCTCCTGATGGGGTGTGTGCCCTCTCACTGCAGAAGGTTGGCGTGAAGAGTCCCAAGTTTGCATCAACAGGCGAGACGTGCTTGAGGCATGGCTCCGGGAGCTCAGGGCGTGGGTGAGAAGCACGGAGGCTGGGAGGTTCCAGCAGGGTGTGGCCAGGCTGGCCTGACCCAGACAGGAAGACCCATGGAACAGGGAGTGAGTTCACACCAGTCCTTGCTCTGTGGAAGTCTGTTTAGCATCGGGCTCTGTGGTGGTGCACACCTGTAATGCCAGCTTTGCCAGGGCGAAGGCAGGAGGATCTCAAGTTCAAGGGCACCTCAGCAACTTAGGGAGGCCCTGTCTCCAAATAAAAGGCAAAAGGACGGTGTGCAGCTCAGTGGTGGAGAGCTTCATAGCGTGCAGGAGACCCTGGGCTTACCCCCCCCCCCCCCCGTACAAAAGAAAGAGAAAGAGGAAGAGGGAGGGAGGGAAGGAAAGAAGGAAACTCAGGGAGGGAGGAGGCGCGATCCCGACCACCGTGAAGCAGAGTCTCCAGGCCCGTGGCCAGGTCCTCAGACGCAGGGCCAGTGTCACTCTCAGGGTGGGCTGAAGAAGGCGCTGACGTCACAAGAACAGAGCAGGCTCTCTGGGGCGGCCGGCTGTGACGATGGGGTGCGCTGGCTCTGTCCCGTCCCTGTGAGCCCCAGCGCGCCAGGGGTTTGCCCTTTGGGGTCCTGCCTGCCTGGGCCCTGGCGCTCAGTATTGTTTTCTCAGCTTTTGAAGTTGGCGACGAGAACAGCCAGAGCTGCACGTCGGTCGGTCATTGGGTCCTTTCCAGAAGGGTCTGACTGGTCACTGGAGGACCGGCTGCATTTCCCAGGGCCACAGACCAGGAGTCTGCAGACGGCAGGACTTCCTTCCCTCAGTTCTGGGAGCCAGAACCTGAAGTGTGTCCGTGCAGCTGCACACCTGCGGGCCGGAGGAGGGCTCTCTGGGCTCTCTCCCCTCCCCTGGTGCTGCCACGCCCCGGGTGCATCAACAAGTTTGCATCAACAGGCGAGACCTGCCTCACGTGTGACTCCGGGAGCTGCACCACGGCCAGTCTTGTCCTCGGATGTCTCCTGGCCCCTGCCCAGTGCCTATCTTCATGGCACTTCACGCTTCTTACAAGACTCCAGCCACTCCAGGGGGGCCCACCCGAAGGTCCCACCTCAGCCTGAGGGCAGTGCCCAGGCCCTGTTTCCCAACAAGCTCACGCTCAAGGAGGCCGAGGCTGGGATGTCCTCGCACATTGTGGGAGGACACAGCCCAACCCACGGCAGTGCAGATTTCAACATGGAGCCTCTCTCAACTGAAGCCCCGGGTGAGGAGCGTCCCACTCTGAACCTCCCTCCACTTTCTCCGGGCCTGTGTCCTCTTGAGCTAGCCAGGTGGTTTGTTCTGCTTCCTGCCTCACCTCCTCTGAAAGCCCGCCCCTTGAGGCTGGAACTTGGGAAAGTGCTGGTGCTCTGCTTCTCCCCAGCCTCCCTGAGTCCAGAGGACTTCCCGTTTTCGGCCCTGAAGGTGAAGTTCACTAGTTACGGGAAGCACTGCAGGGCCTGCCCTAGGCTGGAGGCCTCTCTTGCTTGTCTCTCTCACATGACCACCTCGGGAACCAGTGTGGCACCAGGAGTGCAGGACGTGGACCTGGCTGGGTCTACCGGCTCCTCCTGGCCCCTGAGCACTGTGAAGAGAAAAGAGGGACTTTGAGCCCGGTGGAGGAGAGGCTGCTGAAGAGAGCCGTGAGTCAGGGGAGACAAGAAGCTTTTAACCACCGGGCTGCAAAGTCGAGCCACAGAGAAGCAGGTCTGAGTCACTCTTTCTGTCATGGACAGCATTTCCCTTTACGAGCTGTTCTTGGTCGGGCCAGGGAGATGCTCCTGCAATACAAAACAAACCAGCCCTGACCGCTTAGTGGAGAACAAAGGAGCTCCTCTCTTGGTAACAGAGGAATCGTCCACCTTGGCGTTAAGGACTTTCTCAGGATGATATTGAGATCCCAGCGGGCCTGATGCAGGGTACTTTGTACACATTATCATTTCAAAGCCAATGTCAAAGTGACACTCCGGAATTATTTTTCAAAACTAAGAGATATGGGAGAGATTAACACCCAAAGACCCTGAATCCTTAGAAAAACACAAGCTGTCGATGAATGAAGGCCAGAGAGTGAAGGACACACTTTCCCAGGTTAGTATAGAGCAAGCAGGGGGAATCCATGGGCCGGGTACATGTGCCTGTCCCCTTCCTAGAGCAACAGCGGAGAAAAAAGAGCAGCAGAGGAGGGAATGGGAGGGATGCTAGGTGACCTCGCGGGGGATCATTGCACACGCTCACTCCCAGAGCAACCGCCCACTCTTCTACGCAAAGTGATGATCAAGAGAAATAGTCTTATGCTAAGTGAAGCTAGCCAATCCCTAAAAAACAAATGCCAAATGTCTTCTTTGATATAAGGAGAGTAACCAAGAACAGAGTAGGGAGGAAGAGCATGAGAAGAAGATTAACATTAAACAGGGACGAGAGGTGGGAGGGAAAGGGAGAGAGAAGGGAAATTGCATGGAAATGGAAGGAGACCCTCAGGGTTATACAAAATTACATATAAGAGGAAGTGAGGGGTAAGGGAAAAATAATACAAGGGGGAGAAATGAATTACAGTAGAGGGGGTAGAGAGAGAAGAGGGGAGGGGAGGGGAGGGGAGGGGGGATAGTAGAGAATAGGATAGACAGCAGAATACATCAGACACTAGAATGGCAACATGTAAATCAATGGAAGTGTAACTGATGAAGTGTGAAATATGATATATCAAGAACTATGTAATGTTTTGAACAACCAACAATAAAAAAAATAAAATAAAATAAAATAAAAAGAGAGAAATAGTCAAATGCTGAGTCAGAGGAAGCTGAGCAGGGGCCCATTGTTCTGAAATGGGCTGACCCAGGGCAGCACACACCCAGAGGGCCCTGCCGGCTGGCCTCCCTCTGCAGGGTCATCTCAAAATGGAGTGCCCACTGGGGCTGCACTAGGGTGTCCTCAGGAGAGGAAGCAGACTGTGGTACAGGACAGCAACGGGAATGCGACCGAGGACTCATCATCCGAGACTAACACCTACACTGACCTGGGGGAGGGGTCCGGCACTTCAGGTGGCCTCCTGACACGGGCAACAGGCACTCTTTAGATGAGCGGAAGCCCACTCTACCGTGAGGACTGAAGTGCAGCACAGGCTGGCCCCAGGTGCGCCAGGTCCACTGGGTCAGTTGGCCACCCTAGAGCTTTGTGGAGGAGCAGGGCCCCTGCTGGACTCCACTGTGGCCAGACAGGCCAGGCTCGGTGCCGTTGAAGACCTCCTGCACCTCCAGCTGTGACGTGGGAGATGGAGTCCCCAGGCCCAGGCAGGCCTACTGTTGGCTGCTTCAGAGCAACAGATTTTACTGAAGGCCACTTGTCCATGGTGTGCCAGGCCCTGAGAACAGGAGGCAACGAGGCACAACCTCAGCCTTGGGAGCTGGACACACAGCCCCAGACCCTGACACCACCAGGGAGGTCACCCAAGGGGCAGAGGGCACAGAAGCAGAGAACAGCCAGGGAAGGGGAGAGGAGGATGGCCTTTCCCCTGAGGAGCTGCCTCCGGAGCCTGGGCCTGGGGCTGCACTTGCCCTGTCCACTCTCAGGTCTACCCAGTGTGGCCCTGGCACCGAGCACTGCGGAGCATGGCTGTGGGCCTGAGCCTCTGGCTCTTGCCTGGAGCCTGGTGGACGTGTGGCGCTCTGGGCAAGTCCCTGACCTCTCCTGGACCCTGGTTCCCTCATACGTAGAGTGAGGGGCTAGCGGAGAGACTTGCATGGCCCCTTGGGGGGACATTGTCCTTAGGGTTCAAGACCTCCTGAAGACTCGCCCACAGTTTTCCAAGACGGCGTGGGCTCAACTCCACACTACCAGGCAGGCTCACCCTGGCACAGATGCCAGTGGTGAACTGGGCTGGAATTCGCCAACACAGCATCTCAGACACAACCCCCAGTTCCTGCTGCACTGTGGATCTGGGGTCACACGGGGCAGAACTGGGGGGCTCCTGCCTCCCATAAGAAAAAGGGAGTGTTTAGTGGAAATTCCAACTGCCCTCCACTCCGCCTTTGGCATCTCGTCAGCCGGGCACTTCCCAAGGGCATCAGTACAGACGACCATCCCCGTTAGTTATTCCCCAGGGTCGCTGCAACGTGGCATGACTGCCGGTCCCTCTGCTGTGCTGAGCAGGCCAGCACAGAAACACTGAACGAGCCATGAGCCTGAAAAGTAATGGAGATTGGCGTTAAGAAGAGACGTGTCCCCTTCACATGGTCCCTGAGCTGACACGGACCAGGGATCCAGAACTAGACGTGCCCTTCCTGCCTGTTGGGACGGGCACCCCAGCCCTCCTCAGAGGACCACACACACACACACTCGACCACCTGCCGTCAGTCCCCTGCTAGGAGGCCATTCTCCTTTGACACCTGCCCTGGCCAAAGAGCACACAGAACATAGTGACAAGGGTTCAGGGCACTGCAGAGGCCCCCCTGGGAGGTGGGGGGACAGTGGCCTGGGTGCCCTCCTGATCCTCCACTCAGTGCTGATCAAGGGCTTCCTGAGGGTCCTCTCCCCTTCCAGTCACCCCCCGTGTGTTGATGAACTCACCACGGTGAGCCCTGAGGACAGAGGTGATGGGTCCTCAGTCCTGGCCCTTAGGGTCCCAGAAAGGGAAGCTTCACAGTGTGTGTAAGTGCTGCCCTCCATCCCCCCACCCCCAGGCCAGGAACCAGCACAGGAGCTCAGCAACAGGCCGCCAGTCTACTGGGGAGGTCCCAGGAGCCACACCCCAGAAGTGAGGACCGCAGCAGGCACACTCCCCTGTGGGAAGCCATTCTGACACGTGATTGGGTGACTCCCGTTAAGGGCCTGAGGCGCTCTGGCTGTGTCGGAGCTTTCCCGACCCTTTCCTGATGAGAGAGCCCATCCGTGTGGGGTGTGCGTGACCACTGACCCCGGGGACCCAATCACTGACCCTGACCTTGGAGTGCAGCCCCCCTCAACCTTCATTGGATGGAATTCTCCCCTGAATCTCTTGTTCCCCAATAAAAGGCTACTCCCCGGCGTGTTCTCTCTCTCTCTCCTGCTAGCCCTGAGTAATCCTCACTGCCCTGCTGGGCGGTTAGAGGAGGGAACCAGAGAGGGGAGCCGTCTCGGACCTAGCAATAGAAATGAGGTAACTGAGTCTGTGTGTTGTATTTCGATCTCTTCTAACTAACTTTATGCCTAGAACCTCATTAATGAAACCACTGCGCAGGCCGCGTGGTAGACTCCCCTTGGACCAGGAGTTTGTGGGTGACGAGGCCCTCGGGAGATAAGGTCTCATGGCTTGTTTCCAGGGCCTGTGTGCTCAAGGGGGAATCCATCTCACCGCTGGGGTCCCACTGTGCCCTTGGCATGGCCAGCCCCAGGTGATGGGTTTTCAGATGACTGTGTCTTTAACTGGGTCCAGCACCAGGTCCAGGGAACCAGCAAATGCCACAAAAACAAAGGGCATTCGGGGCCAGAGGACAGCAGCCTGCACCCATGCCCCCACAGGCCGGTACCCTCGGGTCTGAGCCAGAGGAGGCCAGGGCCTCGGCCTCCTGCAGCCACGCCCGCCTGTCACCATGGCTGCAGGTGGGTCTCCAGCTCCTTAATCATGCCGGCAGAAACAAATCTGTTGCTCTGATCTGCAGACGGTTCCCACTTTACTACGCACAGTGAGCATGGATCAGTCACATGAACTACAAAAAGGGCCCTCTCCTCCCCTGGCAGGTGTTCCCCCTGGCCTCTGTCAGGCTCACAGCGGGGTCCTCCTCCTCCGCCAGCACCACGGAGCCAACAGGAGGGATGCTGGAATCCATGGCTGACCGTGAGCGGCTCCCAGACCCAGGATGCTCCCAAATACTGACCCCACCCCGCAGGTGCCTCTGAAACCAGAGCTCCTCTCCTCAACACCCCAACCAGAGGTAGCAGAACTGGAGGGTTAGTGCTCCAAGGTACGCTGCGAGTAAGAAAAGCCAGGTGTGCAACAGCGTGAATCCTCCAAGCCCATTTATATAACCCAAGGGTGTGTGTGTGTGTGTGTGTGTCCAAACGGGGAGTACAGGAAGCAGTCACTGACCCGGTGGTGTCTTGGGTGTTAGGAGTTGGTGTGGCCAGGGCACAATTTGCTCTGTGGTCCTGACTTTTGTGGTCGAAGACTTCTGGCCTGCAAAGACCCAAGTGGCTGACTGGGTCAGTCTGGGAGAATCCCAGGGCTGCTCTAGCCTCTGATCAAAAGGAACAGGCACATCTTAGAAACCAGCAGGACTATCTGCCCCCGTGTAACAGTGAGAGGCCTTTTCCTCCCTCCCGACTCACGTGATAGACAGCAGGAAGGAACCAGGAACATGGTCCTGCTGCCACTCCTCATAGAACAGGGGTGGATGGGGTAGAGAGCAGGCTGCACCTGCCCTGGGTGACTCCATGGTGTGCAGGATAGCAGTCCTCAGGCTGTGCCTGCCCTAGTGACTCCATGGTGTGTAGAAGAGCAGTCCTCAGGCTGTGCCTGCCCTAGTGACTCCATGGTGTGTAGAACAGCAGTCCTCAGGCTGCACCTGCCCTGGGTGACTCCATGGTGTGTAGAACAGCAGTCCTCAGGCTGCACCTGCCCTGGTGACTCCATGGTGTGTAGGACAGCAGTCCTCAGGCTGTGCCTGCCCTAGTGACTCCATGGTGTGTAGAACAGCAGTCCTCAGGCTGTGCCTGCCCTGAGTGACTCCATGGTGTGTAGGACAGCAGTCCTCAGGCTGTGCCTGCCCTGAGTGACTCCATGGTGTGTAGGACAGCAGTCCTCAGGCTGTGCCTGCCCTGGTGACTCCATGGTGTGTAGAACAGAGTTTTCAGGCTGTGCCTGCCCTGGTGACTCCATGGTGTGTAGAACAGCAGTCCTCAGGCTGTGCCTGCCCTGGTGACTCCATGATGTGTAGAACAGCAGTCCTCAGGCTGTGCCTGCCTTAGTGACTCCATGGTGTGTAGAACAGCAGTCCTCAGGCTGTGCCTGCCCTGGTGACTCCATGGTGTGTAGAACAGCAGTCCTCAGGCTGTGCCTGCCCTGGTGACTCCATGGTGTGTAGAACAGAGTTTTCAGGCTGTGCCTGCCCTGAGTGACTCCATGGTGTGTAGAACAGCAGTCCTCAGGCTGTGCCTGCCCTGGTGACTCCATGATGTGTAGAACAGCAGTCCTCAGGCTGTACCTGCCCTGAGTGACTCCATGGTGTGTAGAACAGCAGTCCTCAGGCTGTGCCTGTCCTGAGTGACTCCATGGTGTGTAGAACAGCAGTCCTCAGGCTGTGTCTGTCCTGAGTGACTCCATGGTGTGTGGAACAGCAGTCCTCAGGCTGTGCCTGCCTTAGTGACTCCATGGTGTGTAGAACAGCAGTCCTCAGGCTGTGCCTGCCCTGAGTGACTCCATGGTGTGTAGAACAGCAGTCCTCAGGCTGTGCCTGCCCTGGTGACTCCATGGTGTGTAGAACAGCAGTCCTCAGGCTGTGTCTGCCCTGAGTGACTCCATGGTGTGTAGAACAGCAGTCCTCAGGCTGTGCCTGCCCTAGTGACTCCATGGTGTGTAGAACAGCGTTTTCAGGCTGTGCCTGCCCTGAGTGACTCCATGGTGTGTAGGAGAGCAGTCCTCAGGCTGTGCCTGCCTTAGTGACTCCATGGTGTGTAGAACAGCAGTCCTCAGGCTGTGCCTGCCCTGGTGACTCCATGGTGTGTAGAACAGAGTTTTCAGGCTATAGATATCGGTAATTGTGTTTGAAATAAAATGATCTGTGATTGCCCAGCTTATGCCTACCAGGTGATGAGTGTTTGGTGAGCTGCAGCTGCTGAAAGTGGTGTAGCCTGAGAAGGGATTGCTAGGCCGTGCCTTCTGACATTGTGGAGACACACATGTGCTTGGCCCTTGCTAATGGCTCATTCATGAAGGGGTTGGGGGACTTCTGCACAGAGAAGGAAGGGAGAAGGAGGCAGGAGTGGGGGTCATGTCAGAAGGTAGGCGAGCAGCCAGCGGTCCCTGCAAGCCTCAGGCCAAGTCCACAGTCCTCCTGGGACCCCTCCCTGCCCACACTCCAGAAGAGGCTTCAAGACCCCACCCTGGTCAGCTCGCCTTCTGGGCCAGCTGGAGTGAGCGCAGGCCCGTGCCCAGGGCCGGCTCTGAGTCCTGGTCTTCAGCGACTGCGAGTGCTCCTAGCTTCACACTCACCATCTGGTTAGAGGCAAAGTTGATCTATTTTAGCTTCACACTCCAAGTTATTCGTGGGGTTTAGTCTCAGCCCTATAGAATAGAAAACCACCACTGCCTACAGTCATTTGAAGCCACAAAACCCTCTCTTTGCACTTTCTATCTGCACTGTGGCCTGCAGGCTCCTGCAGCCGTGGTCTCCTGCCCTGCAGGTCCCTCTGGTCTGAGAAGCCTGGTGCATTGGCTGTCTGTGCCATCCCTAGATGCCAGCCCCCTCCTCCTGTGCCCACGGGACTAGCCCTGCACACCAAGCCCTCTCCCAAGAGCCCCACAGGCTCCTGAACCAATAAAAGATCACATTTTAATTGAAAGTCACTGTGGCGGCCGTGGGCAGGGGTCTGTTTGTCCTGCGCCTGTGCTGGGGGTTAGCTTCGGCTTGTAGAAGTGCCCACCTCAACTCTGCTGGAAATAGAGTCACGCGTGCACACTGCCAACTTTTCACTTAAACATTGATTTTTTAAAAGCCAACACTTCACTTGGTTCAAACTGTAAACCAAAGGTCACACGTGTCCAGTCTCCCTCCCACACTGACCCCAGACAATAATCTCCTCTGAAGCCACACGGATCTTTCCAGAGATGCTTTGGCATGTACAATAAATACATCACATAAAGGAGACCAAAAAATTGCCTGCAGCCTCACACTTGGGAGAAAAGCCACGTGGGTGTGGTGCCATCGAGGTTCGGCCTTTCCCAGGATTAACTGAGTTTTTCTCCCGACCTCCTGAGCCTTGCTGGGCCGGCCCTGTGGTGCCCACCATGCAGTATGTCAATCGTGAAAAAGAAAGGGTACTTCTGAGGTGGCCAGCGGGAGAGTGGCCTCCACCTGCCTCCCTGATGGGGGCCCAGGGGTGTTTATGGGTGGAGGCCCAAGGAAGGGGAACTGGAGTCCATGAGGAATGGTGACCAAACCACCAGCCACCAGGACACAGGGCACAGGTGTCACCTATGCTCAACTAATCTTGGTGATGTTTCAGATCAATCGAAGCCAGGAACTAAGAGCGGAGATGCAGCGAAGGCTGAGAGCAGCGCTCACTGGGCTTTGTGGGCTATGGAGCACATGCCCCGTGGAGAGGCACCTCGCCATGAACTCTCCTGTCTTCACTGATCACTCTGGAGAGCGAGTGGCGGGACGGACCCCGGCCCTCCTGGGCAGTGGCCTCCTGAGCACCAGCGTGCGGCCTGCTGTGCGCTGTGCCATCGGGTCAGCGAGAGGCTCCCGGGGAGAACGTCGGGCCTTCCTGGGAACCACATGCTTCCTTTCCCCCCTTTTCCTCCCCCAAAGTTCCCAGTTCCAAAGCGTGACACTCCACACAATCCCCACTTAGCCCAGATGAGGAGAGCCACTCTGAACTCACCCAGGAGAGCGCTACAGAGAAGCGCTCACCGCAGGCGCTCAGCCAAGAAAGCATCATGGACCACAGGACCAGACCCCTCTGGCCCAGCCTCGGCACCCGTGGGACAGAGCCGTCAGCTGGGTCCACAGCAGGCGCAGTGAGCACTCAAAAGCAAAGGGAGCACCGTGACCCGGGGAGGACCCAGTCCTCAGTCACCAAGGGACGGGGGCCCCCTTCCTGTGGACCTGGGGGCAGGAATGTAGGGGTGCAGTTGATGGACCTCACAACCACGCAGCTTCAGAGGGAATCCCACGCAATCTGAGGCGCGGTGGAGAAGGGGGCAGCAAACACAGGCCTGAGGGTGGCTTTCCCACGTCCCTGGCCTCCGTGCTTCGGGGGCTATTCTTCTTTTTTACCACAGACAATTTTATATTGAGCTGTAATTTCTCAGGTCTTGTTGGTCAGTAAACCTCAATATCGTCTCCTTAGGTCAGGATTCCTCAGGCTGGCTCCCCTGAAGCCAACTAAGAAAGCTAGGAAATCCCACCAGATTCATAATAAACCATCGGGTTCAAACTCCCCCAAGCCCCGGGTCAAGCTGATGGTGGGCCATGAAGTTTCTGCAGCGTCCCTGGGAAGCCAGAGGACCGGCTGAGTCACGCCCACCCAATGGGAACATGCACATCACGTGGAGTCCACGCAGGACTCCACGGCCCTCCCCAACACCCTGTCCCGTGCTGAGGTGGACGCTTCCTCAGATCCCCGGCAATTCAACAAGAGCCACAGCAAACAGACACCAACGCACGTCTGGCCAGGGAGCTTGCTCACCTGACTCCACAGCCGCTTTGACCTTGAGACCCACCCACAGGGTGACAGGAAGGCAGTGGTCACTGTCTCCAGGTGGCTAGAGCGAGGCTCAGCAAGCCCCTGGCAGGAGGTGGTTTCTCCAGAACCTGCACAGGCTGGTCGATCGCTGTTCTGTCTCTTGGGCCTGCCCAGACCAGGCCAGCAGTGACCTCTGAGTGGCCTGTGGCAGACCGGGGTGTGCCGGGCGATTTGCACACTGACTTGCTGCAGAACGGCTCTCTTCGAGGGAGGAACGGGTCTTTTCCTTCTGCGACTGAATCGTGTGTGAACGATGCCCTGTGTGAAGGTGCTTGTGCTCCAGGCCCTTCTGTGACCGTCCACAGGGGACCCCTTCCATGCCAGGAAGAGGGACAAGACCCTGGGGACCACCTCTGTCACCTGGGAGCATGATCAGGCAGCCTGGTTTTTCTCAAGCTCAGTTTCTGAGCAGTTTTGATGGGGACCTGAGCCTCCTCTCCCTTCTTCAAGCCCCCTTCCTCACCGGCCGGGATTGGAGAGCTGGGCTCCTCCTGGTGCGGGGAGGATGTTGGACGGAGACAGACTCGACTCTGACACAGCGCAGCAGATTTGAATAATTTATTGTGACAAGGAGCAGCGCTCTCCTCCTTTGAATTTAGCTGGGAAACTGAGATTCCTGAGGCTCGGCTGCACCGCAGCACAGGGGCCGAGGCTGCCCCTGCTGGGTGGGAGATCCCTGCGGGAAGCTGAATCCTCCCTCTAGGAGAACTTTGCCTCCTCCTGTTGGCTCCCCCACTAGAAAGGTGCAAAGGTCACACACTGCCAGCTCAGCATGTCCTGCCAGGCCAGGCCAGTGCCAAGTCCACCTTCACCCTGGCTGGGCGGGTGGCAGGCCTCTGAGATCTGTTTCTGCCTCGTCCTGAGGCCCAGTGAGCATCACCAGTCTCCACAGCCATGAGGCTGAGGGCAGCCCCGCCCTCATGGAGAGATCTGCACACTGCACTCTCCCTGCCTGTGTGGCCCAGGCCTGTCAGGAGGGACGCTCCCAGCCTGTGCTGCCGCAGCCCACCACCCCTGACTCCTGACTCTGCCCCTCGCTGTCTGCAGCTCCCCTGCTTGGCAGCTGGGTTGGGTGGTGGCTCTGGGTGAGCTGGGCCGGCCCCGCTGTTGGGTGTGGCCACAGGTGGGGAGCTCCGGGTGCCTCTCACCCTCCTTGAACCAAAGTCTCCTCAAAGTCAATCGCAGAAGAATGTGATCAGGTCAAGCTGCTGCTGCTGGCCGGAGCTAGTCGCCTGACCAGTCTCCAGGCCTGTGGGCAGAAAAGGAGCTAGAGGGCACTCGCTGATTCTCCCGCATTCCGCTGGTGGGTCCATGGCAATATTGTAGGGCCCTTGGCCTCTGAGACCCATGGAAATGACCTGGGCGAGCCCTTGTCCTGCTGCACAAAGACACGCTGTGAAAGATGGGCCTCAGCTGGCCCGCCGAGGGTAAAGCAACCCGGATCACAGCACAAACAATCATCTGCATGTTGAAGAGACACCTTCCACATCTGGGGGAGAGCTCGTGCTGCGTGATACTCCATGAGAAAGCTCTACGAACCCCCGGGCGCTGGAGTCATGCTTGCTTGTGCTCAGTTGAAATCACAACGAAGACCTAATCTTGCTCTATATGTGAGAGAATACACTGACTCTCATGCCCTCCTTCGTTCTGAAAGATAATTCCTGAAACCAGGCTGCATGTCACTGTTGATTCTGGATCCTGGAGCCCTGTTTGCTTTGGATCTTTAGGTGGATCTACTTTAAGTGAATCATGAAGACTTTCTGAATAGAGGTCGGAGTTTAGGCTCTGAGACAAGGACACCTGGGTCCCGGTTCCCACCTCCTGTGATAGCTGTGTGATTGGGGGTGTGCTACTTCCCCCTTCTCTGGGTCTTTCCTCGTCCACTGCTCCTTGAAGGGAATGCATTAGATCAGGTTTTCAGAGCAAGCACAAACCTGAGCCTGCATCATCAAGAAATGACGGCTGTCAAGATGATCAGCCCGTTCACCTCTGCAGCTTCACCTGTGCTCTGTGCTGTTTTACATATCATTTCAGAAGAGCTGATTGGAGTAAATTCACAAGATTAAGCAAACAAGCAGAATCAAAGCTGCCCATGTATTTGGAGAGAAAATTTTGCCTGCTTTTCTGCAACTTGCTAGATACAGTCTTTAAAAGGAAAATATAAACAAATAATGTTATTTATGCAAACATTAACCAGCCCTGATGGGCTATAATTAAACTCACACAGCTCCCATGCATCTGGGGCAAGCCTCGGGGGTGCTTTGAGAAACATGAAGTACTATGAAAGACACACCCTCCCGGCCACCTGCACACACACCAACACAGGAGAGGCACAGGAGCTGCCCTGGGTGAACAGATGCCGCTCTAGAGAAGCAGGAGGGCAAGAAGGAGAACAGACAGAGGGCAGAGGAGGGGCTCACTGGCTTTAAAACTCTCTTTTTCAAAGATATCAGGATCCATTCTGTATTTTGTAGCATTGAAATTCAAGTAAATTAGTCTAAGTACAAAAGTTAATTATGTGAGCAGGTGACTGCAAAGCTTCTGGGGACACAATTGTGTTTCTAGGTCCTGCCACAGAGAAGTGCCCAGGAAGACACACTCCATGTGCCCTCAGTTCAGCAGGGTATGAAGTGCCTGGCAGCCTGTTGCAGATGAAGAGCCCTGTGGGTGGAGGACACGAGATGCAGAAGAATATGTGTGTGTATGTGCATGTGTGTGCATGTGTGTGTGCATGCATGGGTGCATGTTGCGCATGTGTACGTGTGTATGTATGTGTGTGTGCATATATGTGTGTGCATGTATGTGTGTGCATGTTGTGCATGTGTGCATGTGCATGTATGTGTGTGTGCACGTGTGTGCATGTTGCATGTGTGTGTGTGCATGCGGTCCCTTCTTGCAACCAAGCCCAGTCCTCACTGACTGGGGCCTCAGGACTGGGGCCTGCCCACCCACCATAAGCTCCTGCATGGGTAGCGGCACTGCAGCTTGTCTGGGAAGACTCTGTGCCTCGTGCAAAGTGAGTCCCCTCCTGGGTCCTTCAGGACAGCACTGCACTCAGCTAGAGGCCAAGGCTTCCACAGGTGAAGTGCAGCTGTGCATCCTGCGTTGTGTGTAGTTGCGCGTTGCTACATAATATAACGCACACAGTCGGTGCAGAACGGCTTTCATTTAGAGATGCATGTCACTGTTTCTGCTAGCCCACTGTGACTTCATTCACCTACTGACAGAACGCAGGGACACACCTGTGTGTTGTGCATGGACTAGAATCAAACCCCACTAATTCCAACAGAGGCAAGGGGACAACCTGAGCCCCACCAGAGCTGTGACTGGTGCTTACCCAGAAGAGGAAGTCAGGGCTTAGAGTGACCCAGGTGGCTCAGATGGAGCCGGAGGGCCAGAGTGGGTTGTGCGGAGGAGAAATAATCACGCTCCTCTCCTGCTCTCTGGAGTTCCTCTCAGCAGCCAGCAGAGGTGTCGGCGAGGACAGTGAATGAGCTGAACAGGGCACCCTGCTCCCACTGGCCCCCCGCTCGGTCCACCTCCTCAGCTGGATGGGAGTGACAACGTGGACCTTCCTCTGGTAGTTCCAAACCCACCCAACAGTTTTGGGAGCCAGCAGGACTCTTCCAGAGAAGGACGCTTATCCGACACGCCGCTCGTCTTCCTGAGGGAGGGCAGGACGGTGATCGTGGGTGAAACAGTCCCAAGCTGAGATGAATCCAGGAAATCTGGACGCTTCCTTCTTCTGGGGAACCCTGACCTCACAAGGGTGTTGCATACCCATGCTGGCCTGACCCCCACTGGGCGCCTGGGGAGAGGCTTAACTTTGGGAGGATTTTCACACACACTGTGACCGCAGCCAGGAAGAAAGGATATAACTGAATTCTGTTCCCATGGCTATGGCTACGCAAAAGCTGAAATGGTGTTGCTACCACCACAGGGCTGCAGAAGCGGAAGGAGGTCTCCTTTTAACCCATGTAATCTGCATGAGGTGAGGAAGAAACCTGGGGAGATCGTGCCAGGTCTCGGGAGAGCCTGTGGAGACGGTGGCCAGTTGCCTCCTGTGTGGCCTCCTGTGGTGAGATGCCCAGATGCTGTCTGCAGACACGGAACTGGCAGAGGTCACTGAGAGCCTCCTGTGGGACGGGGTGGGCGACATGGACCATGGGGTACAGTGCCGTGTGTGTGCTGACTTGTATTGTGAATTGTGAAAGTGCATGCGTATGTCAATATATTGCACATAGAATTTCTCCCTCGGGAGAGCCATTTTTAAAATATGTGCCAGATCTGCTCTTCCTGGCCAGTCTCTCCACCTCCTCCCCCAATCTAAAAATAAAGTTCCTGGTATCTGGGCAGGGAGTAATCCCAGCCAAGTTTCGAGGATCCTGGGTGAAGGAGCCATTGTGTGGCTTTGGAAATCTTCCTGAGTCCGAGAGAGACCTGTGTCACTTTGCTAGACATGCTGGGGGCTGCGGGGGCTGGGCTGGGCAGTGACGTGGCCCTCTGGAGAAGGGCACCATTCTGCGGCTGTGTACCCATGGCCCTGCAGGGGGAGACGGCCTGAGAGGCTGAGTCCCCCCTCAGCAGCCCACAGTCCCCACCGGTGCTGCAGGGAGCGGCTGGCTCACACTGGCCCACCCAGTGCTTAAAGAGCTTGGGAACCCCCTGCTGGACCTGCCCCCAGGGCTGTGTGTGAGCTGCCTAAGAGCCAGTCTAATTTCTGTTTTCATTAATTACATTACCCAGCTCTATATTTACCCGAAAAGTTCCAAATGACTTCCATCCATTTGTAGAGTTTGAAGTGACACTGGAGGGTGGTGACGTGAAGTAACAAGAGAGCCATTTGAACGTCTACAGCAAATTGTCCAGCCACAGAGCCAAAATAAGCACGCTCTGGGGGGATTTCCAAAAGAACTTCCAGACACTTCTGAGCCAAGTCCTACTCACCAGGTGGGTTCATGCCCTCCCTGGGTGACCAGGCATGGGGAGCAGGGCTGTCTGGACACACCAGTGTTGTTGCTACAATGGAGCTCTTGAAACACGGGTGCCACCCCGTTCCCCTGGAGGGGCTTCTCAGCCAGGAACGGGGGCCTGCTGAGCGCACCCTGCAGGCCTCCAGGGCAGGGCCCAGAGCTGCAGCTGGCTCTTGGTTTTCTGCAGTATGACAAAGACTTTACGTTGCTGTGTCCCCGGATGCCACCTTGAGTATTGGAAGACAAGAGTTGTGGCTCTGAGGCTCAGCAATGAGCCATCATCAGGAAAGGCCCGCTCTGCCGAGCCCACCCAGGCACATGGCAAGAGAGGCAGACTCAGCACCCCCGAGTGGAAGGCACCAGGGGCCCAGGTGCTGTCCTGGGCAGGTCCACAGCTCACCTAACCCTCATGCAACCTGCAAGTGGGTGCATGGGCATCATGTCGCCAGTGTCAAAGCTGACCCATCAAGCACTGCTTGTCCATGTCTTCACGACAGTCACTCTGCTCAGGGACCCCAGAGATAACTCGGGTCTACACACGGGCCACAGCAACTTGGCCCTCAGATGAGCTGCAGCGCCAGCCCCAGCCCAGCCCCGGTGCCACCTCAGTAGCCTAGAAACTCTGTGGTTGGTCTAGTCAAGCCCTGGAAACCCTCCAGAACTTTCCCTGGCGGAAGGAAAGAATGTGCCCATGAGGTCAGGGCAGGGGCCGCAGTGGGAGGTTGTTTGCAGCCCACAGACGACACCCAGGAGTCCCCTGGGGAGGTCTGCACCATTTCACAGAAAAGAGCAAAGCGCGTCCCTGCTCCTGGGAGAAGGGCCTGTGAGCTCCGGGCTCCTGGGGCCCAGCCCAGGAAAGAACCCAGCGGACTGGCAGGGAGGGCCACACACCACTGCCCCGGGTCACGGCCCTGGGACAGGCCACCCCACAGCCAGGCGGAGACAGACACTGCAGACCCACCAGCGCTCCCTGGGGGGGCCTCTTGTCCCGTCATCCCACACATGCCACACACAACATGTGCACATCCCACCACACGTGCACACACCCAGCACACAACACATGTGCACATCCTACCACACGTGCACACACCCAGCACACAACATGTGCACATCCCACCACACGTGCACACACTCAGCACACAACACGTGCACATCCCACCACACGTGCACACACCCAGCACACAACACATGTGCACATCCTACCACACGTGCACACACCCAGCACACAACACATGTGCACATCCCACCACATGTGCACACACCCAGCACACAACACATGCACATCCCACCACACATGCACACACTCAGCACACAACACATGCACATCCCACCACACGTGCACACACCCAGCACACAACACATGCACATCCCACCACACATGCACACACCCAGCACACAACACATACAGACACACACACATTGCTATCTCACATGCACACACCCACCGTCACATGCTCACACACACGTGTCAACACACACCACACCACTGCCTTCACAGGTGCACATCCACCCCACACAGCACACACCGTGCACACACAGAGCCATGCACACACGGCACCGCTGCCACACACACCCACTGTGCGCACTCTGTGTGCCCAGCCTCCGCTGCCTGGCCCCCGCGCAGGGACCCTCTGTGTCCCCGGTGGCTGCGTGAACAGCCAGGAGAGTCCCTTGTTCCTGCGCCTCTCAGAGTGCAGCTCTGAGAAGAGGTTCCACGGGGCTGGCGGTCTCCCTGGTCATCGGGAGAGGGGTGACGAGCCTCCCCAGCCCCTGCGACACCCAATGCGGGGGTGACCGTCCTGGTGGACTGTTCTTGGCGTCCTTGGTCAGAGCTAATGGAAGGAGCGGGCCATTCCGTGACACCAGCACAGACGGCACAGGACACTGCGGTCCTGACAGTGCCCCCGTGCTGCCCCTGCTGCTCCCCGCTGGGTCCAGACTGCACAGCCCCTTTAGGGCTGCTGCTGCGCCTGCCCCATCCGGCAGTTACTTCATCCCGTGCCTGTCTTGGTTCTTGGGTGCTGGAAGGACAGCACATCCACCCTGCGGCTGAAGCTGCTGGGAGGATTGGGACAAATCACCCGACACTCCAGGCTCGCGAGAGCAAGCCGCCTTGCAGACGGAGGCTGACAGGGGAGCCCCCTGCCCCTGACATCGGTGGGGGCTGAGGCCTACCCCAGGGGACACTGGCTTCAGACTATATCCTGAGGAGGAGCCCAGCAGAAGGACAGTCACCACGGTTCAGGGATGCCCTGCCCACCCGTGGAGATGTGTGCCTTGAGCATCCCGTTTCAGAGCCCAGTCCGGTCAATGAGAGTTCAGGAAACTCAGCACCGTGCATCCAAGTGAGCGTGGAGGCAGTGGTTCTGTAGAGACCCCCTAGGAGAGGTGACAAGGTGGAGGGCGTGGGAGTCCACACCCCAAGGGCTCAGGCCTGACCCCAAGGAGCACAGGCTCTGGTGGGGAACATGGAGGCCAAGGTCACAGTAATGCTTCAGTGTCACAAGGGGCTACAGTGAGTCAGGGGAGATGTCCGCTTTAGCTTCCAGGCACCGCAGTCAGGAGCCAGCTAGGGAAGGGGCAGGAGAAGCCCCACAGAGAGACCCGTTCACTGGGGTGACCAGGACTTGGCATATGGACTGGTTTCACAGCAGAGCTACGTGACGCGAGCCTGTGCTATCAAGTCCCTTCACCCTCTGCCACCAGTCATCCCATGACCCAGGAGGCCGAGCTGGAGGATCCGAGCTCAAGGCCCGCCCCAGGGAGACCCTGACTCAGAACATAAGGGACTGAGGACACGGCTCAGTGTCAAGTGCTCCTGGTTCAGTCCTCAGGATAATCCGCTTCTCAGGCAGCTCAGGCCTCCAACAAAACACCACAGGCTGACATGCTGCCTTCAGTGGGATCCCTGCCAAGTCGATGTCACAGGGCCAGCCTGCCTCGAATTCATGCCTACCAAATGTCTCTGGAAGCAGGTGACATCCAGAAATAAAAAAGGCAAAGGCCATCGGACCCCTTTCTGGCATGAGGAAACCAAGAGTGAGTGGCATCAAGGAAGGGCAGCCACCCGGTGCCAGTCTGCCCATGCTGCTGTTTGCTGACCACCGGGGAGGGGCCGTGACAGATCAGCACTGCCCACCCCTGGCTCCCGCCTCCACTAGTCTGTGGCCAGCATTTCTGCTGCCCTGAGTCTCCCATCTGGTCTCCTCCTTAGGGTGCAAATCCTTTCCATGGATGAGCTCGAGGCTGACGCTTCACCAGCTGCTCCGACTACCTCCCCGTAGCCGTGAGACCCTTTCCAACAGTGGGAGACGACGATCCAACGGCTGGGTTCTGAGGCGGGGTCCACCAACTGACAGAGAGGACGACTCTGGGGTCAAACCCAGCCTTCCAGACGGGGTGACGTGGCCCGCAGACACCTTGGTCTGATGAACCCAGATGCCGTGACTGGGTCCAAACAACCGTGTCTCAAACAAGCACCCAGAAATGGCCAGTGACGTGGTGGGCACAGCTTGCTGTCAGATGCATGTGAGTGAGGACCAGAGGTGATTCAAGGGTCTGCATCAAGAGGAGCACCCCAAGTGGGGACAGGTGTGGGGGAGGCCATGTGCCATCAGGGTGGACATTCCAGGACAGTGGCCGGAGGCAGGAGCAGAGCTGGAGAGCAGGCGGCAGGCCCACACCCCAGCACGTGTGGGTGCGTGTGCTCGTGGGCACACTGTGGGTCTGTGTACCTGTGTGCACTGTGTGCATCCACATGTGTGTCCACACATGCACACACATGCTCATAGTGCAGAATGTGCAACACGTGTGTTATACATGGTTTTTGTTTTACTCTTCTTTTTCTTGGTAGTGGGGATTGAACCTGGGCGCTTAACCACTAAGCTGCATACCCAGCCCTCCTTGTATTTTTTTATTTCAAGACAGTGTCTTGCTCGGTCGCTGAGGCTGGCCTGGAGCGTGTCATCCTCCTGCCTCAGCCTCCTGAGTCCCTGGGATTCCATTGGCTTGGCCTATGGGTGTTATGTATGTCATATGCATGTGACAGTGTGCACATGTGGACCTCTGGGCCCACATTATTGCACGTGTGCCGGGTGTGACGCAGTGTGTGCCTACATGCACAGCGAGTGGCTGCATGAGCACCCCTGTGCCGGGGAACCCGGCCAGCTCAGGCTGCTTGCCAGGAGGACAAGGATCAAGGCGAAATGTCCTCTCAGCATTGTGTCTGCGCAGAATGCGGGAGGTGACGTCCTGAAGGTGCACCGCGTTTCCCCCTCCTATCTTGTCAATACCGCTGGGCTGTGTGCAACTGCTCCAGGAAAGGCCCTCTTCCTGTCCCCCTGTCCCCCGCCCTTGCTCTGGGAGCCCCTGGAGCCCATCCCTGTGTCTGCGGGAATCCGAGGCCTTTTGGTCTCCATTTGATGCAATTGCTCAGTGTGAAGGAAGCACCATGGTTTCGGGGTAGCTTCTCTGAGCTCTGGCAGTGGCGGACAGAGGGACCGGTCACAAGGACGTGCCTGCCCACATTCCCTGGGAGCCCGGTGCTACCTGTTCCCTAGGAGGGAGTGGAAGCAAAGCCAGCGAGGCCCGCGCAGTGGACAGGCCGGGAGCGGCAGTGTGGTGTGTGGGGTGACAGGGGTGCACGCTGTCCCTGCTTCCCCACACAGCTGCAAAGCCCAAGCCACCACAACAATGGTGACTCCCCTTCTGCACCAGGGATTAAGCTGGGTGGGGGGCCGGGAAGCCCTGGGATGCAGCTGGTGTCTGAAGGGGGGCAGTCCTGAGGGAGACAGCCCTAAACCTGGGGGTCTGACTCTCTCCAGTGGACAGCGGCTGCCACCAGGGCCTGGGTCAGAAGCACGGGCGAGTGTGGCGTTAGAAGGGAGCCTGGTTTTCCTTTACACGCACCTGTCTGGATTGAGCACCTGCCAGGACTTGCCCCCCACAGGGCTGTGCTCAGATGGACCTGCCTCCCCTGGTGGAAAAGGACTGGGAAGACCCTCAGAGGTGACTAGATGCTTGGGAAGACCCCACGGGGGTCGGCCACCCCTTCTTCACATCTCCGGCTACATGGAACATTTCATATTTTGTTATTTTTTTTGTTTACGTCCAGCTGGGACCAGATGCAGGATCACTGGAGACCGTGGAGGAAATAATCACGGAAAGGCCAGACACGCATTCTTCAAGTTCTCAAGTGGGACTTCGGGCCCAGTGCACCCTCAGCCTGCCCCACAGCAGGGTTATTGAGGCTGAAGGACAGGGAGCCTGGCACGTGCGGCAACACAGGCGAAGCCCGAGGACGGGATGGGGTGAAAACAGGCCTGTCACTGAGGACCTCTGTGTTTATACTCAGCGAGGTCCCGGGTGGCCCGGCTCCTGGGGGCCGGGCGGGGAGGCAGGAGTTGGTGTTTCCCAGGCACAGTCTCAGTGTGTGGGGACGTTCTGGGACGGAAGGTGTGATGCTGCAGAAGGCATGTGCTTGATGACGTTGAACTGCACACTTACAAACAAGATGACGAGCCTCACGTCACCTCTGGGCACCACAGCACTGTGCTCCCCCTGGCCCCTGCTGAGCCTGTCCAGCTGGGGTCTGCCCCCACAGCAGCCCAGGGACTCTGCACTGCAGGAGGGTTCAGCCCTGAGCTGGTCCTAGCTCAGCGCTCTGGACAGCCAGCCTCAGGGGTCACCACCTGTGGAGGAGCCTGCCTTCCTCCATTTGTCCTAAATCGACCTCGGAGCATCTCAGAGTGGCCTCTTGTCCTGCATCCTGAAGTGGGGACGTGTCCTGCTTCTGTGGCCAAATTCCTCCATGCAGTGAGCTGCTGCAGGGCCGCACCAGGGGGAAGGAGGGGACCTAGAGAGCCACAGTGGGCCACGTGCTTCAGAGGCTGGAAGAAGGGATTCTGTGCTGTCACCATAAAGAAAGGATAAGTGTTTGAGGAGAGATAAGGGTACCCATTCAGAAGGCATGCACTGAGGACCTCACAGTATTCAATAAAGACGAGCTATTTAGACAAAGGAGATGCAGATGACCCTCTGATGCTCTGCACAAACCCTTTGTTCTGAGCAGCAGCCTGGGCTTTGCTCCGAGGACTCAATTAACTCAATTAACACCTGGACATCTGCTCATCCACCCAGGGCCACTTCAGACTCTGGCTCCTGCCTTGAGGAGGGCTGCTGGTTTATCTTGACAACGACTGTTTATTTCTGCCTCCCTGCCCTCAGCTGCCTCATCAAAGGTCAGTGCACTCCTGCTTCCCAGAACCGAGCTCCAGGCAGCATTAGATAACATTTATCTTTCATTGCATTTTTAGGTCAAGCCAGTTTTATCCCTTGGGAGCAGATGACCAAAGGCAGTGAGGCACAGCCATGGACAGGCCCCTCCTCTCTCCCGCAGGCACAGCTTTTCCCTGATGCTGCCATGGTATTCACTCCTCCCGAGCAGCCTCTTCTCACCTTTCACCTCCGAATCCTGCTTTCCTGCACAAGCTGGGCTGGGAGACAGCTAGCACAGAATCCTGAACCCACCCACCATCCATTCAGCAAGGTTGTTTTTTTAAGCATTTGCAGGATGCACAGAATTGTAGAGGGTGAAAGTCAGCCGAGCTGTGGGCACTGACCTGGGAGAGCTCAGAGGACAAGTGCCTGTGGGGGCAAAGGCAGACACACACGTAAGTGCAGCTTGGAGCATGGGAAGGGAGCTCCCAGCTCCCCAGGGGACGATGCAGGAACAGGGTGGGAGGATGAGTAGCCCTCTGCCCAGGACTGACCCAGGCCCAGGAGGCCTGCCCTGGGCCCAGGACCCTCCCCACAGGTGGCAGGCCCAGAGGGGGAGGGCACTCTCCCAGGCCACACTTTCTAAAGCCCTGTGTGTTCCAGAAAGCCAAGTGTTGGCACCTGGTGGGAGGGAGGAAGGGGGATCAGCCAGGCCCTGAGCGCAGCACAGGAGCCGAGAGTGGGCTCAGGCTGCAGCCACCGAGAGTCCCTGGTACACTGGGGCAGGGGTCGGGATGGAGCCTGAGAGTCGGGTGAAGGCAGTGCCTTCCCCTTCCAGCCAGTGCCCTGGGCTGGGCTCCAGGTGGACGGAGCTGAGCTGCTTAGCTGAACTGGGAAGGGGGCTCCTTCCCATCAAGGGTAGCCCCCACCTCAGAAGAAAGCCCAGGCCAGGCCAGTGGCCGAGGAGAACCCTGAGCCAGTCCAGGGCCTCGCCAGCTCTGCAGCTTGCAACCAGCTGTCTGAACTGTCTGCGCCCTGACCCAGGTCACCTGTGTGCAGGAGCTGGCCCAGTGGTGTGTCCAGACGCAGAGTCCAGCTGGTGTGTCTCACCTCAGCCCACACAACACCAGCCCACGAGGCCTGCACATGGGCACAGGGAGGCAAGGCTGTCCCCAGGGAGCGTGAGATTTTTGTCCTTAGTCCAAGCCTGCCTGCTGTCAAGACCTGACCGGGGGTGGGGTGGCGAAGCCAAGAACAACCTGAGAAGGCCGGGGTGACCTGCTCTCACTCTGGACCTGGACGTCCACAGAAATGGTGTGGTGTCCAGGACAGGACGGGGAGCCCAGGCCAGGCCTCCTCACAGTCTGCCAGGACGGAACCTGACACCCTCCAGGCCTCAGAAACACTGCTCCGAGAAGCTGCAGCGTGACAGGTCCTCAGGGCCAGCGGCACCATGCTGACGTGGCCGGAGAGGGTGGCCGCACCAGGCCCTGGCTGGGAGGGTCCGTCCACGCAGGCTGTCACAACCCAGAATGCCAGCCAGCCCTCCCACGGGAATGCTGTTACCACTGACCTGCCTGGCCAGGAGGCTCAGGTGCTGAGGCCCATAGGGGACGCTGGCCTGTGGTGAGCGCCCAAGAGGGGAATAGCCGGGACGTTCCAGCCAGCGTCGGGTGGTGGCTCCCCTGGGCCTCAAGGGCATGTCCTGCTGACAGGTTTCTGTAGAGGAACAAGATTCCCGCGAGGGGAGCTTCACGGCAGCGGCTCGGTCAGGCCGAGCACAGAGAGCAAGGGACCAGGACTGGATGGACCTGGCCCACCTCAGTGCTTTAGGGAGGAGAAAGGCTGAAGGACCCCCAATGGCGATCTCACCTCGTTGGGAAGGAGCTTGGAGAGGAGCAGGCGACTGCTTCTCCTCCGCCTGCCCCGTGGCCTGTGCCAGCCACACTCAGGAGCCTGCCTTACACGGTGCTGGGGCCACCGTGGACACTTGGTGCCTGAGCCCGAGTCTGTGCCTGGTTTTGCACAGGACCTCACCTAGAACACCTCCCTCAGTCCTGGTAAGGTGGCGTGACCCTTGGACCCACTGTGTGGCAAGAGGAGAGGCCCACAGTGGCCCAGTCGCTGGCCCAAGCCCCTGTATGCAGCAGTGAGAGGGCTGACTCGTGTCCAGAGGCCCTGGCCAGGCTTGGGGCTCCTGCCACACCTCACCCTGGCCACAGGCAGGGCATTTCCACACCTTTGCTCAGTGGCTTGCTGAGCACAGGACATGAGCACCAATAGCCCTGCCTCAGTCTCCTTCTCTTTTGACCCAAGGACACCCTGGAGCAGAGAGCACCCTGGGAAATGTGACTTCGCTGGGTCCCCTGCACTGCCCTTGATTTCGTGGGGCGTCTGCCTGACTCCAACAGCTCTGGCAGGCTCTGGAGAGGTCTCCTGTCACTCCCCATAGGGGGTCTAGCTGGAGCACCTGCCGAGAGGCCAACCTCCCGCTAAGCCTCCTCCTTGGCTCTGCCTCCAGCCACCCCAGAGCCCCTGTTTCTCTCCTGTGATGGTGCTGGCGCTCCGTGGACAGAATCCGAGGTCTCCCACGTGCCTCTTCTCCCTTTCTCCCAGCTGAAAACCCGAAGACCCTCCCCTCTCTTCCAAGAGGTGGTCAGAATCCGTAGCCACCCAGCCAGCCCCGCGTGCCAAGCTGACGCGGGGACCACGTCTGCACCTGGTCCACGCTGTGCCTGGGGGAGGTTGTGGGCCAAGGGGGCCGTGGGTCACGTGAGCACATCTGCCTCAGGACTCTTTCCTGGGGAGGCTTATGTGATGGGTCCACAGCCTGGGTCACTGCTCAGACGGCACCAGGATCCTGCACTACCCTGCTGTGGAGGCTGCCTGCTGGTGGCAGGAGGTCTGAGCCGCTGACCAGCACCACAGAGAGCCTGGCCTCCGTTCTCCCAGCCCCTTCCCTGCGACCCCAGGCTGGGGAGCCGCGTGCCCTCAGGGAGGTCCCCCAAGCCCCAGCCAGTGCCTTCATCCACGGGGGTGGGAGGATAAATGGGCACGTGCCTCTGTGCACTGCGAGTATGAGCACGCCATACGGAGGTCACAGCAGTGCCGCTCTCACCTCGCCAGGGAAGCCCGCTGTTCCCCTTGACCCTTGACTTGCGTTCAAGTTTTAACTCTGCCTTCTGGTAGGCCTTAATTTGAAAAGTGTGTGTCCTTGATCTTTATTGATCTGTATTTACCATTTATTTCTTGATTCCTGAGCCCCTGTCCCACCTTACTGCTTCTGAGGCCAGGTGCCTCTCACGGACAACTCGGGTACTGGTTTTCCCTGAAGAGCCACTACGGAGTCTGGGCCTATCTTTCAGCTAGTGGCACTTTTGAAATGGGTCACAGCAGAACCATGAGTCCTCAGACTCGGCCTCACAGGGAACTGGGTGGAGGTCATCTGTGAAGGAGGCTGGTGTCACCACCCCACAAGAGAACCTGCGTACACGGGCACTGGGAGGTGACAGAGCCCTGGGTGATCTCAGGAGCAGAGGGAGCTGAGCCTGCTCCTACCTGGGCCGGCGTGGCAACCTCGGGCCCCACACTGCCCTCGAGCACAAGCTGTGCAAATCCTGCCCCTGCACCCCCCTCCCTAAGGACAGGAGGCATTGCCACCCAAGGTGCAGAGAATCCTTCGGCGGAAGCTTCTGGACAGATTCCTGCCCGTGTCCGTCTTGCCCACATTCCTCTGGGTCTCACTGTCAAGAGGGCAGGCCTGTGGACGGTGCCTCACTGCTGCTTGACCTCAGTCCGCTGCAATGGCGGAGCCAGCAGCTCAGGATGCCAGGGAGGGGCAGCCTGGTGACCGATCCTGATCACTGCCAAGGGAAGACCTCAGAGAGGCACAGGACAGGGAGTATGGCGGAAACCGTGGGTTGTGTTAGAGGGGACATTTAAGGACCCTGGTTTCACAAACTTGGTAGGAGGCCTTCCCTGTGGCAGCTTGAATGGCACCGGCCACATGAAGTCAGTCATTTAAAAGTGGGTTCTGGGCCTTGTGACCCTAGACAAAGGCCTCTGCCTACCTCTCAAAACCCAGGGAAGCCCTCTGGTCCCTCCCCTTGACGGACAGGCCAGGCGGGTGTGGAACAAAGGGCAGGGAGCTTTTTATCCCCTGTGGCTCTCTCTGGCCCTGGCCCTGCCCAGGGACCCCAGCTGCGGAGCACATGCTCCCGCCCGGCGGTTCATGCTGGTGGGCTCACCCGGCAGCTCGCCTGCATGCACCAGCATGCACCAGCTGTTGGAGCAGCCAGGAGACAAAGCACCAGCAGGCTCACTAAGGCCGAAGCCCAAAGCCTGGGCCCTGTCCCAGAGACTGTCACAAGAGCATCAGCTCTGCCAGACAGACGGCCGCAGCGTGGTCCTGCCCGAGCGGGGGCTGTGCCAGCCTGCAGGCCTTGTGCCCAGCCTGCGTCCGCATCCTCATCCCATGCATGCGGGGGCACCCCAGGCCTCCAGGGGCAGCCACTCTTGATAAGCACTGGTCCCTTCCGCCTCCAGGGACCGGGGCCCCGCTCAATGCCACCTGGATGTTCCACACACAGGCCGCCATCCTGCTGTGTCTTGGAGCATCAGGAAACAGCCAGAGAGGACCCAGGGGTGCTGGGCAGAGAGGGAGCAGCAGGGCTGAGGGGGAGCCGCAGTCCCCAGGGAGCCTCCCCTGAGTCAGGGAATGAGCTCCCTCGGAAGCTCACGGTTTAACATGTGTTCAGATGTTGTTTGTCACATTAGTAGAATACAGTTAAGTAACTTCAAAAAACTGAGGCGTGTACACCATGGAACACTCCAAACCAGAGGGTGCCAGGTCCCGCAGCCCACCCCTGCCAGGAGCTGCAGGAGAAGGCTCCCACCTGCCTGGGGCCCCTGGGCCTGCGGCTCCAATCCTCAGCCTCTAGAAGAGCTTTCTTACCTCCCTGGACTGAAGCCCTGTCACCCACTTTGGCACCATGGATTCAGCACTTTTCCTCAAACGCTACAGAGAAATCCCACTGCAGGTCAGAAAGCCCCTGCCCCTCGCCATGAGAGCCACACTGTGCACCCGCTTCCAGTCACCAGTCGCTGTTATCTGACTAGGAGCACACAAAGCAGAGCCCCCTGTCCAGACGGCTTCCCGTGTGTCTCTTGGCCAGGAGCCCGGCTGTGCACATGGACAGTTCGCACTCAGCTAGGAAGAGACGGGGAATTGATTTGACTGGACTTGGCTGGTCCCCAAGCAGGCTTGCCTGGGAAGCAGCCTGGGACGGGCCATGGCGTCCTCCTTTTAGTGGCTCCAGCAGAAAAGCTGCAGTTTCACCCGGAGCATTCCTCCCTCCTGGGGTCCCTCCTGCTGAGCCCAGTAGGACCCAGGGTTGCTGTGCAGGGAGAGCAGCAGGGCTGAGGGGGAGCCTGGGAGTGTCCCGGGCCCCAGCAGTGCACCTTCTCAGATCCCATCAGGAGGTCCCCAGTCAGAGGTCACAATGCAGGGACACTAGGTACAGGTGCTGAGAGCCGCCCTGGGCCCAGGCTAAGGCCCCACAGTCCCTACCATGGGGTGGGGGTGGGGCAGGCCTTTGTACCAGGGCACAGAGGAAAACGCTAAGGTACACCCAGGTGGCAGGCTGGAAATTGGGACTCAGCCCTGGGGTCTGTGCTCAGAGGGTCACCCTGTAACCTCACAGTCCCACAGCAGCTCTCCAGGCCCTGCCCGCCAGCTCCCTGCAGCTGCCCAAGGTCTGCACCGCTCTGTCTGCACCACTGCAGCCTGAAGCCTCTGCGGGGTTTTCTCTCAGCAGCTATTCATGCTCAGCGCCCCACAGTGAGGCCCCATAGCCGAGCACTTCTCTGCACACCAATTAAAGCCAAATTGGATGCTCCTTAGCGTATGAATCAACGCGCCTCCAACATCACTGCTGCTTCCAGCTTGGCCTCCCTCTCCAACCCAGCCCCCTGCAGCGCAGCTGCCTGTGATGCCCCTTCCCACATCCCACCTGCGACTCTGGACTCTGTCCCCTTCCTGTGGCCTAGTGTGTCCGGGTCAGTGCTCCAGGGGGATTTCGAACCCTCACGACCCCAAGATGCCTGGGATGCATATCAGTGGGGAGATGGAATGTTAATGAAATAGCAAGCCGGCACCCTACAGTTCTGAACTAAAAAGGGTGCTGAAAGGGATGCTCAGGTCTAGCAGGCCTCCATCTACTGAGAGCAGCACCCCTCGGTGTCCGGCCTCCTCTAAAAGGCCCCTGCTGACCTTCCATCCCAAGGGGGACTCTTGTTTTTTGGTGCTGCCTGTGACTTCAGATGCTGCAGGTCGTTGTGCATAAATAATTGGGTGTGTTTTGAAATGAAGCAGGAAGGTCCCTCTGAGGGGGCAGATGGCAGGACATGGTGGCAGGAAGCCTGTCCTTTGAGGATCGATGTCTTCGACTTAGCCATTGAAGAGGTGCGGCGTGTGCTGCTGCGGGCAGCTCTCCTGTGGTAGAGGTCAGGCCTTTGTGAGGACCTGGCCCAGAGTCGAGGCTGAGCCCTGGATCAGTCCAGGCTAGCTTCCCTGCCCGCACTGGGCTCTGGGCTCGGTAACCAGCCAGGACCTGAGCTGCAGCCCTCCCAGTGTGGTGGTGGATCCTCGGGGATAGAAACCGAGAACCGTTCACTGCTAGGTTCCTGGTGACCCTGGATACCTCCCCCTGTAGGCAGAGCACAGCAGTCCCTGAGGATTCCTGCAGACGTGGTCAGCCCCTCTTCTTCAGGCAGTGGGGCTGGCAGACATGGTGGTGGAGGGTCCAGGCCCCAGTCTCCTCTCCAGAAGGGACAAAGAGAGGAAAACAGGGGCCTGAGCTGCCCGTCCCCGGCTCCTCCCGGCACTGGTGCCTGTGAGCTCCAGAGCACTACCAGCTGTCAGATGGGCTCTGGCAGGATGCGTCAGGCCACGGGCTGGGCACTATCCTGCTCCACGCAGGCTGCAGCACAAGGAGGCAGCCAAGCCCACCATCTTTGTTCCAGAGACAGGTCACCCCCACAGGAAGCCAGCGCGGCCATCTCCAGCCACCAGAGATGTGGGCAAAGCTAACATGCAGTGAGAAGCTACGCCATCACCAAGGAGAGGTGACATTCTACAAGAACCGAGTTTCACCCAGCGAGAGAGAAGTGGGCTCAACCTGTCGGACCCTCTCCAGGAGGCCCCTGAGTGCAGCTATGTCCACCCCCACACTCCTCTCCCACGGTCACTAAGGAATGCTCCTCTAAGGAACAGCTGGTGAGAGCCTCTGCTTACCCAGGTCGAGAAGTGGGTGTGAGGAACAGGTCTGCCGCCAGCCCTAGACAGCACACACTGCATTGGAAGGTCAGTGGCCACTGCCTCCCCAGCCCCAGCCCCTTGTTGCTGAGCAGGAGAAAGAGCCCCCGGATTCGCAAGTCCTGGAGACTGTGGATCCGAGTGACGGCACAGCAGCGTGAGCTCGTGCGTGGTCTGAGTCTTACATGGAATCCTCTTTTTCAGGGTTGTGGTCGCATGAGGGCCTTGCGGTTGTGTCCGTGTAAGAAGGGATGATCTTTCTCTCAGCCAGGCAAGGCCACAGTGAGGAGGCTCCATCTGCAGACCAGGCAGAGCCATCCCGGACACCCGACAGCCTGCACCTCAGTGGAAGACCTCTGCCTGCAGCCCTGAGGGGTGTGTGTCTGGGGAGGACGAGGTGCCTGGCCCCGGCATTGTTCAGAGCAAGTGGACCCAAACAGCTGGCAAGACAAATAGCAGTGAGAGGAGGTCCCTGCTCCTGGTCCTGCTCAGGAGCACGGAGCCAGGAGGACACCACCTCGGTCCCCCCCAGGCTCGAGCCTCCCCTGCGAGGCTCAGCACGCGGCCCTCCTGTTGGGGTGCAGTTCTACTCAGGCCCCTCCAGGAAATGCCAGAGAAGAAAGATGGCTCTCGGTGAGCTCAGGGGGCCAAGGAGACAGGCAGGGCCCCTCGAGACGACGGGGGGAGAAGGTGGGGACAGGGGAGCAGCCGGCCCAGGGAGGAAGCCCTGTGGTCCGGGGGCAGAAATAGGCAATGCTGGGGTTCAGGGACGGTGCCACGAGCCCATGCCCACACCGTTGGCCGATGACTGCTTCACTGATTCCAGTATTGCCCGCCCTGGGCAGCACTGCCTTTGCAGCTCCCCGGAGGCCACTCCAGGAGGAGGAGGAGGAAGCAGGCAGCTCCCAGTGGGTGCCCGGTCAGGCCAGGGTGGGGGCCATCCACGAGGGGGAGGGAAACCACGGGCTGGAACCTGGGGTGCCCATCACCACCCCCAAACAGAGAGATCCCCAGGAATATCTGGGAGACGGCTGGGTCTGCTGCACGCACAGACAGTGCTCCGGTCCTTGGCCTGGTTACCAAGGGAACAGCACGCCAGAAAGGAAGGAGGCTGCTGGCCGTCCCCTGCGCTTTGTGACACTAAGCCAAGGCACAGCGAGCCACATGTCTGTCCAGGCCCACTCTCCACTGGGCCTCCCAGGGCCACTGAGAAGCCAGGCCAACAGTCCCTTGGCAGTGCTGGGCTCCCGTGACCTCCTCAGGTCCTGGCGCCCGTACCCAAGTGCTCTGGACTGCGGAGCTCAGCACAAACACCACAACTGGACCACTCCCCGTCCAGCCCCTCCGGCATTCCCCCAGGTGCCCACCTGTGCTGTGGGGTGGTCAGGAGAAAGCGCTGGTACTTGTCCTCAGCTGAAGCTGGTAGCCCTTGACAAAGAATCCGCCTTCTAACGTTTGCGGCCCAGCCAGCCCCATGGGCAGATGACAAACCTGATTGCAGTCTCTGCAGCCTCTGTGTCACCTCTATGTGATGGAATCACCCACAGAGCCAGCTAAGGGTGTGGTGGGGCCTTCTAGTCCAGATTTAGGAAGAGCTGTCCCGGACCTCGGAAGTTACTTGGAACAAAGTTCTTAATAACTGTTATGGCATCAGATCCGCCATTTTAGTTTGGGAGCCATTTTATTCAGGGACTCCTGGGTCTCCTCAGGAGCCATTTTATCAGGGGACTCCCGGGTCTCCTCAGGAGCCATTTTATCTGGGGACTCCCGGGTCTCCTCAGGAGCCATTTTAGATTGGGAGCCATTCTATCTGGGGACTCTCAGGTCTCCTCAGGAGCCATTTTAGATTGGGAGCCATTCTATCTGGGGACTCTCAGGTCTCCTCAGGAGCCATTTTATCTGGGGACTCCCGGGTCTCCTCAGGAGCCATTTTATCTGGGGACTCCCGGGTCTCCTCAGGAGCCATTTTATCTGGGGACTCCCAGGTCTCCTCAGGAGCCATTTTATCTGGGGACTCTCGGGTCTCCTCAGGAGCCATTTTATCCGGGGACTCCCGGGTCTCCTCAGGAGCCATTTTATCCGGGGACTCCCGGGTCTCCTCAGGAGCCATTTTATCCGGGGACTCCCGGGTCTCCTCAGGAGCCATTTTATCTGGGGACTCCCGGGTCTCCTCAGGAGCCATTTTATCTGGGGACTCCCGGGTCTCCTCAGGAGCCATTTTATCTGAGATCCTGAGGCAATGCTGCTTGGCCTCCCTAAGAACATGTGCCTGCTAGAGGGTCGTCCCCACCCCAGCCCCTAGCATGCTTGTGAAATTCCTCTTGCGGGCTCTGAAGCTGCCCCGGGAGTGCCCACAAGCGGCTGCTCTCCTTGGAGGGACAGCCTTGGCCGTTTGTCTCCGTGGGTTCTGGCATGGCGTGTCCTTGGACTCTGCGAGTACCCTTTCAACTGCTACACTAGACACTGGGAAGTGTGGGTTTGATCAGTAAAAGGCGTAGTGACCTTTGGAAGACAACTGAGGGTGGACGGTGAATGTGGCACCTGTGGGGGTTCTGTCCTGGCTAGGCTGGCGACCCTGCCCTCTGTGTCTGTCCTTCCTCTCTCCAGGCACCCCCTGGGAGGATCCTGCCTCCCTCAGCTAGAATCCAACATGGAGATGGTCTGCACAGCCAGCAGGCCTCACAAGGGCGATTGCAGGGCCACTGCCCCTGCTCCAGAACCAGGGAGCTTTGTCTCTTGTTTTCTCCGGAGGTCAAGGTCCACCAGAGGCTGCGTGTGGGTGTTCCGTCTGGGACAACTTTGCCCTGAATGCGGCTTCAGTGCACAATGCTGCCTACACCTCAGGCAAATGCTCTGTCCTGAGCAGGGACGGGGGCAGAAGGGGCTCTTGCAGCTCCCACCAACCATGTACCGCCCTTCAGCCAGAGGTCCCTGGCCTCAGCCCTAAGTCTAGTCCCTGAAAAACAATTTTCTGTGGCAAAGCCAGGTGTCAATTGGACTCAGTGTGCCAGCGTATGGAACGATCCGTACTTGGCAGGCTGCTTCCCAGTATGGCCCACACCAAGCTAAAGAGCCCCACCAGAAGCTTCTTCCAGAAACAAAGAGCATACGGTCCTTGTTGGTCATTGCTGGAGGGTGTTGAGCATTGGAACTTACTTTATTTGGAAAGGGAGATTTTGTGGCCAGTCTTTGTAGGCAGTTTGAAGAATTTGTGATTGACAGCTAGCAATTACTTGAAGGGACACTGTCACCAAGGTAACTGTGCAAGAAACCAGGGCAGAGGGACTGTCTGCCAAGGCCTGTGTGCAGGGTGGGCTGTGTGGCTTAGCACCTACTCCCTTTGCTTGTTCACCAACCTGAGCCCCCCAGCAGGCAGATTCTGAGGGGAAAGAAACCAGTTCTCACGCCAAATGAAGAGCAGCCCCTGCTCCCAGACTGTGCCTTGAGTCAAATCCTAGCTACACCCCCAGACAGCAGCCTCCTGCCCAGGTCCTGGCCGCCCCAGGCTGCTGTGGAGAAGTGGAGTCCTCCAGCACAGCTGCTGCTGGAAGACCCGCATGTCCTCGGGGGTCCTGGAGCCAAGTGCTCTGGAGAGCTGGGGGAGGCTGACCCCACCTAGAAAACCGAGCTACCCCAGGGCATGGTGCTGTTATGCTCGAATTCGGGACCCCCAAAAGACCACCAGAGACCAAGATCGATGTAAGCTGCAAAGAGGTGTTTATTGCGAGCTAGCTTGGTCCTCCGCATGCACACACACAGAAACTGGTGACGCTGGCTGAGAGGCCCTGAGCCCAGGGTTTGCAGCAGTTTTACACACTCTTTGGGGAAGGCAGGGACTTCACATACATCATAGCATCTCTTAGCAAATCATCACACACCGCAGGGAAATCATAAAACAACTCTTAACATTTATTAGCACATTCATGGCGGGAACAATTTGGGTAGGGGTATTGGCTAGTACTAGAGGGGGTTCCTTTGAACTGATTGGTTTAGGCCACGAGGGGTGTTCCTGCTGAGCTACACGGTTTCCCAACATGTTATCAACCACCATAAGCTACTGGGGGGTCACCTGGCATCCCAGGTATTTCCCTGTCTCATGCTGATTGGTGGCTGCTAGGGGTCCCCTCCTAGCCTGACTGAGTCAGGGACCTGGGCAGCAGATCTCTCCTGTTATTTGTAGACAAACAACTCAGCAGGGTGGGAATGTGCCTAGGAGTGCTCTGGGGGTCTTTCCAAGGTCATGCCCCTTCCTTGGACAGGCTTGGCTCTGGGGTAGAGGCTGGCTTCTCAGTACTTTGCCCATCTCAGAAAGAAAAGAAGCGCTTTCCACCAGCCGGCTGGGTGGGCCTCCCACAGCATGGACACCCGCCCCCACCCTGCATCCCCACATGTGCCTGCTTCCCTCTGTCCCACCTCAAAGCCCCCAGGGCACAGGTCCATCTGCAGCTAGGAACGGTCCCTGCCCCTCCCAGCTCTGTCAGTCCACTCTTGGGCTCAGCTGGACCGGTCTCCAGGAAGGGTGGGTGCTGGGTTGGGTCCTTGCACCGGCTGCCAGCCCCGCCCCAGGACCATGTGCCAGTGCTTCTGGACTGTGTGTGGTGGCTTCAGAATCACCTCCTGTCATCTCACTCTCAGGGCTTGGTGTGCTGTCTGGATCTTGGGCCCCACGTGTCCCGTCCACTGAGCGCAGCTCCTCCTCCCCGCAGGCCTGCGGTAGGGATGAGGATGGTGAGGGGCCACCAGGGGCTCCTGACACAGGGCTAATTGCCATCCAGGGGACCTGCTCTGGTCCCTGCTCCAGAGCGGGTGAGGAGCTCTGCCAGTCACCTTCAGTTCCTCACCCCTTGTCTCCAGAGAAGAACCCGCCTTCCTGACGGCCGGAGCCGTGCTGGGGTGGCTCTTCCTTAGCAGCCGGCCTGGGCTTGACAGTAAGGGTGCACTCAGTGAAGGCCACCACTGCTGGCCTCCAGTCAAGGGATGCCCCCGGAGGGCTCTGTCCCTTTCTTTCTTCCATGTGTGCACCTGGGAGAGCTGGCTTGTCCCTTCTCTGGATGAGAGTGGACGGAGGTGTGGCCTCTGTCCAGCCCTCCTGCTGGCTGGCCGCTAGGAAGGAGGTTGACTGCAGCTAGTGCCCTGCTCTGACGCTGGCTGCTCCAGTTTGTGGGGCTTCGTTGAAATCAGTGCTTGTGTGTGTGAGTGTGTGTGTGTGTGTGTGTGTGTGTGTGTGAGAGAGAGAGAGATGCGCATTTCTCGATTAAGTGTGAAGCAGATTCTCTTGGGAGTCAGAAGTGTCACTGTGCTGCTGGACTGGCGTGGACCACGGCCATGTGGGGTCACACAGGCCATGCGGGGTCACACCAGTCAGCCTGGCGAGCCAGGAGGGCCCACTGTGGTGCTCTGGGAGGCCTGCCCTGCTCCAGCACCAGCTGAGGGGAAGGTGACACTCCAGCCGCTCCTTTGGTCACTGCTGGGGGGACAGCTCAGAGAGGTGCATCAGGAGGAAGTGGGAGGAGCAGCAGATGGGCACTCAGAGAATCAGAAAGATGTGGATAGCAGGCTGTCCTACTGTGTGCAGCCGAAGACCCCGAAGGCAGCCCCTCCTGCTGTCCACAGGCTCCCAGGAACACCCACCCCCTGTCCCCTTCCCTGCTGATGGCTCTCAGGCTCCAAGGACCCTCTGCGTTTCCCAGAGACAGAGGTAGCCCATGACCTTGGACACGGCTCACTTGGGTGCCCTCCCCAGAGCCAGAGCACATGAGCCTCTGACCCTCCTCCGCACCTGCCAGGCAGATCGTCCACCTCAGTCGAGGTGCTCTGAGCAGCTGGGCCTGACTGCGCCCACTCATTAAAGGGGCAGCAATGGCCCAGGCTGGCCTCCTTTCCCCCTTGATGACAGCACTGGGCAGACCTTGTAGGGGACGTGATGGGGTCAGACAAGCAGCGGCAGGAGGGGCCAGCCACAGAACTGGCACGTGGCCCTCGGAAGCACTCCTTCCTCCACAGGGCACGGCAGTGGCCAGGGCTGGGGCACCTGCTGCTGGGTCGGGTGGCCCTGCCCGCTCACCGTGGGAGACGCTGGGGCTGCCCTGCTCCTGGGTGGACGGTTCAGGGCCTGGCAGGTTTGCTTCCCCGTCACATGGCACTGTTGAAGAAGGCGCCCGATACGTGAGCAAGAGGCTTTGGGTCCCTATCTGATGGGATCAAGAGGCGATGAGGTCACCAGGAACAGCAGGGACCTTGCAGGGCAGAGGACACGGTCACATCAGGAGGAGGAGTCTGGTCCTGGCTGCACCTTCCCCTGGCGCCCCCGCATCTTATGCTGGAAAGTGTCTGCCCTGGAGCTGAAGGCAGGTGGGGTTATAACAGGAAGTTGGACTGCTTCCTCTTCCTGGCTGGGCAGCTTCCTGGCTGACTTGTTCCTGGTCAGTTCACAACATGAGCAACCAGACCCTGAATTATGGAGAGGATTCGGGTTGGCCGACACCCCTGGGACGCCCTCACTTCTCGGACATAGCCTCCAGCCCTGGGGATACCCTGGACGTCTCAGAGGCAAAGGGTCTCTCTCCAGGGGTCCTGCCATTCTCACCTGGACCAGTTCAGCCTGCAGCTCCTCCCCTGATGGAGGTGACCTGGAGTCTGTGTGCGGAGACCCCTGCCCATGAAGACTGACAGACAAAGGGGTCCCGACTGGGCATCAGGGTTCCACTGCTCCCGAGAGCCAGCTGCTGTGGCCAAACCCAAGCTCCGTGCACAGGAATGAAGCTAAGGTCCTCCTGGTCACACTTCCCACAGGGACCCAGAACCTGGCACAGCCCCGAGGGCCCCCTAGGGAGGAGCGGGAGCTCTTGTCCCCAGAACTTCCGGGCTCCGTGCGCTCACCATGCAACTCCTCCTGACCCCGCTGGTCAGGCTCAGGCCAGGGCACAGATCTCAGCCAGGCCTGGGGTTTTCTGTGGACTTGGCCACTGCCACCATCCCACGGGGACGTTCTCTGCCAACTTGGCTTTCATGGACCACTTAGCCACACATCAGATGACTGGGTCAATAGCAAGTGAGAGATTTAACTAGGAAACCACTTCCTGTGTTTTTGAAGATGCCTTTTTGACACCTACTCGGCAGAGATGCCCCTGTGGACTCTGCGTCACCACTTGCTGCCCACCATGCTGCCCAGGTGGCTGCCCAGGTGGAAGTGACTTCTCAGCTCTGAGTCAGAATTGCCCAGGTTCCAGCAGCTCCTGGCTTCCAGCCACCCGCTGAGAAGGCCAAGGGCAGGTCTGGGAGAACAGGATCCCACCAGCTCCACCAGGGAAATGGGGAAGGCCTGGGGAGACTGGAGGGACTCCACGCGGGCGGGCAGCTTCCCGTTGGAGACTGACTGCTGAGAGCACCCGACTGGCCCTGGCTTTGGGAGGCCAGGATGGGAGCCTCCTCCTCTCCTCTCATCAGGGTTGCCTCCCACCCTGCCAGCGGCTCTTGTCTGAGATCCCGTTCTAGGACTAATTCACGCTCTGCTCTTGGAAAGGAAACTAACGCTGAGTTATCCCCAATGTCAAAAGGAGAAACAAGGAGAAGCCCTGTTCATGCAGCTTACTATCGAAGCTTGTTTTCCAGCCGCTGTCTGCCTTTGGGAACCTCCAGGCCACCCAAACTTCCCCCTCAAGTCCACACTCTCGACATATTCACCCCCTGACCCCAGGGGCGGGGAGGAGCTACCTGAGTGGCTGTTCTAGAAGCTGACCTCTGTGAACTGAGCCGAAGCACTAAACAGGAAGTCAACAAACGGCACCGCCAGGGCCCTCAGAGAACCAGGCTCCCACCAAGCGGGGTCTACCCTCAAGAAGTACAGCCTTCCTGAAAGAGGACCGGAAGTTTGACAGACAGCCTCCTGAACCGCCAGACCACCCTGGCCGGCCGGCTCAGCAGGTCCCCAGGAGGGGCTCCAAACCCAGCTTGGGAGTTGTAAGTGCTCAGCAGTGTTACGGGATCCTAGGGAACAGACGTCTTCAGGGAGAACCTGGCATTAATCAGGGGGAAACAGGCCTGAAGAAAACTTCCCGTTTAGCCAAGAATGAAGGAGAACACCCAGAAGGGGCCACAGAAACCTTCTTAAGTAGACAAGAAAGGGGAAGAGGGGAGAGAGGGGCAGAGACGAGGGAGCAGAGGAAGAGAGAGAGAGGGGAGAAGAAGAGGAAGAGGGGAAGGGGGTGGGGAGGAGGGAGGAGGAGGAGTGGAAGAGGAGGAGGAGGAGGGGAGAAGGAGGAGGGGGGAGGAGGGGAAGAGGTGGGGAGGAGGAGGAGGAGGGAAGAGGAGGAGGAGGAGGAGGAGCAGGAGACCGCTGGCCTGGAGGGAGGAGAGGAGGAGTGAAGAGGAGGAGGAGGAGGAGTGAAGAGGAGGAGGAGGAGGAGTGGAAGAGGAGGAGGAGGAGGAGTGAAGAGGAGGAGGAGGAGGAGTGGAAGAGGAGGAGGAGGAGGAGTGAAGAGGAGGAGGAGGAGGAGTGGAAGAGGAGGAGGAGGAGGAGTGAAGAGGAGGAGGAGGAGGAGTGGAAGAGGAGGAGGAGGAGGAGTGAAGAGGAGGAGGAGGAGGAGTGAAGAGGAGGAGGAGGAGCAGGAGCAGGAGGCCGCTGGCCTGGAGGGAGGAGGAGGGACTGTGAGCACAGTAGAGCACACCGAGGGCGAGCAGTCCTACAGTGGGCAGAAGGGACCCAGCTTGCCCAGCTCACAGCTGCCCAAAGGCACGTGGAATTGAGGAGAATGTGACCTAAAGTTGCATTTCCCACCTGGATGTCATGTAGCCATCAATGGAAATGACTGTGGAATGCACAGAACCCTGGGAATTGTATTTCCCACCAAATCTCCCTGTCGATCTACTCACTTCCAATAACAAAGTCAAAACAAAAAGGACGTACACTTCCTTTTCTCTTCCCTTCTTCTCCCTTCTTTCTTTCCTTTCCTCTCTCCCTTGAGTCTGTCAGGGCCAGCCGGGAGGCAAAGCCAGAAGCCAGGAGGCCCTGGGGCTAAGGACAGGTCTGAGCTGGTGTCTTTCTGGAAGGCTGGAAATGCAGGAGGAAGTCCATCTAAGGAGTGCTCCCAGATCCTTCCCTCCTCCAGGGGAAGACCTGTGGGGCTGCTGCAGCCAGGTCCCCCCAGGGGTGCAGGAGGCCGGTGCTCACATGGCCTGTGCCCCCCACCACTGGAGCGTGCACCTGTTCCCTGGGTCTGCACGGAGCAGACACTCGCAGCCCAGGACACTGCCCTGCTGTCCACTGAGCTGCAGACTCAGTCCACTGAGCAACTTCGGTTGCTCTTGCTCTGTAAGCCCTAACAGTGTGGGGTCCTCTGGCTGGCCCACCTTAGCCTTTTGCCCTGTAGGAAAGCTGATTCCCTGAGCCGCAAAGGGCTGTCCCCTGACCCAGAGGAATCTGAATGTGTCCGTCAGTGGGAGAGGACACCCCACTTCTAGCCTTGCCTCTCCACACGAGGGCCCACACTTCCCGAGGAGACCTTCGCTCCTTCACCTCTGCAGACCTGACAATTCCCAGGACTCGCGCTCCCAAGTGTGAAGCAGAGGACTTGAAACAAAAGTTTAGTTCTCCATTTGAACAAAGAGCCAATGAATGTCTGGAGACACAGAGTGTAGGAAGACAAGCAGAAGTACTCAGGGCACAAGTTAAGTAACCAGCCAGATAGAAGGGAGGTAGTGACCTGGAAGACAGAGCCAGAAAGCCACCAAGGCCACAGCACAGGGGCGAAAGGAGGGACGAAAGAATGAGGGGTCCCGAGCACACACAGGACTCTGTGTGTCCACAAGACAGGGGAAGAGAAGAAGTGACCAAGGGGTAGTGGCTGAGCATGTTCCCCACAGGTCCTCAGGTGAGGACCGTCACCCCATGCCAAGCAAGGCGAGTTAACATGGAAACACCAGAGTCCTGGCGACAAATCCAGAGGGCAAGCAGCCAACGAGCAGCTCACCAGAGAGTAACGGAGAATGGCTGGGGAGAGCGTCCTTTGGCAAGGGGAGGGCACCGGGCACCGTGTGAAGGGTGCTGAACTGACTTTGTCCAGTAGTGAGAGGAAGGCTAAGGGGTCACCACTGTGAACCCATTGAATTGGCCACTGTGGAAGAACCTCACTGTAGGAATGAAAACGGGCTACACGAGAAGGATGAGCAAAGAAAAGTGTGCAGACTGTGAATGTAAGTGTGTAGACCTGTGAGTGTAAGTGTGCAGACCTGTGAGTGTAAGTGTGCAGACCTGTGAGTGTAAGTGTGCAAGCTGTGCGTGTAAGTGTGCAGACCTGTGAGTGTAAGTGTGCAAGCTGTGCGTGTAAGTGTGTAAACCTGTGAGTGCAAGTGTGCAGACTGTGAGTGTAAGTGTGCAGACTGTGAGTGTAAGTGTGCGGACCTGTGAGTGTAAGTGTGCAGAGCTGTGAGTGTAAGTGTGCAGACCTGTGAGTGTAAGTGTGCAAGCTGTGCGTGTAAGTGTGCAGACCTGTGAGTGTAAGTGTGCAAACTGTGAGTGTAAGTGTGTAAACCTGTGAGTGCAAGTGTGCAGACTGTGAGTGTAAGTGTGCAGACCTGTGAGTGCAAGTGTACAGACTGTGAGTGTAAGTGTGCAGACTGTGAGTGTAAGTGTGCAGACCTGTGAGTGCAAGTGTGCAAACTGTGAGTGTAAGTGTGCAGACCTGTGAGTGCAAGTGTGTAGACCTGTGAGTGTAAGTGTGCAGACCTATGAGTGTAAGTGTGCAAACTGTGAGTGTAAGTGTGCAGACCTGTGAGTGTAAGTGTGCAAACTGTGAGTGTAAGTGTGTAAACCTGTGAGTGCAAGTGTGCAGACTGTGAGTGTAAGTGTGCAGACCTGTGAGTGCAAGTGTACAGACTGTGAGTGTAAGTGTGCAGACTGTGAGTGTAAGTGTGCGGACCTGTGAGTGTAAGTGTGCAGACCTGTGAGTGTAAGTGTGCAAGCTGTGCGTGTAAGTGTGCAGAGCTGTGAGTGTAAATGTGCAAACTGTGAGTGTAAGTGTGTAAACCTGTGAGTGCAAGTGTGCAGACTGTGAGTGTAAGTGTGCAGACCTGTGAGTGCAAGTGTACAGACTGTGAGTGTAAGTGTGCAGACTGTGAGTGTAAGTGTGCAGACCTGTGAGTGCAAGTGTGCAGACTGTGAGTGTAAGTGTGCAAGCTGTGAGTGTAAGTGTGCAGACCTGTGAGTGCAAGTGTGTAGACCTGTGAGTGTAAGTGTGCAGACCTATGAGTGTAAGTGTGCAGACCTGTGAGTGTAAGTGTGCAGACCTGTGAGTGTAAGTGTGCAGACCTGTGAGTGTAAGCAAGCACTGGCATCAAGAGCCAGTGACAAGGCACAGTGGCCATGGAGGTGACGGGTGGTTTCGACAACCTGAGACTAGACGGGTCAGGGAGCAGCTCAGGGGTAGAGGGCTCGCCTAGCGGGGGGCCCTGGGTTCCATCCCCAGAGTGGCCAAAAAACAAGGGTGTAAAATAGTGAAATAAAGTATGATAACGAGGAAGGGTGGTGAAAGGGACCCCGGGTCCTCCCAGGAGGACTGCATTGGAGTTTCAGGAGTTAAGTGAAGCAGGCTGACAAATTTGTCAGAACCAGCAAGAAAAGAATGGTCATGAAACACAGGACCTCCCGACCCCGGAGGGACAGGGGTGGACAGCACCTGAATGATCAGCAGCCAGGCCACCAAGCACCTGAGGACCGCGGTGAGCCTGCAGAGAACTGGCTGCAAGACCGGATCATGGCCGGCAGACTCTGGGCCACAGAGGCATCGGGAAACGAGTTTGGGGCTCCTTTGGTTCTCAGCACAGCCAGTTGGAACCTGGGTTCCTGCCCTGGAGTCAGGATTCAGATGGTCTAAACCTTGCTTACATGCACAAGTTTGCACACTTACACTCAAAAGGCTACTGTGAGAAACGAACCGAACACGGAGGAGAACTGCCCTTGTACCTGCACCTCCCCCAGCACGGGCTTCGTGGTCATGCCGCGTGCAGAAGAGTGTTAGTTACCTTTGGGTTTCTTCTCCTAGTACCACTCTGGGTCTGGGACTACACGGCAAAAGCCACGGCCCCCAGAGCTGCCCTCACAGGCCCACGCGAGGCTTCCTGCTTCCTGAGGTCCAGCTAAGCCATCCAGGCTGACAGGAGGGTGGAGAAGGCAGCGGGCGGGGGCTGGAGAGCCACATCGTGCATCTCTCCAGGACCGACCCCCTTCACACCTCAGGCTCCCCCCAGAGACACAGTCACGCGGTTCATAAACATGGCAAAAATCAGGAAGAACGCAAACAAATCAACAGAGGTTTGGTTTTAAAAAATGGTAGAAACATGCAAGGAAGCTTTTAAACGAACAACATAGAGGGGCTGTGGCTCAGCAGTAGAGCGCTTGTCTGGCAGGTGTGAGGCCGTGGGTTCGATCCTCAGCACCACATAAAAATAAATAAATAAAATAAAGGTATTGTGTCCAACTACAGCTAAAAATATAATTTAAAAAAAGAACAAAATAGATCCGCAGGGCCAGTGTGGAAAGACAGCTAGAGCAGCAGCGCCCACATCTCCCTGTCCTCACGACAGCTCTCTCGCTGCCCTCATGCTGCACAGCTGCAGCAACCCGGAAGGGCACGTCCAGCAGCCCACGGGGTGGGTGGGAAGCTCTGGTCTCTGTGTGTCCTCCGCTCTTTGCGTCTAGTCTTATTAGACCAGACTCACTTTGCAGACAAAGAAAAGCAGTGAAGAAAGTTTCCTGTAAAGTCCTGAGTTCTAAGACTGCTGCTGTTGGTGAGAGGAAGGGGTTCGCCCGAACGCCCCTGCCGAGCCCCTCTGCTTATCTACCCAGACCCGTCCTCGGGCTGGCTGCTGCCACGAGCTGAACGGTGCCCTCCCTCCTCTCTCTCGAGCCTGTAATTTTGGGGGTGAGGAGCACAGGCCACAGAAGACACATTTAGCAAAGGATGCTCTTGTTTTGTCACAGAATCACGTTTGAACTTGCCTTTCCTGGTATTTTTATTCACACAACAGCACCGTGAAGTCCCCACTGATTTAGCTCATCATGCTGTGTGTGTGTGAGTTTATTCTTACGATAGAAGCGACTGATGAGATACCGCGGCAGCTTCCCTCGGCCTCCACCATCTGTAGACGCACCCACGTCCTCAGATGGATGAAGAGCAGGAGAACTCCACCTGGTGGGGTCAGAGGCCACCGCGGCCCAGGAACATTCACACGGCCTCCCGCGGCAGCTCCAAGGCAGCCCCCCCCAGGTGACCAGTGCATCCCTCTTCCATCTGCTCCAGGCCCGTCTTACCTGCCATCTGGCGCTCCAGCTTCTTCCTGAGCAACAATCCGGAAACTCCTTAAAACAAAGCCCAGCGCTGAGAGCAAAGTGTTTTCGATAACTTGAACCAAAACACTGTGTGATTCCTTTGGCCCCTGAGTCTGGGGAGGTCGAGGGAGCAGGCTCCGGGTTCCTCCAGGGCCACACCTACCTGCACCCATCCCAGGAACCGCAGGAGGGAGGTCAGTGTGAAGCTGTGGGGCTCTTGCCAAGCTCAACTGCCCAGGGGTCACTGTTGAATCTGGTGCCCAGGCACCACCATGAGATAGTTACTACTTCCACTTCTCTTCTAGATGAGGATATTGTGAGGTAGGAGACGAGGGGCCCTGGCCAGGCTGGGACTGAGACCTGCACCCCGCCTGCCCACTCGTGGAGACCAGATGACCGACCCCAGGGCCCTGGGCCATTCCAGACAGAGGGCTACAGGCTGGTCAGCAGGGGGGTGGGAGCTGCTCCACCAGAGACCCTGGTTCAGCCTCTGACGGGCCCACCAGAGCCTCTGGGAAGTCTGACCAGCTAGCAGGCCTCCAGGCGGCCATGCAGAAGGAGGGCCAGGCAAAGCCACCAGGAGGGAGGGAGAAGCGAGGGGCAGCTGCAGGGTGGGAGGGCAGGAGAGAACTCCTCCACTGGCCGCAACCCTCTGCTGGGCATGCAGCTTCTCTCCAGCGCAGGAGCACCACGCCCCTTCTGCTTTCCCTGCTCCTGCTGTGAGTAACAGGTATTGTCCAGTCTGTGGTCCTCCTCTGGGCATCGCTGGGCTGGGTGGGGGTCCGGCCCACAGCTGTGCTGTATGGATGGGATGCACTGCTGTGTGGAGTCAGTCACCTTTGAAGCAGCCCTGAGTCCTAGAATTGGGAGGTTTTGGAAGCCCTGAATTTGTGTACCATCTCGATTCCCAAGGCCAGTTGGGCTCCCAGGTCCTACGCCTCGGGGACCACGAGGCCCTTGCATGTTAAGAATCTCCGTGTGGCTCCTTTCTCTCTTCCGCTCCAGCCAGAACCCAGGGGAGGAAGTGTGGGCAACGTGCCTCATTCCAGCAGGAGCCCTGCTCCCTGCGGACAGGACCCTGCTCTGCTCAATCCCACCGTCCTCGGTGTTTCCTCCTCAGCCACAGGGCTGGACCTGGTCAGCCGGAGCCGGGGGCTCCCAGCACTGGCAGGTCAGGTTGGACACCCCAGAGGCCTCCTTCAAACGCAGATCCCTGGGCAGGCCCAGGGCTGGTCTGTAGCCAGCCTGGCATCTGCCTTCCTGGCGAGCTCCACACTGGTGGGGCTGCGGTGGGCGAGGCCCAGTGCCAGTCCCCTCCTCTGGGAAGGGCGTCCTGTGCTGGGAGAGGAAAGGCTTAAACAGGTCCAAGTGTCCTTGGCTGGGCCTCGTCTTCTGCGGCAGCTGGGGCGAGCCAGGGCCCCGTTGCCACTCTCAGCCTCTGACAGCTAGGAGGCCAGAAGGGGCCCACGCTCCCACTCAGGCCCAGCTTTCTGCCATTGTTAAGGGCATGATTCATCCCCACGGCCACACCTGCCCTGCACTTCCCGTTTCCTGCTGTGTGAGGTGACGTTTCCTCTTATTTTGAAGCCAGCTTGAGTCAGAGTTTCTGACTTGCAGCCGAGGGCACCACCTATTTCCTCTCAGCAAGCCACAGACCTCGACCAAGAAGGTGGGCCTGGGGCCCAGCACCACCTTCCTCTGTGTGCACCCCACCGAGGAAGCCCGGGCCCCCTAGGTCCACGTCACAGGGAACTGAAAACCAGGGGGCTGTTTTCAACCTTCTGCTTAAGAGTTGCAAGCACACGGAGATGCCAGGCTTCGAGCCCAGTGTCTGTGATTTTGTCTCCCGAAGGACATGGAGATTAGGATTTTCAAATGAGGATATTCAAATTAGGGTTTTTGAATAATTATATGAGTGCATCCTGCCTGGCCTTTGAAAGTCCCCCTGAAGCATAGGTCAGGGTGCAGTCAAAATGTTATAAGAATTGAGAAAGAAATATACTCACAAAGAAATACCAATTAAGATGTTCTCTGCTTCCCACACCAGCAGCACAAGGTAGGAAAAAATGGCACAGCACAGAGTCTGAGAAAAACCTGTGGGTCTCAAATCTCAAACCCGGCCAGGTCTTCACCCATGTGTGAGACAGGCTGTCCACTTAAAATTGCACTCTTGCCCTTTGATCAGAGAAGGAGACTTTTGTCAAAACTGTTAACAAAACTCAGTCCTTGTCCCTGATACCAACCCAATAACCAGCACACGGTTTTCAGAACAAAGAAAAAGAAGGTTCATTAGGCCATGATTCTGCCCCTCAGCAGGGACAGGGGCTTTGAAAGAGGAGATTCAAGGTCTTCTGGTAACTCTGGGTCACTTCGTTCCTGCGGTGGCCTGTGCTCAGGACAGACAACTCAGGCTAGGATGAGGGAGAAAGGGGATGCTGTTTCCCCTGGGATAGGGAGGAGCAGGAGAGAGGGGGAGAGGAAGAGACGTGTCCTTATAAAAATGGAAGAGCAGCCAGGGCTGGACTCAAAGCAAGAAATGGACACTGCTACAAAAGCAACAGGAATCCTGCAAATGTGCCAAGAATCCCTCAGTATGTGCTTCCTGAGCCGTTTTACTTGAAAATACATCCAGCTGATGCAGATGGAAGCAAAACTGAGCTGGACATGTACAGGGGGCTCCACAGAATTGCTGACCCTAGGGACTGAAGAATTTCCCAGTCCAGTTACCATGCTGAGTTCCAATGAAATCTACAAACTAGAGATGAATAGGAATAGGAACCCAGATTCAGCTGGCCACAGTCACACGGCCAGGGGACCATGAAGCAGCAGGCAGAAAGTAGGATCCAAAACATGTCCTGTTCACCTTGTAGGACAGCTCAACAATCTCATTAAATGATGATTTTGAAAAGCTGAAATCTGTGCTGTAGTGTGACATAAAATAGGGCACGTGTCTCATAAAACACCAGAGAGCATGGCAGAGAAGGGAGTCCGGGCCGCTCACAAACGCCCCGTTAAAAGGGAGAAAGATGGGTGCCCTGGAAACCCAGCCCTCGGGTGAGGCAACCTGTTCTCTTTGTAATCACAGAGCTCCACCAAACTGGAGTCACTCTGAGATGGGGATTTAGGATAAAGAGAGAAATCCTGAACGTAAGGGGAAAAGCACACAAGCCACCGAGATGGAGAAAGCACAATTGTAAGTCTTGAGCAACACGGCCTTGGCCTGTGCCCTCGTAAAATGAAGGAAATACGCAAGTGCAGGGAAGACTGGTGGGAAACCACCAGGGTGCCGCTCCACCCTGCTCCCCCTCCAGCCAGCCCCCAGCTCAAGGCAGGCCTGCTGCTCACTCTCAAGACCCACTGCGATCTCCCTTCCTAAACGAAGCTCTGTCTGTGCCTTGGGCTGGTGCTAAAACTCTTTTGTCAGGTATGCCAAGAGCCCCCTGGTCCTGAGTTGACTCCCCCTGTGCTCTGGGAACTCCTGGGGCCCCTCTGGGACACGCCTCTTTTCTTGTGACAGTTTTGCTGACCCATAATTTTAACCATATCTTCTTGCCACTCATAGAGTTGATTCTCTTATATTTTTCCTTAAATGGACACAAGTTTCAACCCTTTCTCTTACGTACAAATAGTCCCCTCATGCTCCTGAAGACCCAAGTGCCTAGCACACACGGACCCAAGTTAGTCCTCCATCCCGTCAACACGTGGGCCCACAGCACACACTCTGAGAGGGGCTCCTGGAAAGCTTGACTCCTTTCTTTTTTGTTTGTGAAAAAACAAACTAGGGCTGGGGCTGGGGCTGTGGCTCCGTGGTAGAGCACTCGCCTGGCAGGTGTGAGGCCCTGGGTCGGATCCTCAGCACCACATAAAAATGAATAAATAAAATGAAGGTATTAGGTCCACCTACAACTAAAAGTTTTAACAAGCTAGCACCATGGCTGTAGCAACCTTGTGTCTTTTGCAACGTAAAGCTTTAAGGCAACACCCATGACCACCCATTAAGAGGGCTCACAGCAGTGGTGCAAACCTGTGATCCAGCTGCTCCAGAGGCAGGAGGATCACAAGCTCAGCGCCAGCCTGGGAGAGACTTGAAGAGACATTGTCTCCAATAAAAAAGAAAAAGGGGCTGGGGATGTAGTTCATGGTAGAGTGTCCCTGGGTTCAGTGCCCAGTACTGAAAAATAAAAAATAAAGAAGAAAAAAGGCTTACACACTAAAAAATGCACAAAGACATACATACGACAAAAAGAATCTCCATTTCCTTCTGTTGCCTGCTGGAACCCCCAGCAGCACTGGTCAAGGCCCCACCCCAGCCAAAGCCCCACCCCCAGGGTGCACTGGTCAAGGCCCACCCATCAGGTACTACTCAAGGCTTGACCTCAGGGGTGCACTGGTAAAGCCCCCACCCCCAGCAGGCACAGATCACGGCTGCAGGAACCTGACTCCTCCAGTGCAGGTCACCAGGCTGCCAGGGCAAAGGGCAGAGGCAGCCCCCCCACCCCCAAGCCTGGGACCACGCAGGTGGTACCCAGGTGGGGATGTGGGTGGCTTGCAGAGGCTGAGCCTCCTCTCCCAGCCCTCACACTGCGCCGGGCCCCACTGTGGTGGCCTCTGAGATGACAGTCAGGCCTGCAACTCCCCTGGCCGTGACCCAGGACGCCAGCTCCTCTGTGTCTGAATACTCTGCAGCCTGGGCCTGTTCCTGGGTCAGTGACACTGGGTGGCCACCGCTTCTGCTACAACTCTCCCCCCTGCCGGGACGATTGTCTCCTTCCCAGCCTGAGGTTCCAGAAGACTCCCCCGGGGACTCCCGTCGGGCCTCCTGGGGGGACAGCCACAGCTCAGGCTGGCCCAGAGCCCACCTCAGGCACCCAGCCAGGGTCCTGCTGCCCCTGCCCACTGGATCCAGAATTCCTGATCTACTGCCAAACCCCGCGGGGAGACCACTCCAAGCCCAACCCTGCTCTCAGAGGGAGAGCTCAGGGGGGCCCAGTGGCTTCTTCGGAGAGAGAAGGCTCCCTCCCCTCCTCACATCCTGGGTGCCCCCTCTCTGGGTGCCCCTCTGGTGCTCTCTGAGGTCCTCACCAGCATTCCCTCCACGGGAACTCTGCTGCTTCCTGTCCCACAAGGAAGACCCCTGACCACCGTGTCCTCAAGGCCAGAGAGAGCTGGCCCAGGACCCACAGCCGTCCACCTGCTGCAGCAGTGGCCTTCTTCCTTCAGTACTTCATGTAAGCAAGTGTGGGGTCACACACTCCAACACCTTCTGGGAGGGCGCAGCATACCCTTTCCTGGCCCAGCGATCCTAGGGTCTCCATGAGGCCAACCGTGATAGGGGACAGAAGATCACCGGCAGACAGGTGGCAGGGAGGAATGCAGCACCAACAGGCATGTGCGGGCATGTGGGTAGGAGGCAGTAGCCCTAGAGAGCAGAGCTCCCAAGCCCCCCTCTTCAGTAAGGAACTGTACTTTCACGAGCAGCCAGAGGGGCAGGGTGAGCTCCGGGGCTGGTCCCAGATGTCCTCAGGAAGCCAGACCTCCTGGCAGTGGGTGGCTGTAGCCAACCCTATGTCATGTCCACACAGGGCAATGTCCAGTGGAAGAGGACTTAAGGAGTGGTCCACCTTCCCAGGCACCACCCAGAACATTTCCCCTCGGGCCTCAATGGCACAGCTGGACCAGGGGGTCACCCTGTCTCGGTACCTGGACTGGAGTGGGGCTTTTTTGTCTACCTGACACAGGCTCAGAGTGAGGAGTCCATATAGTGTCCCCTACGGCACATCAATGCCATTCATCTGTAATGAAGTGGGACCGTACCCTGCCACAAAGCTGGGGGGACATGTCCAGTGGGCAAACCAGGGAGACAGTGAGATGGGACGCCCCCCTGCAGGCGCCACCAGACTTCCTGGAGAGCAGTCGGTGCGCGGGCAGATCCCTCTAGCACTGGAGATCAAGCCCAGACGCGCACAGCTGGGCACTTCTGCGCACTGTGGGCTGCATCCGCAGGTATGAGTCTGTCTGCTGAGCCTCGGAGGGTGAAAGCTGGTGGTGTGGTATAAGTGGGAGCCCTGCAGAGGACAAGCCTGCGAGTTCTGGGGCACAGAGGAAAGCGGAGCCTGGGAACTGCTGCCGGAGCCAGGAGGGTTCTCTGGCAGCCAGGCCTCAGTGGCTCTTTCCACTTGGTGCCTTTTATACTTTGCAGACGTGAAAGTATCTCTGTCTTCGATGAGAATGCCACAGACGCTGCTCTTTCATGTTGGTTATCTCTTCCAGATTGGTAACCACAGGAAACAACCACAAAACCTCAGTGACGGTCACAGCCCCTGGCTTTCCTCCCAGCGCTGGCTGTGCTCTCCAGCGACTGGGGCTGCAGGGTGCTGCCCAGCCCTCCCCACGAGTGGAACACCTGCAGGGCCGCTCGCGGGAGTGCTATACCACACAAGCATGTCCGAGGCAGCTGGGATTCCAGCGTGGGACAGGGACCCTTCTGAGGCCCAGAGCTCGGTCACATCACGGAGAGGGCAAGACAAGAACCAGAACCCCCAGGCTCAGCCCAGGATTGACCACGTGCAGCTCCCAGCAGGGGTTCTCACCACCACCCAGGGCCAGCTGCTGGGTTTCCATGGCACCCAGATGGTCCGTGGCCCGGCTCAGGCCAGGGGGTCCAGGAGAGTCTCAGGGTAATAAATTCTGGGAACGATTGTTCCTCCCTGAGAACGACACGGCGGCTCCTCCAAAGCAGCTGCTCCCCTGCTGCAGATGCCTTCCTACATCCATCCTTGGGGCCTGGTCCTGGGCCCCTGGGGCCCCATGGTGTCCAGGACACAGGAGGGGCAGCACACCTGGACAAGTCTAGAGAACCACCCAGCACAGCCTTCCTCCAAACATGTGAGTGGGCAGAATGCCCCCAGTTCCCAAGGACACACCAGGGCTGGGGCAGCTGGGGGGGGTGCCCTGCAGCCTTCTATACCCGAAGACATTGCCTAGTTGGCTCCAGTGACAGGGGCAGACAGATGCAGTGATGGGACACGAGATTCAGGGGGTAATTCCACACTGGGGGCCCACTCTGCTGACCCCCACATGCTGTCTTTCCCTGCCTGGCCCAGGCCATGTCACATTCCTCACAAACACCTGTAATCCACAGGAGAAACGCACTCAAAATCACGTGGGTCAGGGAATTCCCCTGAACGGGAAGCCCACCGGACACTTTTCATAGACCACATCTGAAAACTCAGGGAGATTAGTTAAACTCCTAATCATAAAATCTGTAAGAATTTATAGTTCAGAATCTGATTAGAAGTGGTCAGTATGGCCCAAAGTGACCTACAGTTGTCATAGCAGTGGAGACTTGAATCTGAGGTCACCCTGCCGTCAGTCAAAAGTGAAGAGGTGGACTGAGGCAGGACTCTCTGGAAACTTCCCTGGGATCCCCAGTAAAACTGGAGTGCGGGAGAGGCACCCTGTCCCTCTCCTCTCTGAGAGGACCCACTACCCCCTGCCAGGGTGCCCTTTCCCCTCCCTTCTAATGAACTCATGCCTGGCACTCGGAGTTACAAGTCTGAAATCTTTCTGTCTCCATGGGGAGAATCAGGGTCTGAAGGGGGTCTTGGCTCTGCCTCAGTGTCCCCGAAGACCCCGGCCCCATAACAGCAGGAGCAACAACCAGGGGCACGTGGGTTCTGCTCCGCTCAGCCCGGGCACCCACTCTGCTCCCATCCAGGGCCTACCCAGCTGACTTGACTCAGGGGAGTTGGGCTCCCGCAGCCCGCGGGCAGGAAGCCTCACACTTCCCTGGTGGCGCGTCCTCAGCCTGCACATGCGGAGTGTGGCTCCATGCATCCTCCTCCCAGGACAGGGCATCTGCCTTCTCCCCCAGCGTTGGTTTTGGCACATGCCCAGGAGCAGATTGAGCAAGACAGCAGTTGGCACCTGCCCAACAGTCTGCGAAGAGCCGGACTTTCTACCCTCCCATGGGAACGGGGCTCCTCCCTCCACCGTGCAGGCCCCGAGCCCCGAGCCCCGGGTCAGGAGGAATCGAGAAGGCTGTCCACGGAGGAGAGGTCTTCCAGGGTCCTGCCTTAATCTCAATCTTTGCACTGAGACCTGGGAAGGGAGAGAGTGGGAAGGAGGAGCCGGGTCTCGGGATGGTCGCGTGACGAGTGTAATTGACCGGGCTCTTCGACTCCAAGAGAGAAACATAATCAGGGGAGTGGAGTTGGTCGGATTTCCTGAACTGCAGAACCATGCCATGCACAGGTCCTCAGACCCCTCTGTTCCCTCATCATCCTGGAGAACACCCCTGTGTGCCCCGCTCTGAAGGGACATCTGACGTCCGACGTCATGACGTCTGGTCTTAAGAGCTGACCGCTGCAGCTGTAGGACAAGCAATAGCAGCCCCCCAAGTGGGAGCAGGAGGCAAGTCCCACCGAGTGGTGGGGGCCAGGTGCCAGTGTTGGCCCCCTCCAAAGCAGGGACACAGCCCTCACCCAGAGCCCTTTTCTGACTAAGGTGTATTAACATGGACAGTCTTTGCTTCACACTGAAGGACTTCCCTAGTCCGCGAGAGCCGAGTGGCTGCAGAGAACCCAGAGTGAGAGCCCTGCCCTGGGCTTGCAGAGGAGGAGGAGTCAGAGACTCGAACCCGGCACCATTGCTTATCATATTCCAAGCGGCTGGCATGGCCGTGGGCTCCCGGAAACGGCTTCACTGTTGTTTTAAGTCAATGTGTTGAGGGTGGATCAGCAGGAAGAAGCAGAGCCCACCCAGGAGACCAGGGGAGACCATGTGGGCTGCAGACACCCTGTGCACCCTTCCTGATGCGCTCATCCTGAATCTAGGCACTTCCTGGGGACAGTTGGCTGAGGTGACCCAGAGGCTGGCTACAAGGGACGATTGCCTTCAAATACAAGGTGTTCAAAAGCACAGGACACGGAAACTCTGGCAAAGAGATGCTGCCCACCGCCCAGAGCACACCCCAGGCCCACACCCCAGGGGTCCCACACCCCCTGTGGGGAGGGGCCCCCGGGAGAAGCAGCCTGACCCCAGCAACTCCTGTCCTCCTCTGGACAGCCCTGCACCTGAGGGAGGGGTTCGGAGCCTCAGGGAACCCCCCGTGGAACCTAAGGGCTACTCTGCCTGGGCTCATGACTCAGGCCGATACCAAAGGGCAGTGAGCAAGAGCAGGCGGCCACAGGGAGAGGTCTCCATGACACAGGAGCCTTGATAGGAGGTGGAGACCCAAAGAAGCTGCTCAACCTGAAGTACTGGATGGCAGGCCTGGCAAGGGGTGGACGGTCGTGGGAAACAGGACAACACAGGGTGTGACCATGGGAGCCAGCAGGGCCTCAGCAAGGCCTGCTGAGGACTAGGCTGCACCTTCCCTGGGACAGACAGGGCCCCTCGCAGGAGGACCTGTGACTCCCTTCAGGGACAGAGGCAGGGCCAGGGAGAGGGACCCTGCTTCTGAGGCTTTCTTAATCCCTTCGTGGTTGCCTCCTGGGCAGGGTGTCCTGAGGCCCCTCGCCATCGGTCTCCATACACAGGAAGGCTCAGAGGACATCACAGGCCACTTGCAAGCACCAGCTCCCTGTCACTCAGGAGCCACCCGTGGGTGTGCTGGGCAGCAGCCGGGAGGAAGCCCACTCCTGACAGCCCTCGAGTAGGCACCGGGCCCTGCCCACGTGACATAGTGTGACCGGCGCAGAGCACTTGAGGTAGTCTCCCCCTGCACAGAAGAGCCGTGTGAGGCCCTCCAGAGAGAGGAAGGATCCACTCCAGGAAGAACAGGAGAAGACAGTGGAAGCCGGAGGGCCAGTCACCGTCCAGAGACCCCTGGGCTGCAGCAGTGCAGCTCTACCCTCACTGGGGTGGCAGCCATGGGTTAAGGCTCCGAGGCCTTGCCAGGGTCCTCTTGGGGAGACACCTCGGGGACCGGCAGAGGAGCACCCAGTGTCTTCGGGCTCCAGTCCCGTTCCCGTGCCCCACTCCCGAGGATGACGGGAAGGAGCACTGGGGCACCTCAGTCAGCGCCTTCTGCGGATGGCGAGGTAGGGCCCCAGGGCCACAGGCCAGCGCCTTCCCATTCTCCCCTTCCTGGGAATCACCCAGTTCCCTCCCCACGAGTGCTTGCGAAGGTTGGTCACCTTCGGCCTGCACCAGGCCTGTGTGCTCCAGGCGCCTGGCCAGCTGGGGCCTGCAGAGCAGGGCCCCCAGGGACACGCCAGACCAGGCTAGACTGCATGTCCAAGGACAGCTCTAAAAAGACAGGCCAGGTGAATCCTCCCCATTCAGAACGTGCACAGACCAGAAGGAAGAGAGTTCTAGGAAGCTGGTGGACCTGCAAGTGTCCCGAGGGGTTGGAGGGTGTAGGCTCTCTGAACTCTGAGGACTGTCAGTGTGGCACCCTGATGGCAGGCTAGGGGGGGCATCAGTGTGACAGCGCAAAAGTTAGGCAGAAATGTCAAGTCTCGGTGAGCAAATGGGACGGAGCACAGAGTGTTGGTGATTGAGATTATCCAGGGAAGATACCATACTGGCCCTAGTGGATAGGTTTTCACGTGGGGTTCTGAATTCTGTGAGCGATGGCATGCCAGTCTGGGCCACTCACTGTCTACTCAGAGAAGCTGGGGGGGCGGGCAGGGAAGAATGCAGGGAACTGTCCACTCCTTGGTCCTTGCTGCAGGTGGGACTGCCGCGGCAGAGACCAGGCCAGGCTGGGGTGGGCTTGACTCAGGCTCTCCAGCAGGCCCGTGGCCCTCTGAACGTCCTCTCCCCTCAGAGATGGACACAGCACCGGGGAGCCCTGCTTGGTTAAGCTCGAGGGTAGGGTCCTCTCCTTGGGGCTGAAGGCCAGGGTGTGAAAGGAGCTTTGCCCAGCCACCGCCCAGTCTCTGTGACCCTTGTGGCTCTGGGTGTCCCCAGCTTGGTACCAAAGGAGCACGTGCATTCTCCTTTCACTAATGACCATGACCATGATTGTGTGGCTGGTATCTCCGTGTCCAGCGAGGGAGCCAGTCCCAGAGCAGCCTCGGCCACGGCACGTGGGACTGGACTCCAAGCCCTCAGCTCACGTACTGATTGCATGAGTGTATTCATTCAGTGCATAATTATTGCCTACTATGTGCCAGACACAGTTGGGAATGAAACGGAAAGAACCCTCCCCTCATGGACTTCAGAAGAAAGGAACAAGAAAGCAGTGGAGGTGGAGGTGCAGGCGGAGTCAGGGTCAGGAGGGACAAGGTCTGGGTGCAGCTGCGGGAGTCCAGCTTTAACTGGGGGGGTCGGGAGGCCAGCCCTGGGGTGGAGCCCAGACGACACAGGGTGAGAACAAGGGGAGGCCGGGCGGGCGCCCAGGGTGGAGGAGCGTCTGGCTTGGGCCTCACTGGGCCTGCAGCCAGGACAGCGTTCCCTGAGGGGCTGGACAAGGGCGTGCAAGGGAGAGCAGGGCCAGGCTGGCGCCACGCATGGGTCCCTCAGGGCAGGTGGAGGGCGCTGGAGGCTCAGGCGGTGGGGGGGGGGAGGGGATGCCAGCGCCACCCCCCTGGAGCAGGGATGGGTGGTCAGGGCCAGGGAGACCCCACGGTGGGGGTGGGGAAGGCTGGGGTCAAGTCTGACAGCACAGACGTGGCCAGGAGGGCAGGCATGGACCAGAGGGTGCTGGGGGCCATGGGCAGCGGCGCAGGGCAGCCCCTGGGTGCTGGCCACCACTTGGCCCCTGGCTCTCTGCATACCTAGTGCTGCCCGTGGAGAGTTTGCTCTCGGGGGTGGGCAGCGAGGGACGGTGAAGCCTTGGACTCAGGGCTCAGGAAGCCTGTCCTGGTGGACAGAGTCTGTCTGTGTGTCCCAATGTGGCAGCAGAGGCCCAGGGGCCAGTGGGCCAGGGTTCTAGTCTCTGGGGTGATGGGTGCACCCCAGAGCAGGTGGACAGAGCTGCCAACCGCATGTGGATCTAAAGGAGACCCCGGCCCAGGACAGGAGTGCGGGGGAGGGGGGGGCGTGTGGGCAGTGCTCACAGGCGCAGCTGCGGAAGAACTCAAAGGGAGGAAGAGGGAGCTGGTGGAGCTCACAGGAGACAGGGTCACGCCTACTGCAGAGTCTCAGGAGGCAGGACACGTCTCAGGAACCAAGTCTCTGAAACTTAGCTTAGAGTAAAAAATACAGAATTACTGAGAAAAGATGAAATGAAAAAACAGAATAAAATAAAATGAGAAATTACAGGGATGAAGAGACAAATTGAGGCTAAGAATGTGTTAGAAACCACGGGCGCTGGACGGCCATGCCGAGACCTAAGTCCCTCGGAGGGAGACGGTGGGCCCAGAGGCCGCCAAGAAGCAGGAAGGCCCCTGCCGGGAAGAAGGCCAGCCCTCTGCCCAGGTTTGCCCAGTGGGCAGGATGGCAGTTCCTGTGACACGCCCCTGCTGGACGGGGAGGCCCAGGCAGAGAGCAGGGGGTGTACTTAATGTAGAAATAAGTGAACACAAAGTAAACGACCATTGGAAAGGTTTCCCCCAAGTGAAGAACACGGCGGCAGACTAAAAGGGCGATCCTTCCCCGTAGCCGTTCCTCACGGAGACAGGTCCCCTGCGGCTGCTCTGGGCAGAAAAGGCAGAGGGTCCTGCAAGCCCAATCCACAGCGGCTAGAGGAGGGGCAGGGGTGGGGTAGGTGGAAAGGAGGGGACGGGGAAGAAGCCCCTGGAGCCCCTCCCCTCGCTCCCCAGGCCTGTTTCCATCCAGGCTTGGAGTCTGTAGCCCCCAGGATGCTAGAGCACTGGGAGCCCCTGACTAACACACTGCTGGTTTATACAGGGTATTTTCTTTAGACTAAATAAGGCCTTGGGGAAAATATCAGATGCATGTTATGGGTGCATCCCAAATGTTACCTACTGCCTGGATGATTCCAATCTAGAGATCCTGAAAGATCTCTATGAATTGTAGGATGTGGTTGGGTGAGGCTTCCCAGAAAGCTGTTTGAACATGGGCAGGTTTCAATAAATAGAATGTAGATATGATCATAGTTGCAGCAGCCATTTTGCAACCACGAGGCAGTTGAGGACTAGAAGCTACACACCTAGGACCAGGGAGGAGAAAGACGAAAACAGACTGGGCAGTAGGCATGAGGCAGAGGGCAGCACACTGCCATGGACAGCCCACTTCCAGGTGTGCTTTATGCAAGAGCCCTCTTCCATGAGGCTGGGGTAGGGCTGGCCCACTTCCCCCAAGACCATCTGCTGGGGACCCCATGACTTCCTCCTCCTGCCCCAGTGTGAGGTCAGGGCCATACCAGGCCCCCGAACCTGGCCTGCAGCCCTTGCAGGACCAGAAACCTGGCTCAGGAAAGGAATTCTGCAGATGCCTATGAGAACAGAGAGACAGGCAGATGCCATCCTTTGAGGCCCTGCCTCCGGGCCACCAGATAAAATGCAACCCACCATGTTCAATTTCAATTCCAGGTAGAAACAATTGGGACACATACTGAAAAAAAAATTCTTCAGTGAAATTTAAATTTAGCTGGAGTCCTATCTTGTCTTGTGGAATCTGGCCATCTGTCCTGGGTCCATCTGGGCCTAAAGCCTGACATACCCAGACTTCCCACAAAGGATCTGGGTTTCTTGCTCTGAAGGAACTTTCTCTGGGGTCCTTTGGAGAGCTTCTGCTCCCATGAGCAAGCAAGAGAAGAGAAAATAACCTGAGTGGTCTGTGGGCGTCCACAGGGAAGGTGGGGAGACCCCACATGCTGCTGTGTGGGAGACTCTTCTGAAACCACTGCAGAGGAGGCCGGGCATTTTAAAGGAGGGGAGTCAGGGAAACGGCTCTGAGCCATCCGATGACGACTAGAGGGTGCCAGCGATGACCGAGTGCCAGGCCAAGTCTGAACTTCAGCACCAGCCCCAGCTGCAGGGTTGTGTCCATCAACTGAGAACTTGCCTGGAAGACGCTCCGTCCTGCAGTCCCTGGGCGGCCCCACCAACAAGCCCGGGCAGCATGCTTGGTGCCTGAGATGGCCAGAAACACACACTGTGAAGACCAGCTTTGTCTGTCCAGTTTCCATCCTGCCACTGAGTGACCTGAGCAGATGCGAGAGCTGACCCTCCTCTCCAGCCTCAGCTTCCTCATCTGTACGAGGGACAGCAGCCAATCGCTGGACCCTGGCTGCCCCTCCCAGAGGAGAGGACTGGGGACACAAAAGACACCTCCTGCCAGGCCAGACCAGCACCCACGGCTGGGGACACCTGTTCCATTTCATTCCCCGGGCTGCAGGCAGCTTCATGCTCTTGTCAATGGAAAACCCAACGTGGCAGACGGCGCAAGGCAGCCTTTCTCCCTCTGCCCACTGCACTGCCCCACCCCGGTGGCCACTGCTGTGCCTGCTGTGTGTGTGCGTGTGTGTGTGTGCACAGTCTTTTTCTACGTGTGTGTACGTGTGCGCATCAACAAGTTCAGAAAATAAATAGTAGTATTCTGCTGGGTTTTTTTAATCGCTGTGCACTATAAGTAGATCCTGATTCTATACTTTGTTCTGAAAATTGTTATATTTATTTTTTTAAAAATGTATGTTCATGGGCTGGGGTTGTGGCTCAGTGGCAAAGCGCTCGCCTAGCATGTGTGAGGCCCTGGGTTCAATTCTCAGCACCACATAAAAGTAAATAAATAAAATAAAGATGTTATGTCTAACTACAACTAAAAAATATTTTTAAAAAATATGTTCAGCTTGTTCCATTTCACAAAAATATAGATTCCTTCCTGTTGTTTAAAAATTATTATTCAACAATTTAAAAGTCCACCAATTAGCTAGGCACTATGGCTCATGCCTGTAATTCCTGCAGCTCAGAAGACTGAGGCAGGAGAATCGCAAGTTCAAAGCCAGCCTGAGCAACTTAGGGAGGCCATAAGCAACTTTGCAAACCCTGTTCAAAAAATACATTTTAAAAGGGCTAGGGATGTGGCTCAGTGGTTAAATGCCCCTGAGTTCAATCTCTAGTACCAAACAAGAAAAGAAAAGAAAACCAGGCAGCAATTAATATCCCTGAACACAATTCAGAATACATAAGGGATTATTCTTGTCTATGTTAAATATCAAAAAGAGAGACTTCTGGTTTGTGCATAATGTCTATTGAAGAAACTGAATTTGTAATTTTAAAATTTCCACAAAGAAATCTTCAGTCCCTGATGGCTTTAGAGGTGAAGTCCACAAAAAAATTTAAAAAGAAATAACACTAAACTTACAATAACTGTTTTTTAAAACAACAAAAAAATATTTTTAATTGTAGTTGGATACAATATCTTTATTTTTGTTAATTTATTTTTATGTGGTGCTGAGGATCCAACCCAGGGCCTCACGCTTGCTAAGTGAGCGCTCTACCGCTGAGCCACAACCCTAGCCCCTATAATAACTCTTTCAAGAACAGAAAAAGAGAAAAGTACTGGACTTGACTTTCGAGGCTAGCACAACCTTTGTATTAAAAATCCAGTAAGGATTTTACAAAAAGGAAACTAGTACACCAATCTCTCTTCCAAACATAGATCCAAAAGGAGAAAGAAAAGAGAAAGAAATAAAAGAAAATTGAATACAGCAACATATAAAAAGAAAAATAATAGCAACCAAATTAGACTTATAGCAGGAAGGCAAGGTTGATTTAACATCTGAAATCAATCAGTGCCATTCAACTAATAGAAAAAAAAAAGTCATAGAATCATCAAAATATACAAGAAAGGATTTAGTAAAAATTTTAAAAATTACTGTTTAAAGATTCTTAGCAAATTAGAAACAAAAAGGAATATCCATAATCTGATAAAAGGAATTAACAAGGAAAAAAATCTTAATCCAAACATCATAAATGGTGAAATATTGAAGACCTTTCTTCCGAGATTGGGAGTATGATGATACTTTGCCACTTCCATCAACACCGTGTTACAGGGCCTTACTAGTTCTATAAAACAAAAAACAATAGTAAAGTTCAAAAAGTATGAAATAAAACTTTGGTTTTTGCAGATGACATTGTATATTCAGGTAACTCAAAAGGAATAAAGCTCATGAAACATGTGCAAGAATTCTACAGAGAAAACTTAATATTATCAAGATGCAAAGATCTAAACAAATTTTATGAAACTAATGAAAGTATAGTTAGACGGACCGATGGGATAGAAGAACCCGGAACCAGATCTGAAACTGTGCTGCTTAGTTTATTTATTTACTTATTTATTTAGATGGATATTGAGGATTAAACCCAGAGGTACTTTTATCACAGAGCCATATCTCCAGTCCTTTTTATTTTTCATTTTGAGCCACAGTCTCACAAGGTGGCTGAGGTTGGCATCAAGCTTGAGACCCTCCTGCATAAGCCTCCCAAGTTGCTGGCATTACAGGCATGACCACTGCACCCAGCTACGTGTTCCCTGTTTATGGAAAAAGTGACTCCGCCTGGCCATGGAGAAAGAATGTTTCTACAATCTGTTGTTGCATAACAAAGCACCCCAAAACTTACTCAGTGGTTTAAAAGATTAAGATATTATCTTCATTTTCTGTGGACCGACTCCCCGGGTCGTTGTCTGCAGTCCCAAGGTTCAACTGTGCTGGAAAATTCAAGATGGTGTATGCACCTCCTGGAAGCTGGCACTGGCTGTCGGCTGGGAGCTCAGGGCCTCAGTCCTCCATGATCTCCCACAGCTGCTTCTAAGAGGGAGCATCCCAAACAGGGGGCTGGTCTGGAAGTTACACAATATCACTTGCCTGCCATGCTGCTAGTCAAAGCAGGGCACAGATCTGTGCTTTTCTCTGTACCCCAGTAAGCATTTTTTAAGGAAATTTTTAAGAACAAAAATATTATATGGTCAAATTGATCAGTCTTTACTTTCTTTGTCTTCTTGGGTCTTGCTTCAGGCTTTTTCTACTCCTGAAAACTAAAGTATGATCTTATTTATTTTTATGTATTAATTCTAGAAGTTTTTAGATAACATTTAATTTTTTAATTAATCTGAAACTTATTTTTGTAAATACTGTGGGCAGGATCTAACTTTTTTCAACATAAAGAAAAATGGCTGCTGGGGTTGTGGCTCAGTGGTAGAGCGCTTGCCTAGCATGTGTGAGGCACTGAGTCTGATCCCCAACACCACTAAATATAAACAAATAAAGAAAGAAAAAGGGTCGTTCCAATATCATTTATTAAATCATACATAGTCTCCCTTATTAAGGAGAGTAAGACTGGGCTCCTGATCTTTCTTGCACCTGTACCACACCGATTCAAATAACTCTGTAAACACATTCTGTTATTATTTACAATTTTCTTCAGCCATTGCCCAATACAAAAATCCCTCAGCATGGTAACTGACCCGCGTTTATACCTACTTTGCTTAGAGTGACTTGAGGGCAGTGTTTTCAGGCCGCGGTGTGATTTTCACAAGCAATGCCTCACTCCGTCCTCACTCCTGGAAGAGGGAAGACGGAGGGGCTGAGGACACACAAGGGGACTTGGGGCCCCTAGTCAGCTCCTCGGCTCCGCCCTTCCCTGCTTCACTCCTCCAGGCAGCAGGGCTCCGTCCTGTTTGTTTAAATGTGATGTCAATGGCACTTTGCTGTGAGCCCAGCTGTCCTTTGGGAATGGGAACCCTAAGCCCACAGCCCGTGTGTGTCGCTCCCCAGGGAATGCCCAGTTGTGCCAGATAAAATGTGAGTCTGCCCTGCTTCACTGCCTCCAGAGTCTGTGCTGTGGGCTGCAAAGGAAGTGGGTGGACGTGGCTCCTGTTTCACTGCAGGTTACTGAGTCAGAGAGGAAGTTGGTCAAGCATTGAAGATCCCCCGTCTATACAGAAAATGCAAGAGAAAACCCAGGGTGATGGACCCCACTTGCCAATTCTCTTCTCATTTGCAAATATATTAGGAAGAAGCTGCCCTGGGCCAGTTTCATGAATCCAGCTCCGCGCCTGACCAAGGGAAGCCCTCCTCTTAAAACAATAACAAAGGGTTCCCAATTTCTCAGCTGTTCATTTGGCTAGAATTTACCTAGAGTTCAAAAGAAAAAAGAAATCCTGGCTCAGGAAATGAGGATTTGCAGGACACCTCCTTCCAGTCTTAACAAGGCAGGGTGTTACGTGCCTGGCCTTGATACTATCAAAACCCCAGATATTCTGATTAAGACTGAGCCAAGAGTCTAGTCCTGTTAGGAAGGCTGAGGGTGAAATGCTGTCCATTCTTTAGAAGTCCTCAGTGCTTAGATGATTTTTTTATAGCCATTTTCAGAACATGTTAAAAGTAAGACTCAAGTGTTAAGTCCACGCTGACGGAGCTGAGAGAGCTGGGATGTGATGCTAACTGCTAGACACAGGGGACCCATGGGGTCCATGAGGTCAGTGAGCCAGACCAGACAGGCTGGGCCCTGAGTGCCTGGGAGGCCCGCAGCAGGATGCCAGGAGGCTGGGGGAGGGAGATAAGGAGACAGAAATAGGCCCCTTTCTTCCAGTTCCTATCTCTTCCTCACGTCCTGCTTCAAAGAAGAAAAGAGACAGAAAACACTGAAAAACACTTCTCCTGAATTGGGTTGTAAAGTCGGCCCACACGTCCAGCAGAGGATCTGTGTGCTCTGCAGGCAGGAGCTGTGCTGCTCAGAGCCACAGCACAGGGCCCCTCGGCCTGCTCACCCCGCACCCCGCTGCCCCTGCTCTGGCCCTGCGCCTGCCCCCACCCTTCATCTGTAACTAGAGAGGAAGCTCTTCAGAGAGGTTTGGAAAGCCCAGCGCCTGGGCCTGTTCTGCTCCAAAATCTAGGCTAGCCGGCCGCGCCCTTCCTGCCAGTGCAGCTGAAGATCCCCCAGGGTGAGCTCCCTACTCTGCAGGGCCTCTCTCTGACCTGTGTCCCCTTAGCCATGCAGAACAGGATCTCAGTATCCCCTTTCACTTAGCTACAAAAAACAAGAGCTACCCTCAGTAAACTAGGAGCTTCCTCAACTTGAATAAAAAAAATCCACGAGAACTCTGCAGCTATCATGGTACTCACAGGTGAGCAGATCCAACCTTTGGGAGCAAAGGTGGGGAACAAGGCAAGGAGGGCCCTCTCACCACTGCTTGTCAACACTGGGGGGAAGTCCTCGCTCAGGCAACAAACTAGACAAAGACTTAAGAGACACACAGACTGGCCAGGAGGAGGTGAAACTGTCTTTGCTCACAAATGAAGGGATCATCTATGTAGAGAACCTAGGGGAAAAAATGATCAAAAAAACCTCCTGGAATTATTAAGGGATGATTGCAAGATTGCAGAAGACTAGATAAATATGCAAGCCACTCTCTTTCCTATGTCCCAATAATGAGCAAATGGTACTTGAAATTAGAAACCCATTAACATTTATATTAGCACCGCCCCAGAATGAAATGCCTTAGGAATAAATCAAAAAGTCAATATGAAGAAAACTACAAAGTTCTCATGAAAACAATCTAAGAATTAAATAGATGCTCCATGTTCATGAATAGAAAGACTCAATATTATCAAGATGTCAGTTCTTCCCAACTTGATCTATAGATTCAATGCAAACCCAATCAAAATCCCAGCAAATTATTTTGTGGTTATTGACTAATTAATTCTTAAATTAATATGGAGACCCCAAATAGCCAACACAATATTGAAGGAGAAGAACAAAGTTAAAATTAACTTCAAGACTTTCTATAAAACTACAGGAATCAAGACACTGTGATATTGATAAAAAAAATAGACAAAAAGATCAATGGAAACACCAGAGAATATAGAAACAGACCCACAAAAATAGAGGCAACTGAACTTTGACAGAGGAACAAAGGTAATACAACGGGGCTTGTGCCGAACACTGGGCATCCACACAGGGAAAAGTAAATTTAGACCAGCTCTTACACCTTTCATAAAAAGTTAACTCAAAGTGGGTCACAGACCTGAACGTAAAATGCCCACCCAGCTGGGCCACTTGGGGGTCAGCACACAGGTGAGCCGGGCGAGACACAGTGGGCCAGGTGAGAGGTGCGGAGATGGTTCTCCATGCCAGCGTGTGGGGGATGAGTCAATGCATTTGAGATGTGCTGGGATACAGAATTGACTGACTTGACCCCTGATTGGGTTAGGAATGAGGGGACAAGAGAGCTTTGTGTATCTTCTAGTTCCTACAACAGGATGCTTAGGCGCAAGGAACCTAATACAGAAGAGAAGATGGGATCTGGGACCGGATGAGTTTGTTTGCCCCGTTGGATTGGAGTGATGTGGGATGGTAAGAGGTGAGAGGGTAGGAAGAGGTCCACAAGGGTCGCTGCTCACGGCCCCTGCTCAGTGGGGTCTTCAGATTGCTGGCTGAGCTGGAAAGCCTTCCTGTGACACAGGAAGCCTCCTAGCGCATTTGGCTGAATCCTGCCCCTGGGTTTGACACTGTTACTGTAAAGTGGACAGTCTTCAAAAGGACGAAGCACTGAGTCACACACTGAGCCTCCCTGACCTTCCCCCCGGAGCCCTGTGGAGCCCAGCCCGCCTCCCGGTGTTTGGACAAGTGTGGGTTTTCTGACCCAACATTTCATTTTAATCAATGGTCTACATCCATCCCTAAGAGACTGACACTCAACCTAGTACTCTTTTTGAACTCAGCTGTGCATTGGACTCTGATGTGACATTGTGCAACTTCCCGAGAGTAACGTGGCATTATCCTGGAGGGAAAGGGCTATTTAAATCCTCACTCACAGCCATACCATGAGCCGCAGCAAAGCCAGACCTCTCAGTGCCCGGGGACAGTGCCCTGAACTCACAATGCCCCACCGTGATGTGGGTTTAATTACAGCTCATTTTCAAAGAGCTTCCCAGTGAGCCTGCAAGATGTGAAGGCGGCCCTCCTCCTGGCCTCCTCTCTGGGGCACAGCTGCAGCTCCAGATCCCACATGAATGAAACCCGTCCATGCCAAGGGTGTGACAGGGTGCTGGGCCCTGCTGCAGTCTGGGTGGAACCCCAGCTGTAAAAAGGCAGCAGGCGTCTCTCCCGGGGCCTGAGCTACGAAGTGCCAGTCAGACGTCTGTGCAGGGGCCTTGGAGCCCAGGGCAGACTCAGCTCTCAGAGGTGTCCCTGCCCAGGCTCAGCAGCAGCAGCAGCAGCAGCAGCCACGCTGGGGTGCCCACCCACAGGCCTTCGTCACACCCTCCCTCGACTCCTGGAGCCCCTGCCACAGCAAGACCAGGACTCCTCCAGGCCCAGGTCAGGGCCAAGCAGGGCTGGCCCCTGGGAGGTACTACTCTCAAGTTCACAGGCCCCTCCAGGGCCCTGGGTCTGACACAGGTCCTGGCCACACAGGCGAACACTGTGCCCTCGTTCACAGAAAGGAGATGGCAGCCCAGAGAACAGAGTGTGAACTTCCAGGATCAGGAAAGAACTCGGGGAGTGGAGCAGAGGCCCGTCTTCACCCAGAGGCCAGCTTGGCCCACGGAGCACTCCCCAGCCCGTGGGCCAGCTGTGTCTCTGTTCTGAAGGACAGTAACCGCAAAGGGCTCAGAAAGCCCATGGGCCTCCCCAGCTGGCCTCTGAGCCTCTGTCTTCCTGCCGGCTGTTTGTCGGGGCGGCCCCACCACACCCCACAGACCTGGCCCTGGGCCCTGGAGTGCCAGCCACCTGCCCACAGAGCCAGCTCCACCTGGCAAGGTGGCTCCCGCTGGCTGGTCTCATTTCCCTCCTGCCCGCCACGTCACTCAAACACCATACATTCCTTACTCCAAACCCAGGAGCTCAGATCATTTGGAGGCACATTTCTCTCACCTGGAAGAGTCCGCTCCTGAGAAAGCAGGGCCTGAGTGTGTGGCTGGATGGAGGGAGACGGCTCCTTGAGTCTGCCATGGAAGCCCGAGCCCTGGGGTGGGCACCACCAGGAGCAGGGCCCTGCCTTGGCTCCAAAGGCCACATGCCCTTGTGCCTGCCTAGGATCATGCCCATGGGGTATTATTGGCACTGATGCGGAGAACTGGGAATAGCCTTTCTTCCCGCCTCCTCTGTACCCTCTAAGAATGTCTGGAATGTGAAGAGCCTCCCTACTTCCCAGGGCAAAAGCTCTGGAGTTACTCAAGGCCCACCCTCTCAGGAGCAGCCCTTTCTAGAAGAGCTCCTGGTGACAAAAGAATTTCCCCAAGACACCCCCTGGGGAGGAGGGTCTTCACACCCAAGCAATGCAGCTGGGCACAGGGGCCACGCTTGTCATCCCAGTGACTGTGCAGGCTGAGGCAGGAGGGTTGAAACTTTGAGGTCAGACTCAGAAGCTTAGTGAGGCCCTGTCTCAAAACAAAGAATAAAAAGGGCTGGGGCTGAACCCAGTGGCAAAGCACCCGGGTTCAATCTTGAGGCTGCAAAAAACAAAACCAAACCTTGCAGGCATCAAACACCACAGAACTGTGGCTGCCATCTGCACTGGTAACAGCAGATGACCCATAGAGCCCGTGGTCCTCCTGCTGTGCTGCCTCCTACTCAGACAGTGAAAAAGCAGGACCCATGGTAGGCCCCACAATGTCCAGGCACAGCGTGGACACAGCACAGGCCAGTCCTCACACCTTGATAGGATATCACTTGAGATGAAGCAGCAACTTCAGAGAAACTCTAGGATGTGCCCAGGGGACGAGGACTGGACAGAGCCAGCCCTGCTCTACAGTCTCCCTCCTTCCTCTCAGGCCTCCTCTGGAATCCTCTAGAATTCACTTTGAGATGGAAGAGCCTGATTGTAAGTGGTGCTAGTCCCAGATGTGACTGGAACAAATAGAAGTGGCCGGAAGTAAGAACTAGGCCTCTGGTCCTGGGCAGCAGGTGCAGAGTGACCCAGGCCTCCCTGACCCCCTCGTGCATGCTCCCAGGAGGGGTTGGGGTTGTCCAGTCAAAGGTAGACCCCACTCTGACCCCACAGAACAGCAGCTCAGGGAGTGTGCCCTGCTATCCAGCGGTCACCATGTAAGGGTTCGGCGAATCGTTGGAGAAAGAGACCACAAGTGACCAGCTTCATGCAATGAGCAGGAGGGAGTTTATTGAAGAGATCCTAATTCAGCGTGCTGAGGCTCAAGGCTCACTCAGGAAGGGAGAGTGGCCCAGAGCCCAGAGCAGAGGTCAAGAAGAGCTTAAGTACACTTTTTGGGGAGGGCAGGGGTTGGGGGCTTTGCATATAACAGAACAAATCAACATGAGGCGCAGGAAAATTGAACAACAATTCTGAGACATGATTAGCACATTCATTGGCGGGAACAGGTCCGTTGGGGGTGATTGGTCACTTCTAAGTGGGGTACACATTCAAACTGATTGGTTCGGGCCCTGTGACAAACTGCACAGGGCCCTAGGCTAAATGGCCAGTAGGGCGTTGTCTTAACTATCTCAGGAATTTCAGGTTCTGGGTGTAGCAGAGGAATTTAACAATACCTAGTCTTTTACATCTTAATTTAGGCTTTGCAATTTAGAAGCTTTACAATGCCCAGTCTTTTACATTTTAATTCAGGCTTTTGCAGCTTAGAATCAGCTTAGACATTTTACCTTTACAACCAAGCACCACACGGGCAAACTGAACTGGCCGTGTGCTCACCAAGCTCCCTTTCATTCATTCTGTCTCTGGCCCAGGGAAAAGCAGAGGGTGGTGCAGCCGTCACTCACTACCTTCCTCAAGTTCAGAGTGGGATCAGGGAAGTGCGCAGGCGGCACAGCCCGGCTCCTGTGCGGAGCTCCCAGCACCCAACGTGGAGGGGTCCGCAGTCCTCTCACCCCAGGGCACAGCAGGAGGGTTTGTTCCCATTCCTGGCTCCACAGCCACTTCCGTCCTGAGCTCCAGCCCAGGGGAGCTGCATGGCTCTCCCTGGTTCCTCTGAACTCTGACCCATGCCCCTGCAGGCACTGCTGCGAGCTGGCCCCCAGGGGCCCAGGGTTTGCCCTTGGCTCCTGCCCACCCCTGCCATCCAGCCTCCCCACCATGCTCCTGGGGTGCAGAGCCTTCGCCTGCACCCCTCCTTGCCTGACTGGTTCTTCCCAGTCTTCACACATCCATACTTTTATCATCTCCTCCCAGGGCTGCCCCTTTTCTGGTCTGTAGAATATTCCACTCCAGATCTTACCTCCTCTTGGGATCTCCTGCCCACCATGCCCAGAATGTTCTCAGAGCCCACCTGCCACTGACCCTGGATAGATCTCTTGCCAGAAAAAAAAGGGGTGCAGCTATATAGACACAAGATCTGACAAAATGGAAATAAACTTTCCAACAACACAAACTTTGTTTAGTAACATATTATCTTCATATTACGGGACATTTAATCCTGTGAGAATTTTTTCCAGTGCATATTAAGCGCAGAACAGTGGCATAGCACGCATGCTGTAACCACAGCTTGACGTGCCGTCTGGTCCAGGTCACCAGGTTCCCTCGAGATCTGAGCGGTGTCTTCCTGTCTAGCATCTGTAGGGCCCCGCCCAGCATGGATCACTGAATCCACAGGTCCCCCTTTAATGTCTCCATGAAACACGCGGAAAAGGGCTGACCACAGTGAACCTTCAGAGAAACTTGCCAGAGGACACAAACGGAAGAGCTCGTCAGAATCTCTGCCTGTCCACGTGGTCCAGGTGTCCACGTGGGAGAGGCCACCGGGAGAGAGCGCTAGGAAAACAGAAGAAGCTGAACACTAACGCATTTTCTCTTTTTTCTTTCCATTTTTTAAAATGTAGAAATAATTCATGTGAAAGGAAGCCCCCAGGCCTCCAGGGTTCAGCCCAGGGAGCGTTCATGCTGTGCAAGTCGTGGGATGGGTGTCTATTTTCATTTCCCTGCCGAAGGAGTGAGATGGCTGCACCACTGGAAAGAGGTGTGCTTGGTTGTTGGCTCCTGGGCTGCTGGGAGGAAACCCGGGCCTTGTGCGTGCTGAGCATCCACTCCACACTCAGCACCACCCCCAGCCCTGGGGGACGCACATTCCGCTCACATGGAAACTGCAAAGCGCTCCCTAAAGTGGCCGTTCCACTGCTATGGTGGGCGGTCACACTCTGGGTGTGGATGGCGCTTCACTGTGGCTTCAGTTGTGTTTCTGTGGTGACTGTGGTGCCGAGCTCCTTTTCCTGCTCACTGTTTATGTTCACTTCAGTGCGTCTTCACACGTGTACTCACCCACACAGTGCCATGCAAGACACCCTCCTTCCTTTCCAAGAGCTTCAAAGTCTTCTGCTCATCTGGCATTGGGCTGTCTTTTTTTTTTTTTTTTTTTGTACCAGGGATTGAACTCAGGGGCACTCGACCACTGAGCCCCATCCCCAGCCCTACTTTTTATTTTATTTAGAGACAGGGTCTCCCTGAGTTGCTTAGCACCTCGCTTTTGCTGAGGCTGGCTTTGAACTTGTGATCCTCCTGCCTCAGCCTCCCAAGCCACTGGGAGTGCACCACAGCGCCAGCTGGGCTGTCCGTCTTGATGGTAGCTTGGTAAGAGAGCTGTGGACTGGATACCAGCCCCTGGTGACTGCGTGTGCTGTGGACATTTTCTCCCCATCTGCGCTTGCCCGTGTCCCACTGGATTTATTCCTAAGCTCTTAGTGTTTTTGATGTGATTTTAGTGTTTTTCCTTTAACTTTTTTTAAAACAATTCTTCATCACTAATTTCTAGAAATGCAACTAATTTTTATTATTCATTTTGTGTCCTGTGACTTTGTTAAATTTATTTATTATAGAACTTTTTTAATGTTCTATAGGGTTTCATGAATAATAGCAGTTCTACCTTGCTTCTGATCTTTATGGCTTTTTACTGTTAATTTTCCACCTAAAACCTCTGAGGCATTGTTGAAAGGATGGGTGAAAACAGCCTTGGTCCCACTAACAGGAGAAAATCATTGCTATTTCATAATTCAGTAGGTTGTTAGTGGTGGATTTTTCATAGATTCTTTTTATCACCTTGAGGAAGTTCTAGTTCATGTTTACCAAACATCTTTTATCATGAAGTTCATCAAATGCTTCCTCCACAGTTATGATAAGATCAGAGGACCTCGTCTCTTTAATTTTTCCATTCCAAGTAAAAACAAACTGTTTTGGTTCTCAAAGAGCTAGATAAGCCTTGGGAAGCCTTGCATTTCCAACCTGAAGTCCTTGTCAGGAACATGTTCTGTCAGGAGAGGCTAGCAGACCTCCAGAGAGCTATTCCACCATCGCTGATTGCTAACCTCTCATCCAAATTGCAAGCATGTGAATACGGGTACATGTCGGTGAGGAAAAGCCCACCCCATTTCCCTGCGAGAACTCAGGTCAGGAAGGTGGGGTGCTGGAGCAGCATATGCTCTGAAAGACACTCAATTTCAAGGTCTGGGAGTACAGAGAAATCACATGCCTTGCTCACAGGAACAGCCCCGTACCTGTTCTGGGTGTGGATGTTAGTAAACATTTGTTGAATAAATACATGAGCAAATTAATGCAGGAACAGGTGAATGAGTCAGTGCCTATGTGGACGAGATAGATTGTCCTCTTGGGACACAGGGACTTGACTGAAAAGATTCAGGTCCCGTGTGTGCTGCAGGGAGAGCCCCGGGAGCTCTTCTCAGTCTACGTGAAGGACCGCAGAAGCAGACCCAGGGACTTCTGGGCACCTTCTGTGGTTCTGCATATACTGATCTTTTGTTATCCCATCTGTTTCTGCTTTAAAAAGGAAAGGCCAGAGGAAGGGCAGCATCCCTCCTTCACCCTGCGAGTGAGAGAGGAGGGGCTCGTCTCACGGTCATGCCTAGGGCCCCACTAACAAAATGTTTGCTTCCCAGTTCCCTGACCTTGGCACTAATGGACCAGAGGCCACGGCTGGGGGGGACGGGGTGCCTCTACCAGAAGACACAACAATGATCCCATTGAACTGAGAGCTGAGGTCCCCCGCCCCCAGGTCCCCATGCCTCTGAGTCAGCGGGCAAAGAAGGGAGCTACTGTGTGGCTGTGTGGCTTAGCCTGGCTGGAGGAGAATCGAGCTGCTGTGCCACAGGGCAGGGAGAGATCGTCTGCCATGCCAGAGACCCCAGGCCCGTCTGCATGCAACTGCGTCCTGAGCCTAAGCATCCATGAGAAACTCCACTCGGCAGCACCCAGGGCCCAGACCCCTGCAAGCAAACCAGGCTCAGGTAAAGGGGACACAGAGCAGATGACAGAGAGGGTACAGATGCTCCTCCACTTAGGCAGCAAAGGGTTAGGGAACCAACAAACCACTTACGTTGAAAATATGGAAGTAAAAAATGCATTTAGTTGCCGGGGGCAGCTCAGTGACAGAACACGTGCCAAGCTCCCAGGTCCAGTGCCCAGCGCCACCCTCCCGCCCAGCCCTGCGCAGCCCACAGCTGCTTCACCTGAGGTCCCGTGGCCTGCTGGGCCAGCACCGTGCATCACACTGCGTGTCACTGTCGCACCTTGGTGAAGCTGTAGCCGGATGGCAGCTCTGGCCCTGTGGCCAGCTACAGACAGGAGACCGCCACCCTCTGAGCGCTCCTGCTTTAGTGGCGAACGAACGTGTTGTAGCTCAGTTAACCTAGCTTTGCCCCCTCCCCCTCCTTCTATCAGCCACCAGGATGAACACATGGTCACTAACTGCCCGTGACGGGGTTTAAGCTCTGGGACATGGAAGGGGAGAGCTTCCCAGACCTACCTCCTGGCGGGGAGGAGTGTGAGTTCAGCTGTGTTAGGGTTAGGGTTAGATCGCTGTTGGCTTTCCTTGGGGGCTGGTGTGCTTAGGGAGGTGGGGAGGGGCCAGCTCTCACAGGGTGGACGAGACCCTCAGGTTTACTGTGCGGAAGACTGTGCTCTGCGACCTGGTGGGCCTGACCCAAGAGTTGGAAAAGCCTCCAGGGAGAGCTGAGGCTCCCCAGCTGAGAACCCCTGGCTGGAGGAGAACCCCTGGCTGGAGGAGAACCCCTGCTGTCAGGTGCTCCAGCCCAGGTGTGCCCCCCCCCATCCTGTGGACTTTGGCCCTGCCCCCCTGCTACACAACCAGTTCCCTGCGCTATGCTATGTCACTTATAATACTACTATGGGCTCTGGCTTCTTGAGCCCTGACTGACGTGGCTTATTTCCAGAAAAGTGGGGAGAAGCAAGATGACTGAAGCCAGAGAACCATGCATGAAGTCGGAGGGCACTGAGTTTCCTCCCCCTCTGCCTCCAGGAACCCCCCCACCCAGTCTCCAGTCCCTGATGTTGAAGGTGTGGCAGTCAGCTGGGCAGCCAGATGGCTTGCACATGACCGGCGCCCTGAGGTCAGAGGTGGTACAGTAGAGCAGGCCCTGCCCTATCAGTGCACGTGCCCCTGTGGACGGGGCTCCCTGGGCCAGGCCCTCTGAACCACCACAGGCCCATGGACAGTAGAAGAAACCCCGTCAGCCCCTCAGCACCCACCTTGAGCCACATCTGCACCAGAAAGAGTCCAGGAAGTGCCAGCCACTACAGAAAGGCCATTTGTCCCCAAGCTCTATCCAGAAATCCCCAAACCACAAATATCCAGGGCTGAGTGTCCTGAGTCCCCCGCAGGCCTGGGTTCGAACAGCATTGGGAGTGTTTGTGCACGTGCCTACTTCTGGGGCAGGTGGGTCACTTCCTTGAATGGACCATGACGCTGCTCCAGCTCAGACACTGCTATGTATGCTCAATGACCGCGTGATTCACAGACTCTACACTTACCCAGCTAAGTAACTGCCTCCACTGTGGAACACCAGGGTCCCAGGGGACACTGGGGTCTCCAGCTCTGCCCATCCCCACTGTCAGGGTGAGAGAGCTTTGATGGCAGGGCCTGACTGAGGGGTCCTAACAGGCTGCCCCACAGATGAGGACACTCAAGCCAAGGTAGGTAAACAATCTGCACAGGGCCAGTCACATGGCCTGTCACAGAGCAGGCGATAGCCTCGGACCTGATTCCAGAGATTACAGGCTTGGATCCCAGAGATCAAAGTCCACACTTCTCCTTCTAGAAGTGCAAAAGGCTGAGGTCCTGTCGCAGGGTCTGAGGAGGACGGGCTGGGATCGCCCCAGCCTGGTTCGTCCCCAAGGCTGCCTCCCGCCCTGGGTGACGCCCAGTGCTGGCGCCTCCGGGCCTTGGGCAGGAGACATTCTTGCCGTCACATGAAGAGCTGGATGTGCTAGAGTGAATTCCAGGCATTTCTGTGAGACGTCCCCTGGCTCTCCTTATCGGGGCAGCGGGGTCAGCCCTCTCCCCCTTGTCAGTAACAGTCTCTGTCTCCTCTGTCATGTTGAAGGAATCCCAAGGGCGCCTGGTGACTCACCTCAGATAAGCGGGGAGGGGCTGGGGACACTGCCCTGTGTGGGCCACTCTTCCCCACTGTGGCCAGCTCTGGCACCAACGCCTGTGATTCCAATCCCCAGACCCAGAGGCTGGAGGGCCAGCGCTGGCACCCCACCAGGGAGCCACCATTCAAGTGCAGTTGTCACCTGATGATGCAGAAAGACATGGGACTGGCCCCCTGAGAAACTCAAACCTGGTTCCCGCCCCACCTGTAGGTGCCAGTGGAACTGCTCAGGCTTTGGGGTGCCTGTCTGTCCCGTGGGGACTGGGCTTGGGACAAGCTAGGAATTCTGTCCCCAGGGCCCGTTGGCTCACCCAGGCTTTATACAATTTTATTCAAACTCCCAGATTTCTGACATTTTTTTTCCTTAAAAGATTTCGAAGCAGCAACGTGGGCAGCAGGGCCCCTGCTCCTGCTGAGTTCCCTCACACTCTGCTTCACACCCTGGGTGTTCCTGCACACAGGCCAAGCTGGACCCTTTCCCAGGCCATCCCTCTGACCCCTGCAGAGCTGACCCTCACACCCAGGCCTGCTGAGAAACCCCCTTTATCTTCAGGAGGAAAAGTTCTCAGCCCCAGCGAACAGGAGTGGTCCGTCCAGTGCAAGTGTGTGCCTGGTGTTTTCCACAAAGAATCCAACCGTAAGAATTTCTGGACGTGCTAATAGTCTGCTGCTGAACCGAGAAGATGTAAACAACATTTCTCAGATGACACAAGCCAGGAGGGCCGTCCTTTCTGGGCCTTCCTTTCCTCCTTGACTTTTGCTGCCAAATAATAATAATTTCCCCTCCTGAGATTTTGACGGGAGCTAGAATTTAGAGTGTACCCACAGGTTCAGTCTCTGTGGGACCAGGCCTGCTTCCCCTCGGCCTGGGTCTTTCTGCTGCTCAGCTGCTGATCTGCAGGTGTGGCATGCGCTGGTCCCCACCAGGTCCCCACCAGGCTTCTCCACCAAACCTGGCTCTATTTAGCTGGGTGGTGATAGCTGGTCAACCTGCTGTCTTATCAGGTGACCCTGGTCTTTTAGGACACATTAATGATTGGATTTATAAGACCCGTGTCAGGAGGTTTTTCAGTGAAGAGCCTCAATTGTTAAAATGAACTTCAGAAACTTCCATATGGAAAGAAAACAGCAGCTCTATCCGTGTGCATTTCTTTCTGTACACATCAGGCTAGCCTCCTGTGGCTGGGGCACTTCCTCCTGGGTCACATTCCTGAGAGCACATGATGATGTCCCTGCCAGGGATCTTAATCCCTTTTGAGGTTGCTTTGCAAACTTCAAATCTTCAAGAGCTTAGTGTTCAGGTTCAGTGTCAGCCACAAAGGGCCCATGACCATGACGCACAAGGAACGCCGGGGAGGCCAGGCCCTCTCGGCTGGCGGATGAGCACAGAAAAGCTGGCTCAGGCAGTCCCAGGGTGGGCCAAGTCCCTGTGGGTGGACCCCGAGACTGGTGGAGCGGTGGTGAGAAAGGACTGCTTCCAGAAGTGCCCGCCCCGAGTGAGCAAGCATCTCCTGTTGGGGACATTATTGATGGGTGTGTTATACATTTTTAAACAAAATAAATAATGTATTTAGAAGAGTCAGTTTGTGCCTATTTATCAATTTGTGTGGTTTAAATGTTCAAAACAATGTGAACAAATTTATTTTAAATTAACACAACATTTTAATCGACAGACAACTAATTCTTACTCTTGAACGTTTCTTATTGAATTGGGTGTTATTGGGTTGATAATGTCCTTGCTGAGAAAGAAAAAGGAAGGACAGAGGGGGCGCAGGGAGCCAGGCAGTCACTTCCCAGATCCAGACGGGGGCCGTGGCACATGTGAAGATGTACACACAGGGGTGAGGAGAAGAGCCTCAGGGGACAGAGCAGGCCAGGGCCACACACCAGGGCCAGGACCGCCGGGCTCTTGGGCAGCTCAGGGCTCCAGACACCTCCCGAAGTTTGAAGCACGATCCCATGTTCTCGTGTCTCGGTTGTGTTTGGGGAGAAGACTGTAGCTTTCCAGATTTTCAAGTCTCTCATGCCTGAAGGTGAGGAACCACAGAGTGTCTATGGGACAGGGAACGGAGCCAAGGGGAGGCTGTCTGAGACCCTCCGCAGCGCAAGAGCGGCTTTGTGTTTAAAATTGTCCTCTGAGAACCTTGAAGGGAAATAAGAGCTCAGTTTTATATTTTTTCAAAAAGAAACAATTGCATAAATGTCATGTGATTTAATTTTATACTCACCTTGGTATTTCAAGTTTCTTGAAAGTGGCCTTTTTTACTTTCGATCCATCATCTCATCCGTCCCCCATATTTCTCCAGCTTCTAGGCGTCCCCATTCCTATAAAAAAGTGTCTGTTCACTACATTTTGATGGTCTGTCTGAGCAGCAGACAGACCCAGGCCGCGGGCCACAGCTCTGTGTTCTCATTCTTCCACGTCTCTCTCCTTTCTGCTGCAGCTGCTGGGCCTCAGTGGCAGGCCTGAAAGGGCCAACAGCCAGAGGCCAGCAGTGCCCAAGAACTGGGCAGCCATCACCAATGGGCCTCTGAGACCTGTGGCCTCCAGGGACTGTTCCTGGCCCACCATCCAGGTCCTAGGGAGTCTGGAAGTTCTGAAGGGGAAGAGGAGCCACCCAGAGCCTCTTGAGGCATCGCCCAGACCAGGGCGGGTGGCATTCCCTCTGGTGACCATGGAATATTCAGGCCCATGAGGTGGAACCCTGGGGTCCCCCCGCCTGGCATATGAGGTGAGGGCAGCATTCCTGGGCTCCTGCCCTCGCTGTGTTGACCAAGCTCTGACCTTCCTTCTCTCCCAGGTCGTTGGCTGCCATGGTGCTGGCCTGGCTGGGCCTTCTGCTGACCAGCACCTGCAAAGCAGACTAAGTGTCCTACCCAGGAGCTTCGTAAGTGCAGGAGTGCAGGCTCCGACAGAGAGGCTCCAGGGCACCGCATCGTGCCCCTTCTGCTGTGGCCACTCCCAACCCCACAGCCGCTGAGGCCAGCCTTCAAGGTGACCCAGTCCCGGGTACAAGGCAGCAAGCACCCAGTTTTAGTTTTCCTGTCTCAAGGGTTTTATTGCCAAATACTCAAGTTTCCTCTTTAAATAGTGATTGAGAAAAAAAAATGCAAGTAAGATCTACACCCATCTCGAGAATTAACCAAAGGAGAACACTGAGTGTCCACGGCTGGTGTCTGGGCTGGGCCCTGGCAGTGGTCCCAAGGAAACTGCCCGCCTCCAATTACAGCAGCCAGCTCACCACACCAGCCTGTTGCATCACCAGGATCCCAAGGAGAGCGTGAATCACAACACCAAAGGCTTAGAACAGAGCTCAGAAACCGAGTCGGTGTCTTGACCTGACATCTCGTTGAGCGCAGGTGCTGCGTCAGCAGGACGAGGCAGGCTTGGGGTCTGCGTGCCTAGCCAGGGCCACATGGGGGTGGCAGGGCTTCAGGTGTGGGCTCCACTGGAGCTGCCTAGCAGGCGGAGGGGGGTGTGGGGGGGAGCCATCCTTCCCGTGTTTAGGTAAGGCCCCTGGGGAGGACCCCGAGCTCCTGCAGAGAGCTCCTCACAGCCCCCAGCCAGGCTTGCAAGTGTGTGCCTTCATGGTTCACAAAGTTGGATGTTTAAAGACAATTTTGGGTTCTTTCTTCTTCAACATTAAAGCAAAACTCAGGCATGGGCTCAGAAGTCTACTTCCTTTGAAAAGTGTTACCAAATGCTACACATAAACCAAGTCTTGGTTTGGGTTCAGCCTCTGAAGTGGAGGAAGGTTTGTGTGGCCACTCATCATCTGTGTGTCCTGGGGCCAAGGGACTTAACCTTTCTGAGCTTCCCTGTCCCTGTGGTCTATGTGAAAAACGATGGAGAGGGCCAAGCCCCAGGACACATGGAGTAGACTGGGTATGCACAGAGCCTAGGCCATTGCCCTTGGACACCAGAATGGCCATTCCCCTGGGGCTAGAATGGGACAGGCAGGAGCCTGGAAGGGGCTGGGGTGAATGGCATCTCCTGGTCACCTGGAGATTGAGGTTTGCTCCTGTAGATCCCAGGCACCTCAGTTCCTTCCAGGGAGGAAGCCCTGGGCTCCTTGGTAGAACCGCAAGGTAAGGGCGGCTCCCGTAGGTGCAGGCTCCCTGGGTGGCCTAGAGATCCCTCCCGGTCTTGGGTCATAAGGACCCCATGAGTCAGGAAGAGCAACAGGGGACTCCTCTGTTTCCCCCCACTTCACCAGGGCAGGCCCTGATCTCTTAGTCACATTCCCAATTCCTCAAGGGGCCTGGAAGATGAAAGCGGCCCTGAAGCCTGCTGGCTGTGCCTCCTGCTTCGCAACCTCGGGTGACCAGCTGTGGAGTGCCAAGTGGTGTTAGGAGACGGAAAGTCAGCGCTGGCAGCCTCCACTCCTAGGCCTGGGCGGTGTCAGCCTGGAGTCAGGGCTCCAGCTCCTCCAGCCCAGCTTCGCTGCCTTGGTCAGCTGCCGAGCACATGCCCGCGAAAGCACTTGTTGCCCATCAAGTCAAAATTTCAGCCTCATCATTCCCATCCCTGATGGGCATTAGCTGAAAGTGGCTTCACGTTCAGTTGATGGAATTCTCCATCGACTTGGCATTGCATGAACACAGGGAGTAGACTGGGTATGCACAAAGCATAGGCCATGGTCCTCGATACCAGAACGGCCATTCCCCTGGGGCTAGGACAGGACAGGCAGGAGCCTGAAAGGGGCCTGGGCTGCACGGCATTCCCTGGTCACCTGGAGATCGAGGTTTGCTCCCACAGATCCTCAGGCACCCCAGTTCCTCCAGGGAGGATCTCGGCCACTCCCAGGGTCCCAGGTCTCCCAGTGTTGCTGTGAGTGTTCCCAGGGAGGGTCCCCTACGCTGCTCATTCATTTGACAATGCTCATGGGTCCCTCACCCCAGTGCCTGAGACACGGGAGCTTCCCTCAGGAAGAGCATCTCAGGGCAGACAGGCAGCTCCCTTCTAACTATCGTGCAGAGCTGCAGGAAGCCTGCTGCAGTAGATGTGCAGATACTGCGCTGTTGGCCGCAGCGTGGAAGCAGCAGGGTTGAGCTGGCGCGGGAGCCAGGCTCCAAAGATGCTCGGGAGAAGGGAGACAGTGTGACTGTGATCACTGAAGGGGCATCTTTCTGCTCAGTGGACAATACATCACGTTGCCCAAGTCTTAGGATGGAATCGAAAGACGCAGTGACAAGAAGTCTCACCCTGGTGGCCCCCACTGGTGCAATTCCCTGGTCACCCTGATGACTGACCCTCTGTACTCAGCCTTTGCTAGTCTTTGTGTTCCTTCAGAAGGAAAGATGAATGATTATCCTTCCGTCTACCTGCAGTTCTGTGTCTCACCTTCCCCTCTACCTTCCTGTCTGAACATCTTCCCACATCTGTCCACAGAGCTCTCTCAATCCCCGTCTGTAGCTGCGGCTATTCCAGCAGACCTGGGTGGGTTTACCTCTCAGCTCTGCTGCCAATGTGCCCGGCCACTCGATTAACAGCACGGGTGCTTCGGGGTCAATATCAACGCATCAGCGGTTTTGGTCGACCATCCCCGACTGCCTCCCATGGTGTCAAGCTAGCTTGTGTCTCTGGTGACAGCTGTGACGGCACTGCACGTCTCTTTGAATGGACAGAAGCCATTTAAATGAATACTCCTCAAGGAAGATCACGAGGTATCCATTCAACACCCCCCTCGATGCCCAACATCACTTTTAGAAAGTCCAACATGAGATCAGACGCGGATGTCCTGTTCTTTAATGGCATTTCCTTTCTGATGGAGCTGAACCTGTGGGGGACGGGGGCGTGTATGAGTCACAGGCATCTGGCAGACCGCGCGTGCGGCATCATGGTGGGGGAGGTTTCACTCGGCAGCCACAGGTCGTCTGGGAAACCACGTCGATCAGAAGCAACAGGCTGAGTTCTGAGTGACTGCAGAGTGTGAGGACCTGCTCTGGACTCTCCCAGCCACCACTCAGCCGTGGCCTCTCCAGCTCTGCAGATGGGGCCCCTGTGGGTGTCAGAGCTCAGTTACCGAGTGTCCTGCCCAGGTGCCCTGGGGAAGGGTGCCAGGAGGCTCACTCACTTGCTGCTGGAGGGCCTGAAGCCTCCATTGTCTCTGATCCCCGAGCCACGTCCACCCTGCCCAGGCTTGGGAGAGGGAGCCTGCAGCTGTGACCAAGAGTGAGTGTCAGTTTCCATGAGAGCTGGAAATGAAACTAGAAGGGGTGACCTGTGGCTGCAGCGGGGCTCCAGCCTGGCACACTGGCCTAGGAGTGTCCGCAGATGCCATTCAGCCCGGGAGCTCCACAGGCACGGTATCATGTCCGTCTGTCAACACGGATTAGCCCTCCGAGGTGACCACATGGAGAGGGTACAATGAGCCAGGACGTTGGTCTCTGCCAGCCTCACTGTGTCCTACAGCCACAGCCCAGACTTGAGAGTAGAGCCCCCATCTGTGCGGGTCCAAGTCACTGTCCACCAGGAGTCATCAAGGGGGAAGGGCAAATGGCAGGCCCTCAGTATGGCTTCTACTACAGACCAGCTGTGAGAGCCAGGCCAAGGTCACAGAATTTCCTGCAAACCCTGCAGCCGCCTTATAGATCTTCCAGATGCTTCTCTGGTGCCACCCCTCCTGGCCTGGAGAGTAGGCACAAATCCTTCCAGAAAAAATCACTCTCAGCTTGGTGCCTGGAAAGCCCGTGTGCAAACCCCAGCACTGTAGAGCCAGCAGCCTGCAAAGGGAGCAGGTGACAGGGCCAGGTGAGAGGGTGGCTGTGAGAGTCCCTGTCCAGGCGGTGCCCCATCACAGCTCAGGACACTCGCCTTATGAAAGCCCTCTTTCCTCGGCCTACCATCCGAGGTGGCGAAGAGGCCAGGTGCTGCGGGAAGCTCAGGCTCCGCCACACCCCAGATCTCAGGGGGGCTGCTGGAGTTGCTGGCGGTCTCTGGAAGCCCGTCACCACTTCTCCACCTGCGAGGTGAGGAAACTGTCTGAAGCACAATGATCATGAGAAGAACCCAACTGATTCTGCTGTTTTTAAGTCAGAGCCAAGGGAGTTTGCTGCAGTCTGCAGGTGGAGGTGAGGCCCAGGATCCAGGTCAACGGGGAGGTGGGCAGCATGGTTGGGGTGTGAGAAGGCTTTGGTGACTCAGGGAGGATGCAGCAGGAGCCATTTTTGTGGAAGGGATTTCACATGATGTGGGCTTTAGAGGTGCCAGTCGATGCCTAAACTGAGGCCCAGGAGGCAGCTGCCTGTGGTCCAAGGTCCAGGAAGGGGATGTACCAAGTGGGATCAGGGTTCAGCATACAGAAGAGAGGCCCAGAGCCATGAGCCTGGAGTGTGAGAAGAGACAGGACCCAGGACTGAGCTGGGTGGGATCAGGGCTCAGCTTACAGAAGGGGGCCCAGAGCCATGATCCTGGAGCTTGAGAAGAGACAGGATCCAGGACTGAGCAGGATAGGATCAGGGTTCAGCTTACAGAGGGGGCCCAGAGCCATGATCCTAGAGCTTGAGAAGAGACAGGATCCAGGACTGAGCAGGATAGGATCAGGGTTCAGCTTACAGAGGGGGGCCCAGAGCCATGATCCTGGAGTGTGAGAAGAGACAGGACCCAGGACTGAGCTGGGTGGGATCAGGGCTCAGCTTACAGAAGGGGGCCCAGAGCCATGATCCTGGAGCTTGAGAAGAGACAGGATCCAGGACTGAGCAGGATAGGATCAGGGTTCAGCTTACAGAGGGGGCCCAGAGCCATGATCCTAGAGCTTGAGAAGAGACAGGATCCAGGACTGAGCAGGATAGGATCAGGGTTCAGCTTACAGAGGGGGGCCCAGAGCCATGATCCTGGAGTGTGAGAAGAGACAGGACCCAGGACTGAGCTGGGTGGGATCAGGGCTCAGCTTACAGAGGGGGGCCCAGAGCCATGATCCTGGAGCTTGAGAAGAGACAGGATCCAGGACTGAGCAGGATAGGATCAGGGTTCAGCTTACAGAGGGGGCCCAGAGCCATGATCCTAGAGCTTGAGAAGAGACAGGATCCAGGACTGAGCAGGATAGGATCAGGGTTCAGCTTACAGAGGGGGGCCCAGAGCCATGATCCTGGAGTGTGAGAAGAGACAGGATCCAGGACTGAGCAGGATAGGATCAGGGTTCAGCTTACAGAGGGGGGCCCAGAGCCATGATCCTGGAGTGTGAGAAGAGACAGGATCCAGGACTGAGCTGGGTGGGATCAGGGTTCAGCTTACAGAGGGGGGCCCAGAGCCATGATCCTGGAGTGTGAGAAGAGACAGGATCCAGGACTGAGCTGGGTGGGATCAGGGTTCAGCTTACAGAGGGGGGCCCAGAGCCATGATCCTGGAGTGAGAAGAGACAGGATCCAGGACTGAGCTGGGTGGGATCAGGGTTCAGCTTACAGAGGGGGGCCCAGAGCCATGATCCTGGAGTGTGAGAAGAGACAGGATCCAGGACTGAGCTGGGTGGGATCAGGGTTCAGCTTACAGAGGGGGGCCCAGAGCCATGATCCTGGAGTGAGAAGAGACAGGATCCAGGACTGAGCAGGATAGGATCAGGGTTCAGCTTACAGAGGGGGGCCCAGAGCCATGATCCTGGAGTGTGAGAAGAGACAGGATCCAGGACTGAGCTGGGTGGGATCAGGGTTCAGCTTACAGAGGGGGGCCCAGAGCCATGATCCTGGAGTGTGAGAAGAGACAGGATCCAGGACTGAGCAGGATAGGATCAGGGTTCAGCTTACAGAGGGGGCCCAGAGCCATGATCCTAGAGCTTGAGAAGAGACAGGATCCAGGACTGAGCAGGATAGGATCAGGGTTCAGCTTACAGAGGGGGGCCCAGAGCCATGATCCTGGAGTGTGAGAAGAGACAGGATCCAGGACTGAGCTGGGTGGGATCAGGGCTCAGCTTACAGAGGGGGGCCCAGAGCCATGATCCTGGAGTGAGAAGAGACAGGATCCAGGACTGAGCAGGATAGGATCAGGGTTCAGCTTACAGAGGGGGGCCCAGAGCCATGATCCTGGAGTGTGAGAAGAGACAGGATCCAGGACTGAGCTGGGTGGGATCAGGGTTCAGCTTACAGAGGGGGGCCCAGAGCCATGATCCTGGAGTGTGAGAAGAGACAGGATCCAGGACTGAGCAGGATAGGATCAGGGTTCAGCTTACAGAGGGGGGCCCAGAGCCATGATCCTGGAGCTTGAGAAGAGACAGGATCCAGGACTGAGCAGGATAGGATCAGGGTTCAGCTTACAGAGGGGGCCCAGAGCCATGATCCTGGAGTGTGAGAAGAGACAGGATCCAGGACTGAGCTGGGTGGGATCAGGGTTCAGCTTACAGAGGGGGGCCCAGAGCCATGATCCTGGAGTGTGAGAAGAGACAGGATCCAGGACTGAGCTGGGTGGGATCAGGGTTCAGCTTACAGAGGGGGGCCCAGAGCCATGATCCTGGAGTGTGAGAAGAGACAGGATCCAGGACTGAGCAGGATAGGATCAGGGTTCAGCTTACAGAGGGGGGCCCAGAGCCATGATCCTGGAGTGTGAGAAGAGACAGGATCCAGGACTGAGCTGGGTGGGATCAGGGTTCAGCTTACAGAGGGGGGCCCAGAGCCATGATCCTGGAGTGTGAGAAGAGACAGGATCCAGGACTGAGCTGGGTGGGATCAGGGTTCAGCTTACAGAGGGGGGCCCAGAGCCATGATCCTGGAGTGTGAGAAGAGACAGGATCCAGGACTGAGCAGGATAGGATCAGGGTTCAGCTTACAGAGGGGGGCCCAGAGCCATGATCCTGGAGTGTGAGAAGAGACAGGATCCAGGACTGAGCTGGGTGGGATCAGGGTTCAGCTTACAGAGGGGGGCCCAGAGCCATGATCCTGGAGTGTGAGAAGAGACAGGATCCAGGACTGAGCTGGGTGGGATCAGGGTTCAGCTTACAGAGGGGGGCCCAGAGCCATGATCCTGGAGTGTGAGAAGAGACAGGATCCAGGACTGAGCAGGATAGGATCAGGGTTCAGCTTACAGAGGGGGGCCCAGAGCCATGATCCTGGAGTGTGAGAAGAGACAGGATCCAGGACTGAGCAGGATAGGATCAGGGTTCAGCTTACAGAGGGGGCCCAGAGCCATGATCCTGGAGTGTGAGAAGAGACAGGACCCAGGACTGAGCTGGGTGGGATCAGGGCTCAGCTTACAGAGGGGGGCCCAGAGCCATGATCCTGGAGCTTGAGAAGAGACAGGATCCAGGACTGAGCAGGATAGGATCAGGGTTCAGCTTACAGAGGGGGCCCAGAGCCATGATCCTAGAGCTTGAGAAGAGACAGGATCCAGGACTGAGCAGGATAGGATCAGGGTTCAGCTTACAGAGGGGGGCCCAGAGCCATGATCCTGGAGTGTGAGAAGAGACAGGATCCAGGACTGAGCAGGATAGGATCAGGGTTCAGCTTACAGAGGGGGGCCCAGAGCCATGATCCTGGAGTGTGAGAAGAGACAGGATCCAGGACTGAGCTGGGTGGGATCAGGGTTCAGCTTACAGAGGGGGGCCCAGAGCCATGATCCTGGAGTGTGAGAAGAGACAGGATCCAGGACTGAGCTGGGTGGGATCAGGGTTCAGCTTACAGAGGGGGGCCCAGAGCCATGATCCTGGAGTGAGAAGAGACAGGATCCAGGACTGAGCTGGGTGGGATCAGGGTTCAGCTTACAGAGGGGGGCCCAGAGCCATGATCCTGGAGTGTGAGAAGAGACAGGATCCAGGACTGAGCTGGGTGGGATCAGGGTTCAGCTTACAGAGGGGGGCCCAGAGCCATGATCCTGGAGTGAGAAGAGACAGGATCCAGGACTGAGCAGGATAGGATCAGGGTTCAGCTTACAGAGGGGGGCCCAGAGCCATGATCCTGGAGTGTGAGAAGAGACAGGATCCAGGACTGAGCTGGGTGGGATCAGGGTTCAGCTTACAGAGGGGGGCCCAGAGCCATGATCCTGGAGTGTGAGAAGAGACAGGATCCAGGACTGAGCAGGATAGGATCAGGGTTCAGCTTACAGAGGGGGCCCAGAGCCATGATCCTAGAGCTTGAGAAGAGACAGGATCCAGGACTGAGCAGGATAGGATCAGGGTTCAGCTTACAGAGGGGGGCCCAGAGCCATGATCCTGGAGTGTGAGAAGAGACAGGATCCAGGACTGAGCTGGGTGGGATCAGGGCTCAGCTTACAGAGGGGGGCCCAGAGCCATGATCCTGGAGTGAGAAGAGACAGGATCCAGGACTGAGCAGGATAGGATCAGGGTTCAGCTTACAGAGGGGGGCCCAGAGCCATGATCCTGGAGTGTGAGAAGAGACAGGATCCAGGACTGAGCTGGGTGGGATCAGGGTTCAGCTTACAGAGGGGGGCCCAGAGCCATGATCCTGGAGTGTGAGAAGAGACAGGATCCAGGACTGAGCAGGATAGGATCAGGGTTCAGCTTACAGAGGGGGGCCCAGAGCCATGATCCTGGAGCTTGAGAAGAGACAGGATCCAGGACTGAGCAGGATAGGATCAGGGTTCAGCTTACAGAGGGGGCCCAGAGCCATGATCCTGGAGTGTGAGAAGAGACAGGATCCAGGACTGAGCTGGGTGGGATCAGGGTTCAGCTTACAGAGGGGGGCCCAGAGCCATGATCCTGGAGTGTGAGAAGAGACAGGATCCAGGACTGAGCTGGGTGGGATCAGGGTTCAGCTTACAGAGGGGGGCCCAGAGCCATGATCCTGGAGTGTGAGAAGAGACAGGATCCAGGACTGAGCAGGATAGGATCAGGGTTCAGCTTACAGAGGGGGGCCCAGAGCCATGATCCTGGAGTGTGAGAAGAGACAGGATCCAGGACTGAGCTGGGTGGGATCAGGGTTCAGCTTACAGAGGGGGGCCCAGAGCCATGATCCTGGAGTGTGAGAAGAGACAGGATCCAGGACTGAGCTGGGTGGGATCAGGGTTCAGCTTACAGAGGGGGGCCCAGAGCCATGATCCTGGAGTGTGAGAAGAGACAGGATCCAGGACTGAGCAGGATAGGATCAGGGTTCAGCTTACAGAGGGGGGCCCAGAGCCATGATCCTGGAGTGTGAGAAGAGACAGGATCCAGGACTGAGCTGGGTGGGATCAGGGTTCAGCTTACAGAGGGGGGCCCAGAGCCATGATCCTGGAGTGTGAGAAGAGACAGGATCCAGGACTGAGCTGGGTGGGATCAGGGTTCAGCTTACAGAGGGGGGCCCAGAGCCATGATCCTGGAGTGTGAGAAGAGACAGGATCCAGGACTGAGCAGGATAGGATCAGGGTTCAGCTTACAGAGGGGGGCCCAGAGCCATGATCCTGGAGTGTGAGAAGAGACAGGATCCAGGACTGAGCAGGATAGGATCAGGGTTCAGCTTACAGAGGGGGCCCAGAGCCATGATCCTAGAGCTTGAGAAGAGACAGGATCCAGGACTGAGCAGGATAGGATCAGGGTTCAGCTTACAGAGGGGGGCCCAGAGCCATGATCCTGGAGTGTGAGAAGAGACAGGATCCAGGACTGAGCTGGGTGGGATCAGGGCTCAGCTTACAGAGGGGGGCCCAGAGCCATGATCCTGGAGTGAGAAGAGACAGGATCCAGGACTGAGCAGGATAGGATCAGGGTTCAGCTTACAGAGGGGGGCCCAGAGCCATGATCCTGGAGTGTGAGAAGAGACAGGATCCAGGACTGAGCAGGATAGGATCAGGGTTCAGCTTACAGAGGGGGGCCCAGAGCCATGATCCTGGAGTGTGAGAAGAGACAGGCTCCAGGACTGAGCTCTGCGCTCCTGATATCAAGCATCAGGAAGGAAGGAAAAGAGGATGTGTTGACGGGATGACTGAGGAGTGGGGCTGAGCACGTGGTCCCAGAGCAGCAGAGGAGCCCTGGTGAGGGGGACGACAGGGTCCGGGACTAGTAGAAAAATGGGGCTGTCACTGGAACAGAAATGGGACCAAGAGGAATTTGGGGAGTTTTCAGAGAGGGGAGAAGTCATAGCACTTTCTTTGCGAGTCAGGAAGACCCAGGAGAGAGGGCCGCAGACCCGCGGGAGGGGAAGCGCAGTGGTTACAGAGGGTAGAGCTGCTCAGGTCCTGTCCAAGGGGGCGGGCCCACAGCACAGGTGCAGCCTTGCACAGGAGCGAGGAGTCCCATGTGAAGGAGGAGCAGGGCTCTGAGGGCTGGTAGGTGTCAGTCTCCATGTGGGACAGTGTGGATGTCACGTGCAAAAGGCCACCCCCCTGCCCTGCCTGACCCGTGGCCCTGAGTTGCGGTGGGGCTCCCAGGGGACAGAATGTTCTCTGGGGCAGGAGGTGACGGTGCAAGTCGGTGCCCCTGCAGGTCCAGGGAGCAAAGGATCTGGTGGAGGGGTCACTCCGGCCAGTGGGGAAGACAGTGCAGTCACTCACTCTGCAGGGGTTCCTTGGCACAGCTCTGACCCACGAATTGCCACTTTGTAGTTTATTTCCAGTTCACACTGCAGGACTCTCTTCCTCTGCCCATCCCACCTCCAGGGACCCGTGTAAGCAGCTTCTCCTCTGGGCGCCTCGGCAACTTGGCTTCCGCTCCCCTCTTTTGGAGATCGGGCCCAGGAAATAAAGATCCTACGGTCAGGAAGGTGCTCAGGTTGGGTGCCCATGCCTGGCCTCAGACGGGCTCATTCCAATCCAGACAGGTCATCCTGTCCTAGGGACGTCCGCTGCCCATTTCTCCCCGTGCGCGTGCCCTGTCCCCACACAGGACAGCCACACCCTGCCCACAGCCATGCTGCCCACTTAGGTCTCAGTGAGATGCTGAGGTTTCCCTTCTGGAAAATTCTAAGGTTGAGGAGAAAAGTTGGGGTAAGAACAGAGAAGGAGGAGAGAAGAGGGCAGGGAATCCATGGGCACCTTCCCCACGCACGCCTGCCAAACCCAATCCCAGCTCCCGGGCAAGTGCGGAAAAGAGATGACCTGTAGAGACAGACCCCTTGGGAACGGGCAGAGGTGACAGCCCGGCACCACAGAGCATGCAGTGGGCACTGGGCATGTGTTTCTAGGTGGACGAGTTGAGCACAGAGGGCCCAGCTGAGAAAATCTGGGTGAGCCTCCAGGGGCTGAGGGTGGCCCCACAAGAGCCAAGGCCAAACGTGGGAAGAGCGGCCGGAGAGTCTCTCAAAGGCTTCATTCACCCCCCGCCAAGGCGCCCACTCTGCAGCACTTCCTGTCAGCCTGACGTGCCAAGGTCAAAGGTGAACAAGTATTTGGAAACTATGAAAACTTCTGGCTCCGTCCCTGGCCTCCCACGGGCTCCCTGGAGTCCACGTGCACTCCGAATGGCGCAGTCACAAGTCCTCCACAGCCTGGCCGGGCCCAGGATCCCAGATGAGCAGTGGAGTGGTAACCGCCACAAGTGCCCAGCAGACACCGTCCCGGGCTCTCTTCAGGTGTAGCCTCCTTCGGCCCTGCCAGCCTCACTTCTTGTTGCACGTGACCTGTCCAGAGTGTCTGTAAAGCTGCAGCCTCCGGAGCGTGGAGGCCCAAGTGGAGAACAAAAGGAATGGAGAGCGGCCTTGGTTTCCCTTAGACTGACAGACAGACGCCTCCCAGCACTGGGCATGATGGCCTTGCTCTCCCAGGTGAGGGCAGGGTCACAGCACTCTGGACAGTAGCAGCCAATACTGATTAAGTACTGGAGAGTGAGCTGTGCTGCCCACACACACCCGTCCCCCCTCTCTCCAGTTCCTAGAAGACTGGCATTCCTGCCCCGGGGGCTTCACCACGTGCAAGACCTGAGTCCCGAGGACGTGTGCAGGCTCTGTGCTGAGTCCAGACTCTGACACAAGAACCTTGGTGTGCTCAGGGCCTCCCTCAGATCAGTGGCTTTGCCAGTCCTGGTCCCAGAGTGAGGGCAAAGCAAGCCAGAGAACTCCAACTGGCCCCAGTGGACATGCATTATGAGCTGGACCAAGATGGTGGGCTTGTTGGACTCTGCAGTATTTGCAGCCAGTCCTACTAGCAGCACTCACAGCACACCAGGCCCTCATATAGAACCTTCAGTTATAGAACTCCTTTCTCTACCAGAGCAACCACTGAGGCTGAGTGCACTTAAGCCCATTTGACAGATGCCAAAACCGAGGCAGAGAGCAGAAGGTAACATGAACCAGATCCACAGTTCAAGGCTCTCGTGCTATCAGCAATCCAGGACTGTCACAAAATACCTGAGATAATCAACATACAAGGAGAAAAGGTTTATTTTATATCAACATTTCAATGGTTTCAGACCATGGTGAGTTGGCTCTGATGCTTTTGGGACTGTGGTGGCACCATGCATCATGTGGCAGAGGAGACAAGACGGCTCACCTCAAAGCAGTCAGGAGGCAGAAGGAGACGGAGGAAGAGACCAGGGTCCCAATATCCCCTGGCAGTACACTTGCCCTGTCCTCACTTCCTGGCACCAGGCTGCCTCCCCAGGAGCACCGCAGCCTGGGGACAAGTCCTCCACACGAGGGCCGCGGGGGGGTGTTCAGGTTCCGAGCTGCAGTGACACTGTAATCAAGTCATTTTTCAATGTCAGACTTTATCTTTATGCCTCCACACTGTTTTACACTCACAGCTGGGAAAGGGCACAGTGGGGTTGTGACCCTACTTCTCAGCACTAGAAACTTCTGAGAAAGGTTGTGGGCCACATCCCCCCCAAGAAACAGGAAGCCGGCAAATTCCACTCAAACCAGAGTCATCAGAAAGGGGCTAGGAACCTGTGGTCACTAGCTCTGCCCCAGGCCCGCAGCGCCTGGACCTCAGGCCAGGTCCAGCTGTGAGATGCCAAGCCTGGAACGTGACCTCCCGCCATCAGAAGCCATCAGCCTGGGACAGTGAAGGGGCCAGGGCCACAAAGAACCCTCCAAGGATGCGCAGGAGCCCACCGCCCACCACCTCCGCGTTTCCTGGACTCAGGCCAGTCTTCACTCCGTCTTTGGGAAGAAACGGTCCTGTGGCTTCAGTGAGTATGGGAACCACTGAGCAGAGGCCCCTGAGCTGGGGAGTCGGAGGCTGATTCCGCCTCCTCTTACCAGAGGTCCAATTCCCTGTGACCTTCATCGCTTGTTAAATGGGAGCTTGAGGACACTGCGCTGCCTGACCAGGCCGTGAGCAGTCCCTGTCCCCGTGACGGGAAGGGGTGAGATGGGTGCTGTGGGCATCTGCGGACAGGCCTGGGAAGGTGACCTTCGGAGAGGTCAGGCCTGGACAAGGGAGCACACAGGACCACTTTCCGCCCAGTGGCCACTAGATGCTGCGTGTCCGTTGGCTTTGTGCAGAGTGGAGGGGCGTGTGTCACCAGGAAGCAGACTTCCAATCCTGCGGGCTTTGAATTCTGGCAGGACTACTGGCCTGGGTCCCCCCTCAGGAGCAGTCATCTTCAAAGGAATTTGCCAGCCCAGATATTTTAATTAACCATGAAATCAGTCCCTTGGAGATCACGTGTCTGGGCTCTTCCCCCAACCCCAGCTTTAAAGTGCTGCTCAGCTCTCAGGGCCAAAACCAAAACCTAGAGGCATACCTTGGTCTCGGTGACGACGAGGCCTCTGTGCATGGAAACCGCGCTGAACTGAACCAAGTTTCCTGTCAGTCTTCTCATCAGCTCTCCAAAAAGGAGTCTGTGCTCTCCAGGGGTAGATACAAATTCCAGGAGTCACATATAAATTCCAGAGATACATGTAAATTCCAGGGCTGTGAGCCGGGTCCAGGCTCCTTCCCCGGCCTCCCTCGGACCTGGGAGGCTAGCGCAGGTTCCTGTGTGTGCTCGGGGCTGAGCCTCAGTGGGATGTCAGCCCTGAACTTCCAGGAGAGCGTCATGTGCATCTTCTGGGCTTTGCTCTCATCCAAGGCAGAGTGCCGTGGGGCTGGGGGTTGTGCATCTGGGTTCTGTGACCTGCAGCTCCTGAGCACAACCTTGAGCCAGCCAGAAGCGGGGCACAGGCAACCCTCAGGGGCAGCCCCACACCCAGAACCTCTGGTCACCATTCCCATCAGACTCTTGACTCCCCAGCACTTCACCGCCAGCAGCAGGGGAAGATGCCAACCACCAGAGGCTCTTCCTCCCCAAGGCGAGCCACCGGAGGCATGCCCAAGCAGTCTGGGCTGCGGCTGGCTGACCTGAGTCTGCCTTCTGCAGGTTTAGCTTAATCGTTTGGTGACTAGGGTCCCATGTCCAGCCGAGGATCAGCCCAGACTGCGGATCCTCATTGTTTGTACCTCAGCTGTTTGCACCACCCCATTGGGACCCTGCTCCTTTTGGGCAGCGAGGGTGCACTTCGGACCCTCACCAACCTGTGACTGGCTTTTTCCTCTGGCGTGTGCTTGCCCACGCCCTGTGGCAGGGGACAGGCAGGGACAAGGTCTTCCAGTTCTCTGCAAGCTGAACACACCTGTGCTCGTGGCTCAGCTCTTGGGCCCTCTGCAAGCCAGGAGTCGGAGCACCTCTCCACGTGCGGCGAGACACTAGGTGTGACACTTCCTTCGCCCCTGTCCTGCCCCTGGCTGGTGAGCCGACACGTTTCCACCTGCATCTGGATGGCTTCGCACATGTCGGACTTCAGGTGGCAAGGACAGGACTGTCACAGACGGCACTCCGGGCACGCTCATCGCAGTCATCTGCAGACTGGGGTGCACCCTTTCCACCTCTGGGTCCCCAAGGCAAGGACGGACGGAAGGGAGAGCACCACTCCAGCAGCCCAAGAAGGGTCAGGTCTCTGTCTCCAGTGGACTTGGCATCTGTCTTCCCCAGAAAGACCTGATTTGATTGGATGGCTTCCCCAAAACAGGCCACACATGGACCTGGGCACCGATCGCTGGCCCAGTCGAGGCAGCAGGGCTGGCCTTACTGACGCAGAAAAGGCCAGGCAGAACCCTTGCTGGTTCTTTGAGAATGATCCTCAAAGGCACCCACTTCCTTCCTTTTCTTCCTCAGGTGGAGTTATGACTTTACAACTTAGTGCAACAATGTATCTAAACAACCCAGGGAAGTCCTGCTGTGGTCACTCTGAGGCCTTCTTATTTTCAGGAGGTAACATCTCTCAATACTCACTCCCCTCTATGACAATCAGAGAGCAGTGTCAAGCCTTCTAGTTCTGTGCAGGGACCAAGTTTTACCTGAATAAACAGAGTGAATGACCGAATGCAGACCAGGAAAAAGCACATTAGGTTCACTTTTAGCAAGCACACGGGGTGATGGAGGGCGGTCTGGCCCGGCACCCCTGCACAACGGCATTCCTCATCTGCTTGAGATTTCCAAACAATCCAGATTAATCTTCTTCTGATAACCATACCAGAGAGAGATCCCCACATACCTGGGGGTTTCATGTCACACTTCACCATGAGTGATGTGGCGCTCCTGGGGACAGGGAGCGGGCTCAGGGACAGAGAGCGGGCTCAGTCACAGATGCAGCCTCAGAGCCAGCCCGAGAGGTCATGGAGGTGCACAGTCAGAGCAGCCCAGCCTCCTGCATCCAGAACTTACCAGCAGGACTCCAACAGTGACCCTGCCAACACACAGGAACCAAGGGAAGAGGTGGACCCTAGGGACAGCATCTGGTGACCAGAGCCGCTCCTGGCTCCCCTTCCATCCTCCAGGGCAGAACAGGCAAGGCATCCAGGGGGCCTCGCGGTGTGTCTCCGGGTCAGCCCCAACACAAGACAAACCCACGTTTGAGCCGGCTTCCCACTACCCTGGCGTGGGTTTCCCACTACCCCCGTGCGGGTGGTCTTCTGCTGCCCCAGCCTTGTGGCACACGTCACTTTGGAAAAGCTGCTCTCACCACCCTATGACCGATTGTGTCTGCTCCCTTCTGGTGCCACTGCTCAGGGAATTCCAGTCTGGGGTGGAGGGGGTCAGCCGGCTCTCATCACTGTGACAAAACGCCAGAGAAAGTCAACTCAGGACAGAAGACTCATTCTGGCTCAGGGCTTCAGAGTCACAGTCATGGTCTCCTGGCTCCATGGATTCCTGGCCTGTGGTGAGGTGAGCATGGGGGAGACGGTGTGGTGGAGCTTCTCTTTACCTCATGGCGGCAGGGAGCAAAGAGCCAGAGAGAGAAAGGCCCAGGACAAACTACCTGTTTTAGGGCCTGCCCCGGTGACGCACTTCCCCAGTGAGGCCCACCTCCACTCCTAAGGTGTCTACACCCCTCAGTATCATTGCCAGCCGAGGTCCACACCTCCGACCCCGAGCCGTTGTGCCCATTCCACATCCGAGTCCACATGGCCCCAGTCGGGGTCAGCCTTTGCTCTGGTCTCTGATTCTCAAACTGCTGACCACCACTGAGCTCAGTCACCTGCACCTCAGACCGTGAGCGTCTCAGGCCGGCTGCCTTCTTCCTCCTCAGGGGGCCAGCGCCACGGTGGGCAGCAGGTGGATCAGGCTCGTCTCCCGTGAAGACGCTCATGCAGAAGGACATGAACACCCAGGAGGAGACAAAGACCTCCCTTTGCAAAGCAGATGGCCTGGACCCACAAATGGTTAAGTGTCCAGTAGCCCAATCAACGTATACCTAAAATTGCAAACCTTCCCCTTTGCTCTCCAAACCCCGTAACATTACATAAACATCATTAATAGACAACCACGTAGGAAAACATGTGAGTTCCAGCACAAATTGCTCTTCCACTCATTCTGACAGTGTCCAAACCATCAACAAACCTAGACTTGGGCCTGACTCTCCTCTGAGGGGCTCCTGAATGCCCTCCGTGCTCTTCCCACCCCTCTTAATAACGTGGTTGGTCCTTGGGAGCCTTGGCCTGGCAGAGAGGCCCTGGGAAGCCCCTGGCCCTGACCCTGAGCTCCAGTGTGCTCACATCACTGCAGGAGAGCATCTGGCCTTATCACCTGACGTCCCACAGACCCAGTGTCCCCGTACCACGCCAGGTCACAGAGACCGGTGACTGTGCTGTCAAAGTTCATCCGCTGGCTGAATCTCCTTTATCCTCTGAGCTCCCCAAACGCCCAGGGACTGAGTTTCGGAGCTCGGAGCGCTGGCAGCCTCAGCACTGGGCTATGCTTTTGTACTTGCCTTTTTAAAACCCAGAGCAGAAGGGCATTTCATGTCAGTCTTTCCTCTTCAAGTGGCGGCCTCACGTCCTTGTTTCAGATCCCATGTCTGGGTCCTTCACCTCTGCTTTCCCTCATAGTTCAGCCGCTGCCCCACGTCTCTTAGCTCACCCAGGTCTCAGAGGTCAAGCGCCAGCCTTCTGATCACACCAGGACTCTGCCTCCCTGCAGCGTTCGGGGAAGAAGATAAATAATTAATGTTCTAGACAAAAGCGATCCACTCTTTAAAGGTGACAGGGGCCACTGACAAAGAAGTAAGAAGCAGGAGAGCCAGGGCAGGGCTCACCTATAGGAAGGACACAGGGGCAGAGTGCTCTCCCCTCGCTCTGAAACTGAAGCATGCCTTCCTCCTCCTGCCGAGGCCAGCCTCTCCCTCTGTAGAAGGCAGAGCTGGCTACAGCCAGGCCTTTGCTCTCCAGGGACGACGGGTCTCTGCGTGTGCCCCACAGCTCCGGCTCTAAGGGGAGCCTCAGGATCCGCACGTGCTTCAGGTTTCCCTGTTCGGGTTCTAGCTCTTCCACACGGTATCTAACTCTCTCTGCTGTTTACTGAACATGGTATACATAGAGAGCTGATTGGGAAAAGATACAAGGTGACAGATTGACATGCGTCATCACTTCATCGGACAGAATCGTCAAATGCAGTCATTTTAGATCATCTACCTTAAAACATTGAAAGGTTTTGTAAATGACAGAAATGACGCACAGTCTGTGGGCTGTGCAGACACTGGGCACTCGGAGGTGCTTCCCGGGAGGAGTTCTCATGAGGACCAGTTTTCTCCACCACCGAAGATAATGACCGACGTCCACTGTCGCAAAGCCAGCAAAACCATTAACACTCACGTAGAAGTTGAGAATTCTGCATTTCAAGTAAATTGCAATGGTCTTATATGAAAGAGATGATGCTTGACAGATAATGAGGGAATTTTACCGCCCTGGACTGGGGGCATCTCAGACGCTCTTTCTGCACCTCAGCAGACAGGGAGCAGTGTCAGGGCTGCATGGCTGTGCTCTCCTGCACCAGCCCTGTGCTGGGAAGGTCTGCTGACTGCTCCCCTGACAAGCCGGCTCCTGCTGCTGCGAGCAGGCAGTGCTAAAGAGTTGGCAATCCTTCCCAAATTCCTTCATCACTTTATCCACAACTTCTATGAAATTTTTCTTCAGTTTTTATTATTTTAAATGCTTAGTATGTGAAATTGAATTATGATACTCTTAATTTTTTCTTTTTCCTCATTGACTATCACAAATTTTCTTTATGCAAACCATGAGTCTTTAGCAGAACATGATATTCCTTGTACTTAAATATGTACATAATTTAGCATTTAAAATTTTTAACATTATTAAAGTTGGCATAATTTCCCAGTATTTAGGTCTGTATCAGTAATAACTAACATATATTTTGCTGAAATATTCAAATTGGTTTTTGGTTTTGAGTTTCTTTTTTTTATCGGTCTGTTTGTTTGGGTACTGGGGACTGAACCCAAGGGCACTCTAGACTGACTGACATACCAACTCTTTTTCATCTTATGAGACAGGGTCTTGCTAAGTTGCCCAGGCTGACCTGGAACTTGGGGTCCTCCTGCCTTTGTCTCCTGTATTGATGGGATTAGGGGCGTTCACCACCACACATGGCTCCGTTTGTTTTGAATTTCAGCCATACTTTTTTATTTTTTAAACTCTTACATTATATGAAACCCCATTCTAGACCAGCCTGTGGTGCCAGAAGATGTCCCTGGGCTGGAGATCTTATTTGTATTCTTTCTTCTTTGCCCCACCCACCCACCCTGAAGATTCAGAGGTGTGTGTGTCTGGAACTTAAAGGCAGCGTGAACACAAGGGTCCAGGGTGGGGTTGGCTCACAATAGTCTATTTAAGTTTTGCAGCTTCTATTCACAAAAGAAAGACAACACATAGCAATAAAACTAGAAGTTTCCAGGAAGTCAGTACAACAGGAACCCATTCATCTGCAGCGCTGTGATGGTCCGGGATCTTGGTGAGACCTAGTGGGTGGGCTCACCTTAGAATTTCTATTTCCCACCATCACCGCTCCTGTTATCACACTCACAACCTCTAAGGAACTCGCTCAGGATTTCTCCCTCAGCTCCTGCTGGAGCGTGAGCACGTGGCAGGGTGTGCCCGCAGCACCTCGCTCCGTGCAGCCTGAGTGCATTGAATGGAGGTAAGTTGCTGCCACCCAGGGCTGTCCCTGTGACCCTCTTTACCTTGGTGTAATGGGCATGCTCTGACCGCCCTTCACAGTTGACTTGGTGGTATTCAGCACATCTGCAAGGTGGAGCACATGTCACCACGCTGACACTTCCCCAGGGGAAGCCCCACACTCCCTAGCAGTCCCTGTGCCCTCCCTGCCAGCCAGCCATGCTCTAATGCCTGCTGCTGAGGACTTGCCCTTCCGGAGCCCACATGCCAGCAGCCTCTCGCGCGTCCCCAGGCATAGCAGTTGGAGGTTCACTCACGCTGCAGCCTGCGTCTGCACTTCACCTTCTTCTCCAACTGGCTGTTTTTAGAGCAGTCCTAGGCTCATGGCCAAACCATGCAGGTGAGAGATTTCCCGAGTGTTCCCTGCCCCCCAACGCTCCCTACATCCCCGGCTCCACCAGGGTGCTGCTCTGCTCACACTGGGGACCCCATGGGGTCCTGTCACTAGCTCCCAGTGCCCAGGGCCTCTGCGAGAATCATTCTCATGCAGGGCATCCTGTGCATTTGGTCACATGCCTGAAGGCCTGCATCCACCACTGTCCCATCACCCAGAGGGGTGTTTCTGCCCTGGGAACCCTCAGTGTTCTGCCTACAGCTGATGACTTGCCACTTGAGGGACGAGCAAGGAGTCCTCGGCAATGGTGCATCCCACTCCGGCCAGCACTGAGCCGTGGGCCAGAGCCCTGCCGTGTGGGTGAGTGCTTTGGTGGACCACCGTCCTCACGCCTGCTCCTGCAGGACCGCACACAATACTCCACACAGGATCTGCAGCTCCAGCCCCCACGGCTTATCAGATTAACACATGGCTCAGAGCCGGGGTGGGGATCTGTGAGAAGGCGTGGGCAATGCCCAGCACCAACCACCAGCATGGTGAGCGGCACCAGCCTTGGTGGGTGCGGTGCCAGGCAGCACTCCAGGTCCCGGCTGGCCTTTCTCTCCCGCAGGGTCCTCGGGTGAGCTCCCGTGGCAGCTCCCTTCCCCTGGGGCCACCTCCAGTGAGTGCTCTGGCCACAGCTCACCCCCCTCGGGCACCTCTACAAGAGCCTTGGGGTCTGTCGCAGACTTGACTATGAAGCTTCTTCAACTTGGTCTTTAAAGGCCAGAATTCAGTTCTTTCTCTACAAACTGGGATCTGCTAATGTGAGTTTTGTTTTGCTTTTTGAAATACTGGGGGTTGAGCCCAAGGCCTCCTGCATACTAGGCAAGTGCTCTGCCACTACGCTATAGCCCAGCTAGTTGTATTTTTTCAGTGTTCTGTTTCTCTTTTATCTTCTGAAGTTGCCATGCAGACAACTGTTCAGCCTCTGAACGGGAGGTGGCTCACAGGAGAACTCACATGGTGCGGCTCTCAGTTCAGCTCATCCTTTGCTGACTCCTCTGAACCCCCAGGCGTGTGACATCTAGACCATGTCCTTCTCTTCCTGGTCATTGAGTCCCCAGCGGAGCCAACAGAGAATGAAGAGTTTTGTTTATGGTGGAAGGAAAGCCCTGCTTAGAGGGCAGTTTTCTATCCTGGGAGTGATTCTTTATGAAGAGGGAGAGCTGCTGAATCAGAGAGGAGTGTTGGAGCCAGGCGGGGCGGGCCCCCTGCCTGCAGCCTCAGGCCTGGAGAAGGAGCTGCAGCGTCCACCTCAGACCTGCGTTCTCCACCTGGGACGCCCAGGGCAGCATGGTGGCCTGTGGCCCCGCGGTCAGCAGCTGGGGAGCACACACCCACCCCCGGCTCCTGCACCAGCACCGCCCTGCTGACCTGTGAGGCCTGGCCCAAGGGGCGAGGGTCGGACAAAGCTACCAGTGTAGACAGCATGCTGGCATCTAGGCGAGGGTGCAGCTGGTGAGGAGCTGGTGCTGGGAGCACAGGAGGCGGCCACCATGGAGCAAGCTCAGGCAAAACTGCATGGAATCCAGGCTCTAAGTCACACAGGGAGAAGCCAAGTTAACTGTGACACCGCGCTCAGATGGAGCTTCTCCCGCCCACCCCCACAAGTGCCTGTGTTTCACTTTCCGTGCCATGGATCAGGAAGAAATCTGCTTGCAGTCAAAATTTTAGCAGAATAATCCCAGAAAGATAAGCATCTGCCTAAACCGGTGGTCGGGTTCTCTGCCTGGCCTGATCTGTGCCTCCCGGCCCCACCCCATGTGCCAACCCGTGAAGCTCTTCCTCCCACTGTCCTTCACGTCCTGGTCATCGAAGCCGGGTTTACCAACCAGAATCACCAGGGAACTTCTCTAAACAGCTCTCATCTTCAATAGAGAGGACAAAAACTAAATCAATAAGTACCGTGGGGGTTGGGTGACTGTTTTTAAACTGGTGCTTATTTTGGTTAAGAAGCATCAACTTGGCCACGCAGGACTAATGTGACTGGCCCAGTTCTTTTAAAAACACGACACCTAAGTCCCTGGCCTTGCAGCCAGCTGCTTTTGAATTAAAGTGGGTCATACTTGAGACTCACAGACTTTTCCAGGTGCTCTCTGGTCCCTGCCCTCGGCGTGCTTGGCAAGATATTAATTAATGGTTCTCACACTGCAGAACAGTGTCATCACCCCTTGATGACAAGATGAGGCTCTTGAAGCATCAGCACCAACCAGGGCAAGACTCTTTACCCTTTGCCCCAAAGCTGTGTTCCGCCAGCCTCCCTGGTGCAGTCTGCAGAGACGACTAGGCCCCACCTCCGGAAAGCCCACTCCGCTCTGACCCAGGCTCAGGTCCCCAGCCGTGTCCTCTCCTGGTGGGTACCAGCCTCCAGCTCTCTCTGCTTCCTCATGCCAGCCCCGCCCCACCTGCTCCAGCGTCTTTCCCCTGCAGAAGTGTGGCCAGACTTCAGTCCCAGACGCCGCTTGGCCCCTCCTCTGTCAGGAATGTATGGAGGCCAGTAATTACTGACCACACCGCACAGGCTCTGCTGTCTGGCTCCCTGCACCCGCATGGGTTTCTCCCGCCTCCCTTCAGCTGGGCCTCCCAGCGCTTCCCCAGCCCCAAGGCAGCACCTTGCTTGCTGTCTCCGTGACCCCAGCACAGCCCTGCTCACCGCCACCCTGCCCTCATGTGCCTTTGCTCCCACTGGGCACACTGACGTCAGAACAGCACAGCAGGCGGCTCAGGGGGACTCCACCAGCCCAGCAACCTTAGAAGCCTGTAGTTTTGTTGGTTTGTTTCTGTTGCTGGGGTTGAACCTAGGGGTGCTCTCCTGGCTTAGCCTAATTGTTGTCTAAGATTCAGTCTTGTCTCCTTGACATCATATAAAGCACCAATTTATAAATGCAAAAAGCACAAGGCTGACGATGGGAGACCACGTTGTGCTCACCTCCCCCACAGAACCTGGAAGTACGCTGGGGCCTGAAGCAAGTACGTCAAAAAGCTCTGTGGCAAAGCAGGCCTGGCAGCGCCTGCCTGTAATCCCAGCGACTCTGGAGGCTGAGGCAGAGGCCCACAAATTCTAGGCTAGCCTCAGCAACTTAGAGAGATCCTGTCTCAAAACAAAAAGAATTCTTAGCCGGTTTGTGTCACTATAACAAAACGCAGGAGACTGGGAGAACAAAAGTTTAATTCTCACAGTCCTGGAGACTAAAGCCCAAGGCCAAGGCCCTGGCATTGGTGTCTGTCAAGGGCTGCTCCTTGCTTCCAAAATGGCGCCTTGCTGCTGGTCTCCAGGAAAGACCAGGGTGGTTTCCTCATGTGGAGGAAGACTTGGAAGGAAGAGACCACGCGAGCCCTTTTGTGAGGTGCTAGTCCCCCCCCTCTCCTCTTGGTGACCTCCAGAAGGCTCTCCGCTTTGTTTCACCACAGTGGCCACAAGTTTCAGCACACGAGTTTTGGGGAACCCATTCAGACCACTACAGATATGACTGCAAGGAAGACCCCAAATATACAACTTGTCATGTCTTTACTCACAAAACGTCACCCTCCTGCCTGTGCAGACCTCAGCCCTCAGACCAGTGTGGCTTCCCCAAGAGCCCTGATGTCCTCTGCTGACCTCACCAATCCTCACTGGTGTCCTCTGGAGTAGACCCCCACACCTTCTGCACTTCCTGCTTTCTAGGATCCCCTGGAGCCCCAGCATCTCATCCTCTGCCTGGGACCCTCTCCTTCACATCTCAGCTTGATGTCTCTGTCTCTGGGAAGCCCTCCCTGACCTCTGAAACCTGGTGTGGGGCTTTCCTGTACACTTGTAAGGCACCCCACAATACCCCCACGCTCACCCCATGGGCAGCAGGGGCAGTGTGTACTCTGGGCTGCAGTATTGCAGGCCCAGTCTTGTCCGTGACGGCCTGGGGGCCATTGGTGCAGTCAACTGGCCATACTTGTTGACAGGAGAGGACCCTGGAGCAGCCCATTCCCTTAACCACAAACCTTAACAGAAATGCACAAAGCAAACCACACCGGCCGTAACCGGGCGTGCACTCCCACCGGGTTCCGTCACGAGAAAGATGCAAATCCACCAGCCAGATCATCGCTAGCCTGTAAAGTGGGGCCAGAGAAGTTCTTAATTACAAGATGGGAAAGGAGCCAGTTGAGAGGTCAAAGCTCAGAGGAGTGCGGAGGCTGGAAAGCCTTGTTGGCCAGCTGAGACTGCCCACCCCCTGAAGCACCCATAGGCTGCCTCGGCAGTCACGGAGCACGCCACATCCCTGTGACACGGCTGGCCTCGGGCAGCAGTCTCCGCTCCTCGGTCACCTATCATTAGAGCGTCCAGGTAAGAGTCTGAGAGTAAGGTTAGCAGTGACCTTTCAGGGAAATAAAGAGGTTACTAGAAGCGCTCGGGGCTCGAGAGTGAGGGAGGGTTGGAGAGTCAGCTGCCCTTCTCCACCGGCCTCCAGTGAGCCTTTAACTTGAGCCCACCACACCGCCTCTTCCCACCCACAGACATCGGCTCACTCCCACCAACCGCCCTCCCCCGTCTTCAGAACTGAAGAAAATACCGGCATTCGTAGCCCCAGTCGCCCCAGCTGGGGGTGAGCCTTCAAAAGAGGGCAGCCAGGAGCCCCACGTTGCAGCCCTGCGAGGGGAGCGGCTGTGCTGCCTCAAAAGACATGTTCTCATTGCGCCCCTAGGAAGACACCCAGGCAGGCCACCCAACCCTCAAGCTCGAGTCCCTGCGTTGGCTCCTGGCTGAAGGTCAGGGTGTGGACGTCACCACTGGAAGCATTGGAAGAGAAGAGCCAAGCACCATAAGATCAGGGGAGCTCAGGAATCGGCCCACCCAGCAGCTTCTGTGCCCTGCAGCGTGGCCAAACGCGTGCTGCAGATGCGTGGACCCTAGCCCCCAGGAGCTCAGCACCTTCAGGCAGTGGGAACTCATGAATGCTTGGTGCATGAGCAAGTGGAGTAGGCCATAAGCCACCAAGCAAGGCAGCCCTGGGTGGCACTGGCTCAGGCAAAGCCCCACAGAAGTCTTTCAGGTTCTCAGGGCAGCTGTACCCCCACCCCCCGGGGCTAGAAAACCACACACAAGATGGCTGCGCCAGCCTGTGATGCATTTTAAATGAGAATTTCCCAAAGTATCTAATTCCCTCAAAAGTAGCAACAACAACAAACTCATTATATATCAATATAAATAGCATAATTTTATGAAACATAACTACATATTCTAAAGTGAATAAAAACTTGGTGCAAACCACACAAAGAATTGTACTTTTCAATGATATTTTTCAAATATCATTAATGTCTTAGAAGAAAGTTGAACTGCTGGGCTCGGTGTCACAGGCCTGTAGTCCCCGCAACTTGAGAGGCTGAGGCAGGAGGATAACAAGTTCAAGGCCAGCCAGGGCAACTTAGGGAGACTCTGTCTCAAAATAAAATATAAAGAGCTGGGGATGTAGCTCAAGAGCAAGAGCCCTTGAGTTCAACCCCTGCTACTGAAAGGAAGGAGAGGGGCAGAAGGCAGGAATCCCACCTACCCCTGCATTCAGTCTGTCATGTTGAATTGTTGGCTGAACCCAGAGGGGGAAATACCCAGCCTTTCAGATGACCGTGGTCATTCTCTGATGATGGATTAAAACTAGACAAGTGGTGATTTCTTAAAGGTACCTGCGACTCCCAATGTGAAATCACGTCGAGGAGTTTTTTACTCTTATCCCGTCTTGCACTTTGTGGGGTCACTTAGAAGCTGTGATTCGCTGAGTTTTGCAGCTCTCCCAAATGTCGACACATTTTACGGAATCCTGAAAAGATCACATTGGTTAATATTACCACTGATCTTATCAGACAGTCTTGAGGTACTGAGAAACCATCCAGCTCAGGGTAGTGAACACCCATTTTCCAAGATTCTAATTTTCACACAAAACCTCAAGTGTGGTCCTTACCAAAAAATGCTGCTGGCTACTTTCCTTGAATAGACAGGCTCACTCGACTCATTTTCTGTGAACGCCTACCGAGCACCTGAGTCTGGATAGCCACAGTTTGTCTGACATTTGTTCTTTGAAGGAGCATGGGTGGTGTTGGGAAGGAAGAGGCGCCTCCTGCCAGTGGGCAGTCAGGGAGCTGCAGCCCTCTGCTCAGCGCATGGCACAGGGAGCTCCACGCTCTCTCCATTTCACCCACGTGGGCTCCACAGTAGAGACAGGACCAAGTTGGCAATTCGTACCCTCCCCGTTCCTTAGGGAGACTGGCAATCCCGTCCCTGAGTGGTGAGGACTCCAGACACACCTGGCAGATGCACCTCCTGCTGCTTTGCACCCGGCGCACGTGTCGACACGTGGACAAGACATCAACACGTCTGCGTTAGTATGAATAGTTCTACACTCGGTTCATATTCACACGCAGTATCACTATGAAAACCAGCCTCCTGGAAGGACATCAGGGATGCCGGGGTCCATGGGCCATGCTTTGAGAACCACGAGCTGGAGCACTCCACCCCTCTCTTTGGCCGAGCTTCCTGTGCCCTTTGAAACCTGCCTCTCACCATAAACACTCTCACCATAACCTGACGTTGGGCGATCACATCACACTAAAGAAATAAAGATCAAAAGTTCAAGGTCAGCCTGACCTGTACTCAAACACCAGCTCGGCTCCTGGCTGAGGAACCCATGAAAATCCTCACAACTGTCTCAACCCCAGTTTATTTCAACAGTAGGGTGGAGGCAAAATCTCTTACCAAAGAGTTGTGAAAACTAAATGAGCACATACTCAAGTATCTGTCCTTAATAAACAGGAGTTCTCTTCCTTGGTCCCCCACTCTGGGTGAAGCAAACTCTGCCATTCCCTGCATGCGCCGCCCTGAAGGCCCCTTCCCCTTGCAGTGAATTCCTAGCACTCTTAACTCACTCTCAAGACCACCCCCTCCTCTGAAGGCCCCTGCCCTGCATCGCTCCCTTCTTTGAACCCAGAAGATAAGAGTTTCCTGAATCACTCTTTTTCAGGTCAGTCATGGACTTGTTCTTTGAGTAGGTGATGGTAGATATTAGGTGCCCCCCAAAGCGCATGTGTGAGACGATGCAAGAAGGGTTAGAGGTGAGATGGCTGGTCCATGCATGAATCCCCCGAGAGGGATCAGTGGGTGGTTCACTGCAGGCAGGTGGGGTGTGGTGCCCGAGGTGGTGTGCCTTGGGGGTTCTGTTCTGTCCTTGTTGAGCTGAGCTCCCTCTCTCTGCTTCCCAGTGCCCTGTCCCCAGCTGCATTCCTCGGCCACAGTCTTCTGCCGTGGTGTTGCCTCACCTTGAGACCCAAGGAATGGTGTTGGCCGTCTATGGACCCGGAACTCTGAAGCTGTGAGCTCCCAAATAAAATGTCCAGCCTCTAAAATTGTTTTTGTCAAGTCTTTTGGTTACAGCAACAAAAAATAGCTGACAAAACCAGAATATTTTATAAATATGTCTTCTGTTGTCTACAAGTAAAATCTAAACTTCCAGAAGATATTTTTTTAAAATTCAAACTACCTTTAAAAACCTTGTGCACTAAAAATCTATTGTTGTACAACAGATTACCCCGAAATGATCAAATACACCAACAGTCGCTTATTACCTCGAATGGCTCCTGAGGGACAGGGTCACAGAGCAGACCCAGCACAAGTGTCTTGGCCCTGCCCTGCCCTGCAGCGTGCAGTCCATGTCAGCTGGGGCCTCACTGGGCTGTCAGCTGACACCCAGACACGTGGCCTCCTCTTGTGGCCTGGGCTTCCTCACAACCTGGTGGTTGAATTCCCACAGAGAGCATCCTGAGTGAGAAATAGCAAGCCAGGCAAAAGCTTTCTCCTTTTGATGACATAGCCAAATCATCAGTGAGGACAGAGGCAGGACCCTACACACACAGATTCAAGAGAGGAAATAATGACCTTCCGGAGGGAGAAAGGTCAGTTCCATAATAAAAAGAGTAAATGGGATGAAGTGGGTGTGGCAGTGCACACCTGTGATCCCAGCAGCTCAGATGCTGAGGCAGGAGGATCGAGAGTTCAAAGCCAGCCTCAGCCCAGGTGCTAAGCAACTCAGTGAGACCCTGTCTCTAAATAAAATACAAAAAAGGGCTGGGGATGTGGCTCAGTGATTCAGTGCCCCTGAGTTCAAGCCCCTATGTTCATGCATGGACTAGGTTAAGTACAAAAAAAAAAATGTGTATCAGATGAGCTAAATAGACAGGTGTAGCCATCTCTGAGAAGCTCCATCTGCCTGCTTCTCTAGAAATACCCAGTGAATGGGTGCAAACACAAATGAATGGACAGATGCATCAATCCGGGGAAGTGAGGGATGGATGGACAGATGATTATTGAATGAATACACAGATAAGATATAAACCAATATCATTCTGAAGAGAGTTTTCTCAACAATAAGATGGTTTGAGATGTAACACACACTGTCACACTGAATTGTTTTTAAAATTTTTTTATTTGTTCTTTTCAGATATACATGACAGTAGAGTGTATTTTAACATAGCATACCTACATGGAGTAGCACTTTCCCTTCTGAGGTTGTACATAATGTGAAGTTTCAGGGTCTTGTATTCATACATGAACACAGGACAGGACAGTTATGTCTGATTCATCTACTGTCCTTCCTACCTCCAGCCCCCTCCCTTCCCTTCATTCCACTTTGTCTAATTCAATGAACTTCTGTTCTTCCCCACCCCCTTCTTGTGTCATACTGAATCATATCCTACTTTTACTCCTCTGAATCTCCTCTGCCAAATGGCAAATTCCTTGAAGGTAGAAACTGTCTTGGATCCTCAGAGATTAACCCAGTGCCCGATTGACAAGTACCAGTTTGAAGGAATGGATGATTTCAGGTGGCCTTGAACTCTAAGAGCCAGGGGTTCTGGAGGGGCCTGGCTTGAAGGCTTCTCCTCTGTGAGCCGCGGTGCACACGGGAAGCAAGTAAAGTTCCTTTGCTCTGCACCTTTCTTTCTTCAAAGCCAGAGCCCTCGGTGCCTCTTTGCACATTTTTTTTATAAATCCAAAATGATGTGCCAGAACATTCAAATAAGAATCAAATAAGAAAAGCCAATACAATGAGTGGCAATTTCTCCTATTCTTTCTTGTTACATACCAGGGAATGTTTTTGCCCTTTTATAAGAAACAATTCTTTTAAATGTTTGTAGTAACTTTTCTCTGGAATTGCAACAAAGAGTTCATATATAGTGTATTTTTTAATGTTAATGCTGGCCAGGAAGGGGAGTGTTATTTAGGTAAAAGTTAAACTTACCTTTTTAAAGTAGCTAATGGGGAATAAGCATTAAATCTTGTAGGAAATCCAGAGGTTCGCATAAAAGCTGCTTGACCCACACATTGTGAAGAGACTATTCACAAATTAGCCTGAGCTGGGAGAGCTCCTGAGCTACCCGCCTGGTGTTTTCTGTACCACCTGGCCATTGTGTCCACACAGCAGGCTTGGACTTCAGAGTGCTATGCAGACAGCCTCACTCGCGGCTCACTCGGCCTGGACTCTGGTCTCTGAAGCTGGCCCTGCACCAGCCCTGTCCTGAGAGCTTCTGATGTTCTTCTAACAGGCATTTTTAATGCTTCATGTCTGAATGTTCAGAAACACTAACTGCAGTTTAATTTCTCACTAGGTGATACGATCAGACACCTCAGGCTGATTTCCCAACTCCCCACCAGGTGCCATGGTTAGCAGTTTCCAGCGTCTGTATAGGCTGCCTCACAGGCAGGGTCCCCAGCGAGGCTTGCCAAGTTAATCTAGAGCTGATGAAAGGCAAATCCTCTCAGTAGACCTAGGAAAGAAAAGGAGGGAGGAGGGAGGCAAGGAGGGAGGATTCCTGTCCCTTGGTAACAACAAGGGAGGATTTGGCAGAAACTCTCAGATAATTCCCCCACCCCTGGCCCATGTGCTGGCTCCAGGTCACCTTCAGCAACAATTGGACCCCTCTTGGAGTATGACTGCATCGGGGCCATGGAAGATGCCCCCACCAAGACCACAGCCCACTGTAGGCCTCAGGCAGTGCCGATGCATAGAGATCATTCATGATTCTCCTCAGAAGGAGTTTCAGTCCACAGCTAAAGCAATCCTCCTTAAAATAATGTACTGCTTTGAAACTGATTCTCAAAATTTATAGCTGCCCCCATCTTTTCCCCACTCTTGCAACTAATTTGAGACCTAGCTCATAAGTAAAACCTTGAAATAAATATTTTGTTTGCAAAATAATTGCACGGCACCTCCCACGTCTTCTGCAGTGGGCACGTTGACACAGAGGACGCCGTGTGGGCTCCTCTGGAAAACAATCTCCTCATCAGAGCTGCTGCTCGGCGCACACCAGTTGCTCAAAGGTTATCTCAGACAGAGCCTCATTCATGGGTTCCTAGGAGGAGTTCACATCTGTTTAGCTAAGAAATCAGACGAGAACCCCCAACAAGGGAGGGCTGAGAGCCACCAAGAACTGCCAATGTGCTGTATTATCCCAATTCTATGGCACAGAAAAAATAAATTGAGACAAAATCCACAAAGAATTAACCATGTTTCACCCTAGATGGTGGAATTAACTGCACGATGTTAAAAATAAACCCAAGTCTTCAAAACACACACAAAAAAAGACCGAATTTGCAAGTTGGTACTACTTTGCTGGGATCCATTAGGGTAACTTGCATTGCTCTGCACATGCGCACCTCCACTGTATCAGCTCCAGCGCAGGCAGGCTCCCCCCTCCCCCCCCCCCCCCCCCCGCAAAAGCCTCCAGGGAAGGATGGGCCTCCCCTGCCCAGCCCCCCAGAGTGGCTGGTGTGCTGTGGCTGTCCACAGGACGTGTTTGACATCTAACCAAGGGGTCACTCAGGCAGAATTTAATGAGATTCTATTGTTCCTTTATCTTTTAATGAAATTTAATTTGATCCTATTATACCATTTTCCATTTAGGCTGCCTAAAACCATGTGCTTGGAATGAGGATTCACAGGACACCCTCCAGGCCTTTGATGCTGGACCTGATAGTCTGCAGCTCTCCTGCGGAGGAACAGGCCCCAGGCAGGTTCTGGGCCCGTAGGAGGCTGCAGGCTCACAGTCCGAGGCTTGGAGCTCTCAGAAGCCATGTGCTTGCGGCCATCGTCTATTTTACTTGACCTTTTTTTGTCATTTTCTTTCTGAGTTCTCGTAAGCCATAGATTTGGAGAAAGCCAGTGTTCTGTGCTGGCAGAGTGTGCGACCCAAGCGGGAAGCCCACGCTCTGAGGCCTCGTGGCCTGTGGTTATCCTACTCTCCTGCAAGAAACCCCCACACCAGTCGTCGAGCCCCCGACCACTGGGAGCAGCCGGGCTGGACTGGGGCCTCCTGACCTGAGCAGGGGATGCTGTGCTGGGCATGAGCGGTTGTTCTGCCTGTGTTCCGGGAGCGGGGCCCCTGCAGTGTGCACCCAGCTGGGGACGCAGAGCCTCTGTCACTCTGGGTTAGAATTCAGTGGCAATTGAGGGAGAGGTGGGCTCATTTGTGAGAGGATTTCAAAAGGAAAGAGCCTTAAGAAAATGAGCAGCAGGCACAGCACTGGCTTCAGAATCCAGGCCTGCATAGTCTGAATTAGCATTAGCGCCTTGGTGGCGCGAGGGATGCTTAGTGAGTCCTTAGGCACCAATGAGGGGACCTCGGCACACTGCTGAGCCCTGTCTACACAAAACTATGAGGTCGCAGCCAGGCAACCGTGGTGATGGCAGGACTGCCTCCTCCCCAGATGACCGTGTGCGCCCACTCACCCCTGGCCCTGCGCGAGCTGGGCTACCAAGTCTCACTGGGCCAAGCAACGGGAGCAAAGCCCACAGAGTCCGATAAAACATCTGAACTATAAGGTTTAAGGGAAATTCAATGTTATTTTTTAAAGTTGAGTATTTAAAGTTGAATAGTATTTAGATGTAAGTGAATAAAAGAAAGTGAGTTTTATAAAAGGGCTTATTGCTTATGTTCTTGATTGATGCCTCCAAATTTTAAAATATTAAAATTTTTAATATAATTCTGCTCCACGGCACCAGAGGCTTTGGTGGCTCTTCTGCTACTTGGCCTTGCTATTTTGTTTCTTCCACTCTTGTCTTTCTAACTAGGTGTCACTATGTCCCTGGCGGTAGTGAGACACAGGGCTTCATACACCTTACAGCGCTCCTCTGTTTCAGGACTAAGTCAGAAGTTTCTACTTCATAGTTGCTGTGGACGCACTTGTCCCTCCATCCCCTGCCAAGAAAGGCTCACGTGGAAGCCCTAACCGGAGTGACTGGGGGGACCTGTAAGCAGGTGCTTGAGGCCAAGGGATTCCGTGAGGGTGGGGCCGTGTCCCACATGCTCAGTGCCTTGGAAGAGACTCGAGGAGCTCTCTGGCCCCTGCGTGAACAGAGGAGAGGCCCCGTGAGGGTCTGGAGAGACTCAGGCCATGGCAGGAGGAGGCCCCAGAGGGATGCCCACTACACTGGGCCTGGCTCTTGGACTTCTGTCCTCCAGAACTGTTAGAAATGAATTTATGTTGCTTAAGCCGCCCGGAGCATGGTGCTTCGACACAGGAGCCTGGGCGCTGGTGCCACCCAATCTCCAGCCCTGCAGAGCTTTCTGCAGTGTCACTGCTGGAACCGGCCACACAGCCGTCCTGCTCCCAGCTCAGGAGAGACGTAGGCATCACCTCCGACCTGCCCACCCTCCCTTCCACCTGTCCTCCTCCACCTACTCTCCCCTCCCCACACTTCCCCATCGACTCCCATACCACCTGCTCCCCTCCCCCACCTGCCCCCTCCCCCACCTGCCCCTACCGCCCCCACCCTCCCCCTGCCCCCACCCTCTCCCACTGCCTTTTTCCTCCCACCAACGCCCACCAATCCTCCTCCTTTACATCTACCCTTCTCTTACTAAAGACCCAGGACCTCTGTCCTGCTCCAGGGATCCATCTAAGGCCAGTTCATCTGCCAGGCCACCTGAGAGAACAAAGGACCCTTCTCCTAAACTCTTACTTGCTCTGCAAGGGTCTCCATCTCTCCCGGGCACCTCTAGCCTGCGGTTATTGCAGCTGGTTACATATTTCACATGAGAGAACCAAGGTTTCCTTGATCCCCTCTTAAGAAAAATTGAGTCAAATAATGAAGACCTGACCTTCTCTCAAACCTGCCCCTTGGCTGGCACCCACCTGTGATCCCAGCAACTCGGGCGGCTGAGACGGGAGGATGCCAAATTCAAGGACAGCATGGGAAACTTATGGAGGCCCTGCCTCAAAACAAAAAGTAAAAAGGGCTGAGATACAGCTCAATGGTAGAGCAGCCCTGGGTCCAACCTGGCACAGCAAAGACTTAGAATCACAAAAGCCACGCACTTGACCCTACACCTTCGAGAGCCAAGTCGGACTTCAGGTAAACCACAGGAAGTCGCCTCACCCACGCTGGAGGACACTGCACTACACTGAGCGAGGGATGGCACTACGAAGGGCTCGAGGGTTATCGGCTCTCAGATTTACTCGTGTGCCCTCTGTCTCTGGCTTTTTCTGGCACCCTTCCTGAGATCTGAACAGGGGAGCTGGGAGAGAAGCTTCATGCAGGGACAAACTGGTGGCATCTCCAGCTAACCATCACGTCCATCCACTGTCAGAGTACTGAGGAGGAGGGAGGAAGGGGTGGGGCTCAGCACCTTTGCACTCCAACATAGTCGCGCCCCAGGACCACCCAAGAGGGCGGGGGGGGGGGGACCAGTGCCCAGCTCCTGGAATCCAGGAAAGATGAGAAGGACCTGGCCCATCCTCAGGGACTTGCTGACGACCCTTGTCCCCTGATCAACACAGCTCAGCCAGGGGTTCCCAGGGGCAGGCATTACCCCAGTCTCAACCCAATAAGTCGCAAGGTTTTAATTCTTGGACTATTTAGCAAAATTGACACAGGTGCATTAAACTAGGTTGGAATTCATAATCCAGAGTTTATGCATCATTATGCTAATATTGATATTATTCTAAACAAAATTATAATATACTTATATAATCATGAATAATTATGTGATTATATATCAGGCACTATGTTTAAGTTTTTATAGGTGGTCTTCACCTGCGACAAAATGGCTTCACCAGGCTGGGACTATGCATGGCCTTTAATTCCCCTTGAAATGGTTGTTTTGATAGATGCCAACTTGGTTCTGCCTAAGTTAGGGTGAGACTGCGCTCCCCCCAGCTCCCAGAGCAGTTTCTTGGCAAGGCTACTCCTGAAGTCACTTTGACCTGCCACCCCACCCCACCCCGCCCAGGGACCACGTGTCCCAGAATGGTAGGTGCACTGGTTCTTCCAGGAACAACAGGACGCCCCTGGCGGCAGACCCCACCTTATCTCCACTTGGGAGCAAGCGCAAAGTAGCATCTTCAGAGCATTTTATGATAATGTTATAATGCAAAAAACACAAAACAAGGTGCAAAAGATGTCAAACCCATTTCTGCCTTCAGCATGAGATTCAGAGACCTGCTTTCTGAGCTCGGGGCCTGGGAAGGAGACTGCTGGGGCTGCCTGCCACGGTTTGCTTTCATTGTGGGCTCCCCTCTGTGAGGAGTGTGGTTGGTAAGAGTTCACAAGCCGACAGTTTAGGACACCTTTCTGTGTGTATATTTCCATAAAAAGTAAAAATTGAACCCATTAATGAGAAAGAAGGGCGTGGGTTGAACACTCAGAAAATTCTTGCCCCAGCCTGGGCCCAGGCAGCCTGGCCTCTGCGTGTGAGCCCGTGCAGCGAGGTGGGCATTCCACGCGAAGGTGGCAGGCAGAGCATGCCGGTGGCACCTTCTATGTTGCCAAGACAACAAACCGGCTGAGACAAGTGCTGCTCCGTCCTGTCAGGGAGGCAGCAGGTGGTGCTGGGTTGCTGTTGGCCACTCCCATCACACGCTGCTAGGAGCAGACTGGCTACCCCTGGACACTGAATATTTGCTACAAACACTGCGCCACCCATCTCTTCCAGGTGTGGCTGGTGCTCAAGGCCAGCAAAGATAGCAGTGTGACCTATGTTCTTTGGATCCTTTGAAAACAAACGTTGCAAGAAGGAATCAAGGTTCATCCTCAGTCCCTGCCTGGCCATATCAGAAAAGCCCCTGCCCTGAACACTGTGGGCTAGGCTGGGCAGGGGCAGTGCCCACTGTGAGTCCCTAAGGGCAATGAGCCACGTCCTTGTCCACCTCTGGTCCAGGAACCAGGCACAGGTCCCAGGGCTCAGGGCCAGGCCATGGGAGGAGTGCAGGTGTGGGAGCCCGACCTGGCCTCTTCCTCCCTCCTCTTCCTCACACCTTCCAGGCATGTGGGGGTAGTGGGGGACCAGGGAGGACTGTGTTCCTTTGTCCCTTTGGAAACCTGTCAGCACAGTGCTTGAAGCTCAAGAAGGTATCTTAGCAACCAGGCGCAGAGCCTTCCGCCAAGGCCTTGGGAAACGGAGCAGGAATCTCCAAGGCGTGATGTGGCCATGCTCACCCCAGGTGCCTGGGAGGGTGGGCTGCGAGTGTGAGAGGGCGCTGTGTCCACCAGGGGTCAAAGTCACGTTGACAGCTGTGAGGGCCTGCGTGGACCTGTGTTCCATGTGAGGGTAATGTGGCGTTTCCCTGACCAGCAGGACTATTTCACAGCCTTGTGCTCCCGGAAGACAATCAATACGTCTTTTTCAAAGCGTCCCTTGCTTGCTGCTATAGTTTAATTATGTACCCCCAAATTCAAGTGAGGGAAACAACCCCAAGCTCACACATTGCTCATGTTTGGAGGGAGGGCCTTTGGGGGTGATGGCATTAATGAGTCCTGAGCATGGCCCCGAGATGGTGTCAGTGGCATTATAAGAGGAAAAGGAGACCTGCAGGCTCACTCCCTCTCTTGGCCTCTGATGTCCTCCTCCACCTTTTGACACAGTGTGAAGCCCTCACCAGATGCCAGCACCTCAACCTTAGCCTATAGTACCGCAGGAAATAAATGTCTTTTCTTTTTAAGCCATGTGGTCTGTGGCACTGTGTTATAGCAACCAAGTGGACTCCGACATGTAACTTAAAACCTCAGCATGGGGGCTGGAGATGTGGCTCAAGTGATAGCACGCTCACCTGGCATGCGCGGCTCTGGGTTCGATCCTCAGCACCACATACAAATAAAGATGTTGTGTCTGCCGAAAACTAAAAAATAAATATTAAAAAATTCTCTCTCTTAAAAAAAAGAAAAAAAAACTCAGCATGGTTTTGAGGACTGTCTTGCTTAAGTGTGGGGCACACGCTATATTTCTGCAGTGGTCTAGGGCTGATCTAGCTTGGCTATGCACTTCCTGTTTCTTTCTGGAAATGTCAGGCGACTTGCAATTTCTCTGCATCCTCAGTCCAGGTTTGCAGACGCTGTAGCCATGAATGCCAAGAGTCAATACCTAGACACACAGGCTCGCCACTGACCGCCAGAACCACTGGACCACAGTTGTAGAACAGGCCACAAAGCAGGCCTCAGTGTTAAGACAGACAGGGTATAACTGCACTGTGTCTGTGCTGTGTTCCCTCAGGGCAGTCACTGTACTGAGAACATGTCCACGGTGTCCCCTGCGTCCGGTGTAGCAGGCAGCAGAGCTGCCAGGCTTCCGTCCAGAGTCCAGGGTCCCACTGCAGGCCAGTCTCCTCGCCCCGACCCTGGTAGGTGTCTCCCATCTGCACTGCAGAAAGCAGTTCTGAAGCCCTGTGAAGTCTTGTCCCCTCCTGCAGGTTGACCCACGGGCCTCACTGGAAAACCGTCTACTTTCTGCCAGCTCCTGAGCATATGCATTCAGTGAAATACACTCTTGATTTTGGTGGATACAGCTGTCCTCAGTCACCTCACCCTTTGCATTTCCTCCATTGCACACACTAATATTACAGTGTGTATTTTACAAGGTGGAACTTTGTATTTAATTTCATTTTAATTCCCGTTTCCCTCCCTGGGGTGGAAGTTCCAGGGGGCAGGAGTCACAGACTTTCTTCTTCTGCCTTTGGGCTCCCCTCATAGGCATGCAGTTGGCCTGTGATAGCTTCTCATTAGTCCTGTTAACACAGCCAGTGTCCCACAGGAACCCTGTGAAGGAAACCCTCCACCTGCACCTTCTGTTCAGCATCCAGAGCACATTTGGTGCACAAGGGAGGACTGCTCAGCTGAGCCCTCTGTGGCCATGGCCTCTGCGGGGGTTGGTGCATTTGGCTCCCTAGAAAACCTGTCCTGCAGGTGCAGAGGCCCCACAGGGCGACCTGGAAAGCACTCAGGTGTGTGGGACCAGCCCCCCGCCCACCTCACTGGGAGGGACCTGCCCGGGTTATGCAACAGCCCTGCCTAGGGAGGTGGAGACATTCAGGCCCTGCAGGTGGCTTCCTCCTGCCACTTGGCATTGCCTACAGCACCTGGCCAACAGTGTTATTCGTAGATTGGTTGATGGGCACTGCCCAGACCTGCAGAATCAGAGCTGAACAGTTGGACAATCACCTGTTATAGATGACTGATAGAAGACAGATGATGGATAGATGGCAGAGAGATGATGGATAGATGGCATAGGTAGACAGATAGATAGATAATGAATAATACACATATAGATGGTAGATACAGGTAGTAGATGATAGAAAGTAGATATAAGTCGTCCATGGTAGATATAGATCGTAGCTAATAGACATATGATAGGGAGCTAGAGATGATGATGATGATAGATAGATAGATAGATAGATAGATAGATAGATAGATAGATAGATAGATAGATAATAGGAAAGAGAGAGAGACTGTGGCTTTGAGGAACAGAGCCCTTCACTGGCGTGGGCCGAGCCCCGCCTGCGGGGAAGCTTTGTGGTGGGGTAAGCATGCGAATGTGTTTGTATTGGAGTTTTTGAGGGAAGAGAAGAAGGAAGTGGGAGGAGGAAAGGAGACAAAGACGGACAGAGCAGCCTCAGACCTCGGCTTCCTACACCGCCCTGAGCCCAGGCAGCAGGCAGGAGACTCCCTTCAACTGAGTCCCGCCAGCACCTGCTGAGGTCAGGCCTCGCAGTCCGGCTTCCGCCTGGGTCTGGGAGCTGACTCCTCCTGGCCAACTGCAGGCTTTGCTTTGTTTTCATCAGCAGGAAGAGTTCTAGGGCAGTATTTTGATGCACGAGGTAGGAGGTCACCCACAAAGCCACTGCCTTCCAGCTGGGAAGGGAAGGTGGGTCTCCTCCACCCCTGTATGCCCCACCCCGGGCACCGCTGAGAAAACCGGGGCTGCTGGCGGGAAGCGCAGCTTCCTCTTCTGGAGGGTTCTACCATTAGCTTCAGTTCAGGAAAACACTCCTTACGGGACTAAAGAAAACCAACCTTGTTAGTTAAGAAAACCAAGAGTTGAATAGTAACTACCATCTTGGAAAGAGGGGAGGAGGGAAAGAGGCATCAGACACTCCCTGGCCAGCTTCCTGCACTGCGGTTCCACCCAACCCTGCCCTCTAGGAGCATCCTCCCGGTGCCACACAAAAAGCTGCCCAAAGGTGGAAAGATAGGGATGCTGGAGTGAGTCCTGGGTCCAGGCACCAGGTCCAGGCCTCCGGCTTTGTGCTGTTCTGCTCCGGGTCCTCCTGTTCACGTATGGTCCATGGTCCACATCCCAGAGACCCTCCTCAGCATGAGACCATGCTTCTGATTCACAGTTCCTTAAATAACTTTCCCGCTGCCCTCTCCCAAGGCCTAGGATGCTGTTACCAAGGAAACCAGCAGGCCCAAGATGCTGGCCAGCCAGGGAGTTACGTTCAGCCAGGTGTGAGGCTTTAGGGAGCCCCAATGACCATTCCCAGGGTCTGGACGAATCACAGTGCAGGTCCACAACTGTGGGCAAGTGCTTCTGCAAGGTCAGGAATCCAGAAAGAGAACGCTTACTAAGCATGTGTAAGTCAGTGCAGGTTTCCTTGTTATTAAGGGAAAGCAAAGCCAGAATGTGACAGTGGTGCTGCCCGAGAAAGAGCGTGACTCTCGTTATGCAATTAAAGCTGCAGGAGCAAGTAAGCCATTCTGGAAATTTCCAGAAATTACTGAAGAACATCACCCCTGATTGAAAACCAGAGGCAGCTCTTTGTTTTCCAAGTGACCGCAACATGGTGGTGATAAGCATCCGTGAGAGAGTTGCTGAGTATGTGAGTGAGGCCTCTGCAGAGAGCACCGAGTCACACTGGGTGGATGGCAGTTTCCTTCCTCTGAGAAAATTACAGGGACGAAAGGGTGGCTGCCAACGGCAGGAAGGATCCGGTGAAGATATCAGTGCGGCTGTCTAGATGGAGGAGGGCCAGAAGAGCAGAGCGGGCACCCCCTCCCAAGGCTTCACTGAGAAAGAAGAGTGTGTAATAATTCACTCATGACTTTTCTATTAAATATATGCTGGAACTATAATGCTTTGGGTATATGAGATTGCATATGATACATTGTTAACATTAAATTCACATTCTCTTTTTACCTTTTTAAAGTTGCTAAAGAAAAGTTTAAATCACCATGTGACTTACATTTCTATTGAATAACGCCAGTCTCTACCATGTCAAAATATCTGTCAAATTGTTTATTTACCATCATGTTAAATGAAAAACACCCCACTCTCCCAAAGGTGATAAATGGCTGGTGTTTGCAAATGCAATTGTGTGGCTTGTTAGTGCTCACTCGGCCACGCAATAGGAGGCTGGCAGGGGCTGTGATGGCTCTGAGGGTGTCTGCTCTGTGTCACTCTGTGCCATGTATTTGGTGACGAGATTCTAGAATGTTCCTAGATGGCAAACCAGAGAGAACTCGCAGACTCACAGAGCAGTCAACTGGGTCTCTCTAGCTGTGAGGCGAGAGCCATGTTGTTGGCCCCCCGCAGGGGGCCCTCCTGCCCTTCTGCAGGCCCAGCCCAGCTCCACTGCGCCTGCTGGATGTTCCTGGGCCTGGCTGGCTGCTCGAGTGCTCCGCCCCTGAGTCCATCCACTGGTATAAAATGGAAACAGGGACAGCAGGGTTGTGTCGCAGGAAATGTGAAGGGTACGTGTGATATACTGGCACAGAAACGCAAAGAGGCTTGTAAGACGCAGAGTGCTCCATTACACAGGTACCTTTCTCCCTCAACAGAAAGTCCCAGAGAAATATGGGATTAACAAATCAATGAAACAACCATTTTAATTAATAAAGAGGAAAAGATTTCTGAGATCAAGTGAAATTTCCATGATTTTTAAAAATTCCATATTTATATCAAAGTGAAACAGAAACAGAACACAAAACCAGCATTTATGGTTGCCAAGTCACCTTCCCAGAAGTGCGTTGACGTGCTGGGGTACAGTTACTGACCTCCCCCTTCCCTCTCCCACCAGGCCATGAGGGATCTGCAGGAAGAGACTGTTGATCACCAGCTGCTTTGGGAATGGGCTTCATCAAGCTCTGCTCCTTCCCCAGCGTCTCACCCCCCATGAGGCCTTTTTTCTCTTGACATGCCCCACAAGGCACTGGGATGTCCCCGCTGCCCAGGAGGCCTCTCTAGACAAGGGGACAGTCCCCTTCCTCAGACACAGGTACTGGCCTCTGCATGGTCAGCACCTCTAGCTCCCAGCTCGGCCTCCTTGCAGCCTAGTGAAGCCGGCACACAGGTGGGCGCAGAGGCCACAGCACCCTCAGCAGCACATGTGGGGGCAGTCCTGAGGATTGACAGGCCCTGGGACGGTCAAGCGGCCACGCTGCCACCAAGGTGTCACCTGCCTGTCACGGGCTATGTGCCTCCCTCCACTCACTTGGGAGTCCCTTGCTGTCCACTCAGCAGGGGAACAAGGAAGAAGAAGCCAGCAGGCATGGAGATGGCGCAGAGCAGCTGCAGAAGGCCCTGCCCCTCCAGATCCAGGGCTCAGGACTCTGAGCATGAATTAGATACCACTGCATGCTTCGTGTCACACCAGAGACCATGAGACATGAGGAGGCGGGTATGGGCACTATCCTTGAAAAACTCACATGCAGATCAGGAAAGGCCACCAGAAAGGGCAGCGTAGAATCAGAGGAAAGGAAGACTCTGCGGCTGGCCAGCGGAGGACTCTGCCCACTGCACCATCCTGTCAAGGACTCCTGAGGCCTGTCGGGGCTCCACGTCGCCTCTCTTCTGCCCCTGCCTACCAGTGGTCAGGGAGAGTGACAAAGCAAAACCCTTAAGACTGGGGCCTCTCGCCCTTGACCCTAAGTCACTTCATAAAGGCCAGAACTGGAAGTCCAGTTCTCACCCGGCCCTCCCCTCCGCCCCGGTCCCCAGGGCCAGGGCCTTCACGGGCCCTTCAAAGCCTGACTCTGCTCTCCATCGGCTTCCTTCTCCCGCCCTCCCTTCACCCCAGCTCCGCCAGGGCAGGCCACAGCTCCAGTCCCGCTGCCCCACTTCCCTTTCAGACTGTAAATGGCTGAAATTCGGCTCCCGGCCCCACTAGGAGAGCAGTAAAATCTACCCAACTACTCCTTGGAGAGACCCAAACCAACCCCGAGAACCTGCCCCTGCTGAAGTTACCAGAAGCTTCCAGTGGACGAACCTCAGGACCCATTCTGGCTCTGACCCTTTGACCTTTCTTCCCTTGGGCTACCAGGAGCCCCCAGACACAAAATCTGTTTCCTCTCAACTCTCAGGAGGCTCCTCCTGCACATCCTCTGTACCTCATGACCAGCACCCTATTTGGTGTAGCTCTTCTTCCACCTGCTACGTGCTGTGTGCTTAAAGTTTGTGCTGTGAACTAGGTCATCAACATAGACCAAACAGGTTTCTCTTTCCACACTGTCACAATGTATTCAATGACAATCAATTCACAGGCTACACCTTTCAGCAAGGGCCGTTGACTGAATACTCGTGGATCACGTGATAGTCATAAGCCCGGAAAACACACGTTCTCTTATCCCAATCTTAACTTCTAATATTTATAACCCTCAAGTCACACGTCATACTTCACAGCATGATATGTATAGGTCACAGAAAGACTAAGAACGCATTAAGACAGCCACAGAGTTACAGGACGCTGTGCCAGGAGCATAGGCAGAGGTGGGAATGCAGAGTCACAGGGTCTCAGGGTCACTAGAGGGGCCAGATGAGGGCTTTCATGAACCAGCTCTGCAGAGCTGCCCAGGTGGAGGCTGGACGGACAGCAGTGTCCATTTCAAGAGTGTCAGTTTGAAGTGCCAGCTTGGAGTGGGCCATGTGGGGACCTGATGGTCAGAGGGAGCCAGGCTCTGCCAAAGCCTAAGGACAGGCTCATCACTGTGACAATTTTCCTGAGCTAGGCTGTGACAAGTGACCGCGTGACAGGGTCAAGGTGCCACTGTGCTCAGTCTCAGGGCACTTCTCCTTTTATGGGTCTTAGCCGAGGGGGTTGCAGCTGTTGAGGCTTACGAGCTCTCCTAGCTGGTGTTCCTAGTAGGATTTGGGGTGCCCATGTGTCCAGGTGCTCCTGGATTAGGTGGGTAGATTGTACAGATAAGTTATTATCATGTACGGTGTTCTGGACATGCCAGCAAAGAGGCTGGAGGAAGGTAGGGAGGTGGACGGGGATTTGGAGCCTTCCTAAAGCTCTGGGGATGCTCTGTCCTCACCATGTCCAAGAGGCACAGAGAAAGAGCTGGGGCACATCCAGAGCATCTCTGTGCTGCGCTTGGCTTGGGGACTGACTTCATAGTGCACAGCGGTGCCCCTGCCTGCAGTCTTCTCTGTCTCCCCACCTGGCAGACATTCTCCCTGCCCCTTACAGGTGAGTTAAACCTACTACCCCTCAAAGGCACATATGGTCTGCTCAGGTTGCACAATGCCACACGGCTGCTTTTCCTACCTTGCTTATGGCACCAGCCACCACTGTGGTCCCAGCCACACGGCCCAGCCTGGTTCTTATCCCCAACTTATTCCCTTTTCCTCCACAAGTGCCACTGCCACAGTCAGGTCCTGGCAGAGCAGGGTGACCTCTAACAGGGTTTCCCAGGAGGGATGATGTACACAGGTGTGTGCGGCCAAAGTATTCAGGAGGAGGAGGGATATCATCTGACCCCATCCATACAAAAATTCCGGGACAGACAAATCACAGGGACAGACAGTAGCTTGGGCTTCCCTGTGTCCAGAGGGAGTGGGAAAGTGGGGAGAGGCTGCTAACAGGCAGGGTTTCTCCTTAGGGTGATGAAAGTGTTCTGGAGTCCTTCGTGGTGATGGCTGCACCACCCTGAATGTGGCAGGAGCCGTGAAGGACCTTCAAGTAGCCACTTTGTGTGGTTTGTGAAGTGGGTCTCCATAGAACCACTGCATCGTATTTTAAAGGGAACTCCTGGGCACTAGCAATGACGGGGGGCTGTGACTGCCTCAGGCATGAAGGGGCAGGGGAGGGAAAGGGCCCTGCAGCCTGGGTGGCTTCCCAGGATCCCCTGACCAGCCAGCCAGAGGGGAACAAAGCCACTGCCAGCCTGGGAAGTTGGGCAGCATGCGAAAGAAAGACCTGGGCTGGCTGGTTGGGTCCCTGTCCCCAGCCCATGCACCAGCTGTCACACCCTCCGAAGAGGCCAGTCCTCAAAGGAGGACTCTTGGCCCTCACCCTGATGGATGCTCTGAGTCCACCAGTGGCCTCCACCCCTTCTCTGCAGCTGACCCCCGTGTTGACAGATACTGACTTTTGGGGGATGTTGGCCTCCTGCGTGCTAGGCAAGTGCTCCACCACTGAGCCACACCCAGCCCTGAAACATGGCTTTGTTTCAATTCTAGTGTCAGAGGGGAGGGTACTTTTGAGGGACTTCCACTTGGCAAGGTGCCATCCTCAGTCCCTCTGAAGTCTTTGCCCACTGCAGGCTCAAGGCCAGCTGGGGCTGCAGTGCTGCTGCGGAAGCCTCGGGCCCTGCGGGCGCACAGGGACTCCCTCATCCCTGCACAGGGGGCGGCATGAGCCTCGGGCTCGGCTTGGCCACCCCTCTTGCCAGGTTTCATGGGCTTGGCCCAGTGTCCAGGGGCTGCTGCACATGCAGGGGGTCTGTGTCATGGCTGTGCCAGTCTTGCATAGGAGGCTACAAACCAACCTGACCTTTGCCCCAGAGGGGGGTTTCTCCCCGTCAAGGTCGCTTCTTCTATCGCAGCCCTGGAAAGAGCCTGCTATAAAATCTGCTCGTGCCCCTGCTCACGGGAAGTGCCATAAGCAGGAGACCCATGGAGAGCTCTGTCCTGACAGTGGACACTAGTATTGTCCCACGTGTATCGACAGTCAGCAGGCCATTGACCTTTGAAAGTTTCTCAAGTTAAAGAATTAGAATCTGACTGTGTGGGTCTGACCCAGGACTCATCCTTCTGGACGTGCACTGTGCAGCACCACACTTGGTTAATCAGTAGACCAAGGCCTCTCCCTGGACTGCCTGAACTGACCTGGGAGCACGCCGGCACTTAGGCACTTCCAGTGACAGACCTGTCACTGTCACCACCCCCTACCCTGGCCTCACAGTCTGCACCCTGAGCCTTCCCGGCTCCAATGCACAAGAAGAGACCAGAAAGCAATCCCGCAGGGGAATCGGCTCTGGGCACAGCAAGGCCAAGCAGGCCTCCCATGCATGGTGTGGGGCACTGAGTTTGGGCACACCGTGAGATTTTTATTTTCTTGTAAAACAAATAATATTGTATAACCTTGATAACTTGGTAATCCAATCTGAAAGTGAATTTGGGTTTCTGAGCAAACATTTTAAGACATTGGTTTATATGAATTTCTTCAGAAATTTCTGACCAGGAAACACTTTTCTTCAAAAAAAAAATTACATCTAAATCTAAAGATCATAGCTTATTTCTAGATGTGTAAAAACAATTTCCACAATTTAAATATATGGTTTTATTGTCATGTTGATTACCTATTTAATATTAAAATACACCATATGAGCGTTTTTTTTTTAAAGGAGAAAATTGCTAAAATTAAATGTCTTAAAAGGACGAAGGAGTAGAAAGAAACAGTACTGCTGCCTAAATCTACCCACCTTGAGAAGCCACGGCCAGGAGGGAGACCCCTCTGACCGAGTGGCAGGTGTTGGCTATGCCCATGAGATCTTGGTCACTCACCCAGTGCGTCTGGTCTGCAGTCCTGGAGGCATGCTCAACACAAAGGTCTGTGAGTGCCTAGGGTGCCATGTGCTCAGTTTTGACCTGCGCGTGCCCCAGGAAGACATTGAGAATCAGAGCAATGTCTCCCCTGGATTTAGGGATTGAACATACTTTCTCCCAGGCTGAAGTTGAATCTTGATACCTTTCAAAACCTCAGCCGTAAATATTTCCAAATTAAGCTTCTTAGATTAGCTGGGAAGATTTACATTATTAATCCATATAGAAAAGCAGGATATGTTGTACTCCATTCTAACCCAAATTGTTCACCTTAATAATTGCATCATCTAAAATAATTTATCTTATTTGAAAAATTATGCTTAAAAATTTAGAAACAATTTTCCTTTGGCTAAACATGCATTTTAGAAATATTCATTCTAAAACTAGCAATGTTCAGAGTAGGAACTAAGATGAGAAAGTTTGCATCTAAAAAAGTCACTATAAACATTAGCACCCTATAAGCATGTTGAGTGGGGATAACTCAGTCTCATACTATGCTGTCCTAGAGAATAGCACAGTCACGTTTTGAGCACAGAACAGCGTTTTTGTGCTCATTTTATTTTTATTATAAAACTGGGCTGTTCTACAACATGGATGAGCCTTGAAAAGATTAGGCTCAGTGAAAGAAGCAAGTCACAAAAGACCATCTATTTTATGATTCCTTTTATAAGACTTCCAGAACAGGCATAAAAGTAAGAACAGAAAGTCAGCTGTGGTTGCCTAGGCCTGGAGGGAGGGGGATGGAAAATGAGTACTAATGGGTGCAAGGATTCTTTCTGGAATGAAGAAAATGTTCTGAAATTGGATAATGGTGGTGGCTGCAAAATTCAGTGAACATACTAAAAAACTGCTAATTGCAAACCTTTAAAGGTAGATTTTACGGCATATGGATTATGTCTCAACAAAGCCATTATCTAAAAAAACTTGATGAACTTACTGAAATAATATCAATAAGGCATATCTTCCACTCTAATTTTGAGTGTCTTTGGATTCTTGTTCCATTATTCACTTTCCATAGCTCATGATGTCTGTCGAAGACTGATAAAACCCATAAAGCTAAGACTTGGCTCTTTGAAAAGACAGATGAAATCAATAAATCTCAAGACGTGAACAGCCAGTATCAGGAATAAAAAGAGAGAGGCATCACTACATATTCCTGAAACATTAGAAGGATTTCAAGATGGCACTAGGAATGGCTTCAGGCCAATAGATTTGAAGATTTGGACACCGTCTTAGAAAGAGGAAACTTGCCAGTTTGGACACAGGAAGGAATAGATGTGAATAGCTCCAGAACTGTTGAAGGAATTGTGTCTGTATGCAGCACTCTCCCTCTCTGACCTGGCCACCCCAGCCACACAAAACCCCAGACCCAAGCACATTCTACAAGGAGAGAAAAGGCAACCCTCACAAGCATTGAGACCAGCATAACTGTGACATCAAACCTAACAAGAAAAACAGTAGTCTCATCTTCGAATATAATGAAAATGTCACGGATATCAGCAAACCAATAGTCACACTGTATAACAATGATGTTACAAGGTAAAGTTTGGGGCTCGTTCTAGGTCCTAGCACATTAACATTATAAAAAGAGGAAAGTGATATAATCATGCAATTGATAGAGAAAGATTTAAAATAATTTAAATGCACTTGTGATTGAATTAAACACAGCAAGCTAGGAATAGAGAGTATTCCATGATCATGACAAAAAGTATTTTCTAAAAAGGTATGAAAAATATTTAAAACATTAAATAGTGACTTATTGAAGATTTTCCATCTGAGATTAGGAAGTAAACAAGAATATTTTATATACTACCACACTCACTCTACACTAAACTGGCCATCCTAATCAGACCAATACATTATAAAGCTTGGCAAAGAGGTAATAGGGCTACCATGATTTGCAGAAAATGGACTGTATATGTAGATAAAAATTATCAGAATTAAGAAGTGAGCTTAGTAAAGTTGTCAGACATAAGGTGGATGTCTTAAAAAATCCATCATATGTCTATGCATTAGTAACACTTAGAAAATAAAATATTAAAACAGATATTTACAATAACATAAAATATCAAAGATTTAGGATTAAATCATTTTTTAAAAGACGCACAAGGACTATTTGGACAGAACTCTACACCATTACTGTTATGGTTTGGATGTGAGGTATTCCCCCAAAGCTCCTGTTAATGCAGGGATATTCAGAGGGGAAAGGATTGGATTACAAGAGCTGTAACCCACAGTCCCTGCTAGTTTGAATGGACTGGGTGGTAACTGCAGGCAGGTGGGGTGTGGTTTGAGGAGGTAGGTCACTGGTGTTGCACTGGAAGGGTGCATCTTACCTGTGTCCCCTTTTATGTCCACCTATTCTCTCTGCTCCCTGGTGGTCATGAGCCAGCAGCTTTCCTCCCTGGGCCCTTCCCCATGATGAGCTGCCTCACTTGGGTCCAGAGCAACAGACTCAGCCTTCTATGGAATCAGCTCTAAAACTCTGAGCCTCAAATAAACTTTCCCCCCTCAAAGTGTTGTAGTCAGATATTTTGATCACAGCAGTGCGAAAGCTCACTAAACAAGGACTACACGGACAGAACTGGGCCACTCCACTGAGAAAAAGTTTAGGAAGATGTAGTTAAATTGGAGGAATATACTATGTTCATGGATTAGAAGTGGTTTTCTAAATATATCGGTTCTCTACAAATTGATCTACAGATGCCATGCAGCCAAACAAAACATGCAGCAGGATTTTCTGTGCTGACAAGCTAATTCTAAGATTCACATAGAAGAATGAAGGCCCAAAGAATCAAGGCAGGTCAAAAGGACTTAGTCTACCAGACAGCAGAGTTCATTATAAAGCTTGAGGAGTTAAAGCAGTGAGGAAAAGAAAAGTTAGTTTGGGCAGACGCACATGGGACACTCAGCTGTGTGATGGTGGCTGTGCTGTGGGGGATTTTCTTCTCCAACAGATTCTTCTTGGAAAAATCACACAGCTACATGGGAAAATATAAATTTGACCCCAAAACTATACATCTAAAACCCTGTGACATGCCCACCAGAACATCTGAGGACAGTGGCCGACGGAGGCCCTGGAGTAGCACTGAAGGAAATGTCAATGGGTTCAAGTGCTTGGGGACCTGGCATTGGTTGCTAAGTGTGTGCATAAGTACAGTCCCACACCTGAGTGTGTGCTCATGCAGCACAGAGAACACACAAGAGCACTCTTCCGGACCAGAAGGCTGGAAACAGCCCCAGTGCTCACAAGAGCAGGCACGAGGGCAGAGTGGGCCCAGGGCACTGCACAGACACTCAGGGGCACACTGCATGAGCAGAAGCCAAACAGGCACACAAATAAAAATCGTGTGATTCTAGTTTCATAAACTTCACACGCCAGACAAGTGACTCTGTGGTGTCAAAAGTCAGGATTGTGCTTGGCTTTGCCAGGGAGTGGAGGGGCTGGACGGACAGGGCTCCTGGCACGGGCATGGTAGGCTGCTGCTGTTTTGACAGTCTGGGTGGGTCCGCACAGGTGTAAACGAGCAGCTCAATTATGGGGTGTGCTCTTTCTATGTGCTCACTATAAAAGTCAAGAATGTGCATTAATTACTTTAATGACTCAGTTACTAAGAGCGAAACGAGTGATGCAGAAAGGGAGTGTGGCTGGAGTCACAGGAGATCACTACCCACGGCCACAGTGAGCCTGGCCTGGGAAGGAAGCAGTCCAGCCCACAGGAGTCGGGAAACAGGGGGCATGTAAGGGGAACTCCTCCGGTGACTGCCTATGGCCAGTTTAGCCAGGAGAGCCACCATGTGACATCATCCAGGAAGCTCCCAAAGCCCTTTCCGCATTTCTTACCTGAAGGCAGAATGAACAGGTGAGCCTGTCCCGGTCGTTTGTTTTCAAGTCGCTGTGTGTGGTGACCTTCCTGTTACCCTCCAAGCCTCTGCCTGGATCAGCTGAGCATACTCAGTAATTAACGATTGTGCTTTCCCCAAAATAGGTAGAAATGAACTCATAATTATTGTCTATTTCCGTCTAAGAAAATACGATTGCAAATTAAGAACTGACATCTGGTATTTTTTTTATTCTTGTTTCTTCAGGCAATCCTTGTTAGGGATTAGTCCTCCACCCCAGTGGCCTGTGCATGAAATCTCCAAGTGACTTCAGGGGAAATTCATGTATTTCACAGTTGATGGAACTTTCTGAGTGAGTCATGAATACCTGCAAATACTGGACCCTGGTGTGCCAGCAGAAATCTTTGAGGATGTCACTGGGACCACACACTCTCTTTAGGGTCAATTGTCATTGTTCTCGGTGAAGTATGATGTCCTTTTTGAAGTATTTGGTGTGGGTTTTTGTTTATTTGCTTGTTTTTGGTACTGAGGACTGACTAAACCCCTCAGCTACATCTCCAGCCCCTTAATTCATTTATTTTGAGACAGGTTTCCCTAAATTGCCCAGACTGACCTCAAACTTTGCAGTCCTCCTGCCTCAGCCTCTCAAGGCGCTGGGATTAATGTGTGTACCACTGTGCCTGGTTCCTCTTTGGTTTTAACAAAGCAAGCAGATAGTGAAATCAAATCAAATGGTGGGATATTTTCCTGCTCTTTGACTTCTATATCTTCATATTTGTTTATTAGCTATTATTTTATATCCAGGTTTTAAAATGAATGTTTTGTCACACTTCACCTCTCAGTTTGATTTTTTTCATTCATGAAGCCTATGAAAACAAGAGGCAGGCTGAGTTTGGCCCAGAGGTTGTAGTTTGCTACAATGCTCAGAAAGTCAGTTTTAATCTGTAGTCTAAGTGATCTCAGGGATAGGAGGTGTTGGGGGAATGTAGATTTGTGGTGTAGAAAATGGGACAAAACAAAACATAGTTAGAAGGTATGTTTTAAAGATGGAATGAATCACAGGCTTTGTCACTCCGTATGATTGTTTCCCAATGATTAAAACAAATTATCAAACTGTAGACATTTGCATTTTGGCTTTGGTCTTTGAACAAGCATCTCCACAGGCTTCGCTACATTGGAACGAGTGGTCTTCAGTAAGTGATTCCCTCACTCGGAGCTGAGCCCACCCCTGTCCGGTGTTTGCGCGTGCACCCTTGAGCTCTTTCTGAAATTCCATTTTTTAATGTAGTGTATTTAGATACTGAAATTAAGCTGTGATATTCTTTATTTCACAACTGTACAAAAAGTCAACAGTTGGGTCTTTTCTCTGAAAAAAGACATCTTAATATTGAACTGAGGGCTGCTTTCTGCAGTCTCCATCCAAGGGCAAGTCCAGCATCGTGTGGAATTCTGTCATACCAGGCTGCCGGATGCATGTTTTAAAAGATGCAATGATATCTTCAATTGCTCAAAGGAATTACCATCTCAAATTATTAAACCCATATGGTACCTAATACCACTGCTAATGTATTCTGACCACATTGTAGCTTCCCCCCTCTCCTGAAGGAGCCACAGTTCCCATGTAAGCAAGCACAATTACTTTAGCTATGCACCTAAACATGACATTTAGTACCTAGGCAACAAATTGGCTCCTTCTAGCAAAAAAAAAATGTGAATTAATTTACAATAAATGTCTATTTACTAATTTCATCCTTGATACACAAGAAAATCTTTATTAAACAAGCAAACAAAAAACCTGGGAACCAAAACTTTTCATACATTTAGTAACTGTACACATATTATAACAATTTAAAATTTTCATTTTATGATTTCAACCTATAATTCATTGCCTTTTAATTTGATTTTGCTTGTGAACATTCTGGTTAAATATTCACTTTAGAAAGACAAGAGTATTGATCTTCAGTGATTCAATCCAACTATACAGCTATGTTCTACCACGTGGACTATCTTATGAGGGAACATGTATCCGTGCCTTACTCTGGGAGATTACACATTGGTGGAAATATTAGGTGAGATACTTATTTATATAGTCTTGTAATTGTTCTACAAATCACACAAAAATAAAACTTTACTGTCTGAAATTAAGTTTGAAGTGTTTTTTTTTTTTTAACCAAGAATAAAAGACACCGGTTTTGAAGGCTTTAGGGACAGGGAGCACTGCAGAGAAGCTGCTGTAGGGTAGAGTTTGTCTGACTATCACAAGGAGAAATCATGCCAGTTATTCAGATAAATTTGAGTTCCAGGAGGACACCTGGCCATTGAACGGCCGGCATCTGCTTGACCAGTGCAGGTCCACGAGCCTCTCAGCCTACGTTGGCTCCACCCTGCTGGGGCATGGTCACTAAGGGGATAGTGTGGCAGAAGGGGTGCCCTCTGACAGCAGTTAGCAGGGAGCTCTGAGCTGGCAGAGGATCTGAGCTGGGCCTTAGGGCAATGGCCCTGGAGTCCAGACAGGCCAAGTGGTCCTTTTGTAATAAGCAATGCCCACATTTCAGGGGCTCACCACAACAAATGTTTTCTACTGTACCCTGGAAAATGCAGACCCCCCAATTCAGCTCAGTGACTCAGGGTAGCTGTGTGTGGGGTCTGGCTAAGCCCGGGATGCTGGGCACCCTGGCACCTCTACACCACCACATCCTTTCTCATGGCAGCAAGGGAGACACGACTGGACGCCACTCCCAACAGAAGTGACCTGCTGATTCTGCACCTGCTCACTGACCACAAGTCATGCGGCCATACCTACTTCACAGGGTGGAAGGCAAAATTCTTTGGGTTTAGCAAAGGAAAGTCCAAGCCAGTAAGCAACCCTGAGAGCCAGCAGAGGTGGTCAGGATTTTACCTGGTGGATGTGAGAAGGGGGCTTCAGGTGCAGGGAGAGTAGCAGCAAAGCTGGGGAGGTTGGCAAGTGGTGCCCCTGCAAATGAGGAGAGCTACAGGGCTTGGAGTTCACATCAGGAATCATAGGAAATTAGGCTAAAAAATTAACTGCGTTGAGCTGGCTTTGACGCTAGGCTTTTATTGGGGTGAGCACACCAAGAGACAGAGTAGTGTTGGGTTGGAAGGGTTTGTACAGGGAAAGAGAGCAGGAGAGAACACAATCAGAGCATCTTATGATAGAGAGTTTCTGTGACCAGTTGGGTATGCACAATAGGAAGGAGGGAGAAGCACCAGGAACAAGGAGACAAGTTGCTGACCTAGGCATGCAGAGAGGAGTTGGCAGGTGTGTGATGCCAGAGGAGGTAGGGTTGGGTGGGGACAGCAGCTTGGCAGAAACCTTTGCAATCAAGACAACTAGAATGCAGCTGGCCATGTTGGGGGCTGGTTTGGGGGATGGGCTAGGTGGGTGCAAGTTTCCTCCTCCATGGAGTATACATTTAAAAAGATAACAAGGTCTAATATACCAAATTCACTACAGACAACTTACTGCAATGAAAACAATTGCAAAACACACACCCTCCCTTCCAAAATGATAATAAAAACTACGGTGTTGTTATGGTATTCTATGACTTAAAGCCCTCCAAGACTTCAGAGGTTTGCTGCAATATTCTGAACAAGTACAAGTTCTAACATAGTGCCTGTTAATAATTAAACATAAAATATGCATAAAAGTTAAAATTTAATGATTTTTTCCTCCATGCGCATGTGTAAATGTCTCTGTGCTGTTTCCCTCACGTTGGAGTCCATGAAGAAAACTCAGGGCCGCCCCCGTGGCGCCCTTGCTCCACGCTGGAAGGGAGTGTTTCTTTGTCAATGAACACTCCATGTATTCATGTGCCTTCCCTTAACTCGATCCTTGCGGCAGCTGAGAAAGGAGGGCAGTCAAGGTACAATGCCATCGTTGTTCATTTTCTAAGGAAAGTGAATTTCAGAGAGCTACAAGGACCTGCTTATTGTCCTATAATAGTGCCAGAGATGGACCTCAAACCTGGGAGCTGCCTCTTAAGCCAGTGCCCTCTTCTGCCAGCACCAGAGTGCAGCTGATTTCCCTGTGGTGCAGTGACAGAAAGGAAAGCGTCTCACCTAAGAGGAAAGAGGTGTGTCATGTGGGAGAAGTGATGCAGTCTTACAGTTAAACAGGACGGGAAAGTCCAGCTCTGCCAGGAATTCTCAAATCTGACTGAACCTCAGACTCACTTACGGAGGCTTCAAATACCTAGAGGCCTGAGACTGGTTCTCCACGTGAGGGTTGGGTCCAGGGGATATATGGGTAGGTTTATAGTCTTTGGAGGGCTGGGATATAGCTCAGTGGGAGAGTGCTTGACTGGCATGTGCAAGGCTTTGGGTTCCATCCCAGTACTGCAAAACAAAATAAGACAAATTTTGGAAATGTGAACACTGACTTGATATTTGATGATTTTAAGAAATTATTGCTCATCTTCAGGGTAAGATAATGATACTAGGAAAAAATGCATTTTTAGAGTCCTTACCTTCTGAAGATACATCTGCCACACTTATGGACAAAGTTATGTGAAGTCTGAGTTCTGCTTTAAAATAATCCAGACAAGGCAAGAGGAGAGAGAATAAGTGAAGCAGGCTGGTGCTAACTGGTGAAGTCAGGTGATGAGTGGGCAGGGAGAAGGGTTGTATGAGGGCTTGCTCTCCCATGATGGCACTGCAGATTTCTATAATAAAAGTTATTGAAAATCCTCCCCATAAAGTCCTGCTGATAACCAGTTGTTGGAGTCACTGAGCTGAACCCAGCACCTAATGTAAGTGCCCCATTCCCTGCTAGTCGCGTCCTCTGCAGCCCGCACAGAGCTGCATCTCTCATCCCTCCACAGTGGTGCTAAAATCAGGAAACGGTTTTTCTGGAATCAGGCATTTGGAGCTTGGTGAAGTGAGGTGAGCCAGTTGCCAGCGGCCACCCTGCCCTTGGATTTCTCAGCTCAGCTACCCAGCCCAAGCCCAGAGACGCATGCACTCCTACGTTCCTCATCCCGTTGGCTGCTTTCCTTCATTCACAGGGATTTTTTCTACTTCAGGTAACTTCTAATGTTTCCCCTTTGACTGAACTGACCCTCTAGTGGAACTGCAATTTGCTCCGACGTGGATTTACTTCCATCCATCATGCCTAGTGTTGGACAGCTTTGTGCACTTGTAGACTCAGGGTTTTTTTCCCCTCTGGAAGATTCCCAGCCATTATCTCAGTGATGATGCTTCCCTGCCCTCCCTGCAGTCCTCTGAAATTGGATTCTAAAAAAGATGTCAATTAGTAGATTTTATCATTTCTAGGATTTCCAATTGGTTCCTTAAAATAAATTTCACTGTTGCCAGTCATCTTATGATTTCTTATCCCTCTCCGTGGATATTCTTTCATATATTTGTTTAAGGGTTTTGAACATCTTTATTTTAAAGCTCTTTTCAGAATGCTCCATTGCTTTTATTCTATCTGGAATTGAATTCATCCTGATTTGGATGGTCTGTTAGCGTTTGAGCTACTCATGCGCATTGGAGCTCTCGGTTTGCCAGCTTACCGGGAGTCAGTCTTTTTGCTTTCCTTCTCTCTGGCTAACAAGTCTGTCACTAGGAGCAGTCCTGCTGTCACAGTTGAAGGAATCAAATGTGCTCTCTGGCTGGCATAGCACATTTTCTGGTCAGAAGGCTGTGTCAGGATTTTCTCTTCTCTTACCATGACTTCTGAGACTTGAGAGTCACAGCTCCAGGTTGCAGTGGGCAGTAGTTTCTCTTCTCCCTTTGAGCATTTCCAGCCCTCCCCCCACCACCAAGAAACCCAGCTCCTATAGGATATGCCAGCTTTGGCCCAGAGTCCAGCAGGGCTTCCCTTTCAGCCCTTCTTATCACTAGGCACATCTGTCCAAACACTCATCAGTTTGGGTTGCTGCAAGCATCCTAAAATTTCACATCTTCTCTCTCTCTCTCTTAATACTAGGGATTTAATTCAGGGTGCTTTACCTCTGAGCTACATCCCAAGTCCTTTTTATTTTATTTATTTTTTAAATTTTGGGACAGGGTGGGCCTAAGTTGCTGAGGCTTGCCTTGAACTTGAAATTCTCAGCCTCCTCAGTTGCTGGGATCACAGGGGTGTGTCACTGCACCCTGCTTGCATCTTTTCTCTTGGTCATCCATCTGCCGTTGGTGTACTTAGAGCAGACACACATGTGGAAAGGGTGCCTCAGAGCTTCATTTTAAGAGAAGGCCTCAGGCCACGTTTTCACTTCTCATAGAATTGCTGCAAATGTCAAGAGCCCTTTTAAAAAGGGCTTTCAAGTTGCACAGCATTTTCAAAAGCAAGTAAAACCATATAATTTGGTACTTTTTATTTTCAGAGATGGTGGCAGATAAAGAAGAGATTTCACCTGGGGAAAGTTCTTGGCTATTTCACTTTCAGGGATTCAGGAACTCTAAACTCCTTTTGTTTCTCTTATTTTTACTGGGGGTAAAGCATTTTCAAGTCATACTTTCCTTCCATATGGTATATATTTCTTAGTAAATAAAATTTAATAGAAGTTTGTATCCTAAAATACTAGTCCCTGGCAAGATTACATATATTCTATATACTGGCATATATTAAATGTCATACAAATTGTGCATACAAACATACCTTTTGCAGCAGGAGAGGACCTGAGGCAGAGAAGTCATGGCTAGTACATACAAACTGCTTGTTCCTGTCTTGGCTATATTAATAGCTCCTCATCTTTTCCCTAGTCCCTCTGTTTGACAGAGCTGTGGAAACAGGGATGGGAGTCAAGCCCAGCCCAGCTGGTTCCTTTAACAGCTGGTTCCCATCATGCCTCCTGCATTCCTTTTACCTTTGTTCTGTGGCTGGCAGGTGGATGGTTGTCCAGGAGATCAAGATCTCTGTTAGGGACAAGGCAAGCACACTTCTCTCTTCTCTAGCCCATTCTCTGGGACTGTACCTTTATTATTAGAAGAAAGGGGGAAGGATGAGATGGAAACCCTCAAAGCCTCCAAGTCATGGAATTTCTGCTCTGTAAAACTCATCAGTTGTCTATTGTCTGCGGCAACCGGGTAGGAAAGCAGCTATGGGAGCTGTGTGCTAGGGCCCCTGTAGAACACACCTTCCATCCAGTCAAAAGAATTTACTGAGCATCTGCTATATGCAAGCACAGGGCTCAGTGCTCGGAAGTGGGAGCTAGAATCAAGTCAAGACAGGTGCTTAACATCAAGGGCCTAGAACTAGTGAGGGGAAAAAGGTACTTTCAGAAGATATCAAGTTAAAGATAGGAGCTGAAATCAAGGTTCCCCTTACGAGACATCAGGGAAATTTTGGGAGGTGACATCAAGAGAAGCAATAGTTTTGCTGGTCAGTTTTCTAAATGGGAAACGTGGTAGCAGAGGGAGCTGTTTTGTTAGGGGAGAGCACTTCCAGAGGAGCAGGTACCTCAAAAAGGCCCACTGAGGAGGGCCACCTCTGTGAAGGAGGACCCGGAACGGAGATTGCAAGGAGACGGAGAAGACTCATGGCCACATTTCACTTAAATCTGATACAAATGACTATCAGGAAAAATACAAGCACATTTTAACTTAACGTCGTCACATAATATTGCATAAAACAATACAAAGTCATTCTCTAACACATTAAAAGGTTAGTGACTAATTTTTACAAGATGTAATTTCCCTTTTAATAACTTCCCACGAAAGAGGTTTATTTCCTTTCAGCAAATCAACTTATGTCTATAAGATGGAGCTTTTAAAATTTTCACCAGCATCATCTTAGGTTACAAAGTGCCAGTGAACACATTTAACCACAGATGTCTTTCCGAGTTGGTAAGATTAATTTTTGTTTAAACAAGTAAGATTAAATTTGTATTTTTTTTTTAAAAGAGAGAGTGAGAGAGGGGAGAGAGAGAGAGAGAGAGAATTTTTAATATTTACTTTTCGGTTCTCGGCGGACACAACATCTTTGTTGGTATGTGGTGCTGAGGATCGAACCCGGGCTGCACGCATGCCAGGCGAGCGCGCTACCGCTTGAGCCACATCCCCAGCCCTAGATTTGTATTTTAAAAGCCACTTATATCATTACTCTGTAAAAACTTGCTTCTTGGAAATTCTGTCAGGTGACCTAAAATTTGACCAAATACCAGAAAAATGGGACTATAATGAAGAAAATAGAGTTGAAAGATATACCTCTCCATTTTTCAAGTAAACTAGTAGATTCTTAATGGAAACTTGTCCTCTACAATTTTTTTTCTCTTCTTGTCTAAAAAATTCACTGCACCCCACTGACCTTCTAACCATGGGCTAGGCAAGGGGAGCTTAGTTATTTAACTTTCTAGGTTAACTAACCAGCTTAACTTTCTATGCAGAGCCACTACACGTAGGCTATAAAATCCATTGTCTGTATTTTTATTACATCTTTTTTTTTCACTTTCTGGGAAAGACCATCCTCCGAAGCGATACATTTATTAAAAGGACTTAAGATGATTTATGCAATTATAAGACTGAAACATTTAAAAATTTGATTAACTTACTGAGATTAGTGTCTAGAAAATTAAGTGAACTATTGGTCATCAAATATTGTTGGTATGTTTGTATCATTTGTTTTCCTTAGATGTTTTAATCTTTTTCCTGGTACTTCTTATATTCTAGAGTCTGTGTAAACTGAGGCAGGAAAAGGTTTATTACAGTTGGTTGGTGTTAGAACCTGGTCTTCATAATGCCATATATATATATATATATATATATATATATATATATATATATAATTTAAGAAAACATTTTAAAGCATTTTAATAAGTGGATATTTTATAATATCTTTCCTTGTTTGTTCTTAGGTATTTGTTCCCATGCATCAGTGCTGACAGGGTCTTACTTTTTTAATAGTGTAATTAAAAACAATTTAATACTTTAAAAAGGGAAAACCAAGAGTTAAATATAGAGTGGAAACTTAAACGGACTTAGAGTTGTAAACTACTTTTACCCTCATGCAGTACAACTTTGTTTAGCTTCAGTCCAGTCTTTTACTTTAAAATATCAGTTTTTCTTCCAGATAGGGTTAATAATAAATCCCTCATGCTTTTTATATGTAGTATTTCTTGAACGTCATTTCAATACAATTCTTAAACATATCAGAACTCAGCAATGCACGGAAAATAGAAGATGGATATCGCATCTTTTCATTTTTGTGAATATCAAAATTAGCATATGGTTCAGAATGTCTTCATGGGGTTTTGTACAACGACACTTAGTGGGAGAATGTGCCCACCTGGAAACCGTCATGGCCTACATGTCTGAGTCTTGGAGGTGTAAGAATCTCAGGCAATCTGTGGCTTTCTAGTTGCTTTTAGGCCTTTGTCAATGCGCTAGTGCTGGGTGGTTTCCGCTGAGCGTAGTCAGATATCTATGTACCTCTCCTACAGCATACAAATGGCGATTTTGATAAATAAAAAAGAATAACAGATAGCACTGCTTTGGAGCCTCCTGTGTCCCCGGACGGCACAGGGGGCATTTCACACCTTCATCCGTGTCCACACACACGCATACATGCCCACATAGGAGGGTTACTTGTTTATTTTTTAATCACAAAACCCTAGGGGCAGAAAGCGTGCAGTCTGGCTCACTTTCCCCTACCACCCGTCCTGGGGACCTCAGGAACCGCCAGTTCCGATACTTGGGCCAAGCAGTCCCCATCTGGAGCCGGCCTGTGCGGCGGCGGGCTCCGCAGGCCGTGCCGCTCGCCGCCGTGGAACCCGGGTCCGCGGGCAGCGGGGCGCGGGGCGCGGGGCGCGGGGCGAGGGCGGCGCCGGGCGAGGTGCGCTTCCCGCGGGCCTCCGCGCCGCGCGGCTGCAGGACGCCGGGCCGCGGCGAGACAAAGCCGGGCGGGCGGGACCGCTTCCTCCGCGGCGGAGGGCCGGTGGGCGGGGGACCACCTCCCGTCGGGAGGGGCGAGGGACACCGACCGAGGCTCCGCCGCGCGCCGCCGCCATCCCCGCCGGCGGGGGCGTTTCCCAGGTGAGCGCCTTTGTCAGGCGCGGCGCGGGCCCGTCCGCAGCCGCCTCCCCGCGGCCAGGGCGGCCGGAGGACACCTGTCCTGAGCTCGCCGAGCCCGCGCGCGGCGTCCCCGAGCGTCGGACTCCCGCGCGCTCCCGGCCGCGCCGCCGCCCGGCGGACGCACGCCCCGCGCTGCCCGGGCTTCCCGCGAGCCCCCGAGGGGCGGCCGCAGCGCCGGCGCCACCCGCAGCCGCCCCGGGGGCGGCGCCCGACCTGCTGGGGCGCGCGCACGGCCCGGCCGCGCGGCCCGCAGCACCTAGCGGCGCGGCCCGGAGGGCGGCGGGCGCGCGGCCGGGGCGCGGGCGCGCGCACGGCGGGCGCGCACGGCGGCGGCGGGCGGGGCGGCCGCGGCGCACCGGCCGGGCTGAGGCGCGGGCTGAGGCGGCGCGGGCCGGACGCGGGCCGGGCCGGGAGGAGGGCGCGGCGCAGAGCGGCCTGGGTGCCGGCCGCGGGCCCGGCAGCAGCGCGGCCCACCATGTCGGCGGGCGGCCGCGACGAGGAGCGGCGGAAGCTGGCCGACATCATCCACCACTGGAACGCCAACCGGCTGGACCTGTTCGAGATCAGCCAGCCGACCGAGGTGGGCGCCGCGCCGCGGCGGCGCCGGAGGGTCCCTGCCGCCGCGTCCCCGTCCCCGTCCCCGCGCCCCGCCTCGGCCCGCGCCCCCGCCCCGCCGGCCCGGGCGGGTCCCGCGCTGGGTCCGCAGGCCGCGCCACCTGTGCCCGGGCTGCCCGGCCGCTCGCCTGGGCCTCCGGGCCCCGCTGGCCGCCCACCTGTGCGCCGGGCCTGCCCTTGGCCGCCCCCACCCATGTCCCCCGGGGTCGCACCTGGCCGCCCCCTCTGCTTCCGGCCTCCGCGGCTCGTCGCCTGAGCCGCCGGTCCCCACCTGGCTGCTCTCCTGTGCCTCAGGCCTCCCCTGACCAGCCCCAGCCACTCGCCTGTGCGCCCTGGACCCCACCTGGCCAGCCCCTCGTGCCTCAGGCCTTCTCCTGGCTGCCCTGCTGTGTCCCTGGGGACCTCACCTGGCTGCTCACCTGCGCCCCCAGGGACCCTACCTGACCACACACCTGTGTCCTTGGGACCCCACCTGGCCACACACCTGTGCTTTCTGGCTGCTCACCTGTCTCCCCCACCTGGTCACCCACCTGTGTCCCGTGGTTCCCTGGTGCTCCTGGGCCCCTAGATAGCTGAACCCCGTGCCCTGGACCCCACCTGCTCTTTCCCTTGTACCCCAGGTCGCCCTGTCGTGCTTGGTGGGCCACTCTGTGGGTCTTGTGTCCCCAGGGGATGCCGACCGCACTGGACGTTTGGTCCCGGCCGCCTCTTGTTTTTCTCATGGCGTCTTGGAAGTGTGGGGACATGGAATACGGTCACTCGGAGAGCACGTGACGGGCTGGTACTCGCTTGGGGGGTCTGGAGCGTGAGGTGCCCACCCCGGCGAGAGACTGATGTCCAGAGTTGTGTCCGACCCCTCTGGCTGGGCGCCAAGGCACCCGCCGCCGGCCAGGGCGCAGCAGGGTGCCAGGCATCCCGGCTCCCAGGCGGGAGGAAGTCAGTCACCCTTGGTCTGGTGCATTGGCAGTTGTTTATAGCAGAGCTGCTGAAAGAGTTGTGCCCGGTTTTGCAAAAAAAATGTTTGAGGCCCAGTCCATCAGGGAAGCCAGAGGTGGCCAGGAGGGTCCTCCTGTGAGGGCACAGGGCCATTAGAATGTATGTCCTTGAGTGTTAGCTGTGCACACTTCCACTGTGCGACCTGACACTCTGGATTCGTGCCTGTTCAGGACCTTGTTTAATAGCATCTGGTTTTGGTTTGTTGTAGGTGATTTAAAACTAACAATATTTATTTGCTAGCTTTCTGGCACCAAAACACCCTTGGTAGATATGAACGTTCTAGTGAAATTTAATCTCTTTATCATTAAATCTCAGCTTGTAATGTTGAGAAAAATTTGACTCTGCGTTTTGGGGTCCTGATTTGCTTGTGGTGGGAGGCTGCTCTTCCTCTGTTCATTTTGCCTCTGAGCACCCTTGAGATGGTTAGAGCCACTCACAATCCTCAATCCCAATGCTGATATAAACTGTTAGGTTCAGGTTACCAGTCTGAGCACTGATGTTAGCTTATACCTGACTCACAACTCATCTTCTGTGGTGAGTTTATGAGTTAGCTTCTAGTAAGCAAATTTACTATGTAGTGAAGTGTTCATTCATAGACTTCTAGCACAACTTTTGTAGTAATTTAATTTAAGGATTATGTTTTTCGGGAATAATGAGTTCTTTTTTTGTGATAGGATAAGAATATTTGGATGTAAAATATTGTCTTGGTACATAATCATTTTGTTTTTGTTTTTGTTTTAATCTATTTTTAATTGTTTTTTTTTTAGAGATTTCTCAAGTTTAGTTGGGGGAAAAATCTTTTTTTCAGTTGGGTATTAGAGTATTCAACTTATTCTTTGTCTTTTAGATTCAGTTGACATTTAAAAAAAAATCCCAAGCCAGAAATGTAGTTAATTAATTTAATGAAATTCTACTTTTAAGTATTAATTTGAAACATTCTCATTTTCCTAGAGATATGAGTACTTATTAAAATAAAATTGGCTTGTCATTTGGAAATCTTTCTTCTGTCATTCTGGAGGTGAAAAGTTGCTGTGTTTACAGAGCAAAAATTGAAGGACTTTTTAAAAAAGATTGTATATTTCATACTAGTGTTTCCTCACCTCTTAAATCTGAACCTTTCTGTTTTTAGAAGAGATTCTTCAAAATCGCATTTGAAAGCCTTATATAGTGAATTGTTTTTAACAAATGTCCATGTTGCTGGGCCCAGTGGCCACAACTGTAACCCCAGTGGCTTGGAGGCTGAGGCAGGAGGGTCAGGAGTTCAAAATCTACCTCAGCAATTTAGCAAGGCCTTCAGCAACTTAGCCTTCAGCAACTTAGTTAAACTTAACTTTTTAATAAAAAGTTAAAAGGGCTGGGGATGTGGCTCAGTGGTAAAGTGCCCCTGGGTTCAGTCCCCAATACACCCCCCCAAAAAAAACAAGTCCATGTTATTTTTTCTGAGCACTGTCATTGTGTATGGCTAGCTCACACTTCCTATTCTGTTTTGTAGAGAACCTTTGCATGCTTTTCTGTTTGTTCTTGTCTTAGAAGTTAAGCTTTACATAACTATTTTTTTTTTTGCGGTGTATGTAACTTAATAATTCTCTAAAGCAGTATTTTTAAGGATAGTGGTTTCAGTCTGCCTTATCAGAGTGTATATGAATTTTTTTACTATCTAATGATTATTTTTACTCCATTTGGCCATTACAAATTGAATGTCTTAGCTTTCTACAAGAACATAAATGACACATTAGTCCTTACTAGATATTCAGTTGATGCTGAACAAATCCACTGTAGAGGTTCACTTGTACAAACAAAATTTAAGCCTTGCATTTATTTTGTTGGGTAATTTTTTTATGAATGTGAATGAGCATGAGTTTTTTGCTTTTTCTTGCCTTTTTTGGTACAGTGATCAGTGTCTTATCAAATTTTATAACTGCTTTAATTATCTGTGATTGGTGAGCTTTGATAACCATGATAATTCTGAAGTTTCTATGTTTAGGAAGATAATTAACATGGTTCTTTGGATTACATTTATTTTTTAAGAAGATTAAGATATATTTTAAAATCATTGTGGTTAAACTTGCTTTTCCTTAACATTCACATTGTGTGTAAAAAGAGAGCTTCCAAAAATGGGAATCTCATTCTGTTGGTGTTTGTGAAATGAGGGTTGATGGTGCGGACATTTCATCACCAGGGGATTGGTGTTTAGCTGAATTAACGTTGTGAGTACTGTGGAAAATTAGAGTTCATTGAAGCTCTTTAGTCCTCTCCTGTCCTTCCTTTGCTTCTTTAGGGGGTCCCCAGTGCTTTCCAAGGCAGAGTGCCTCCTTGGGATAGGGTTCTCTGGTCACCCTTAGGTCCTCCTGTGGGTTTAACTCACCATAGTTGTCTGGATAGCCAGAGACGAGTCTTCATCCCTCATTACCTGAAGGCAAACACTTCAGAGTTTTGTTCTTGAAAAGTTATTCTGTCTGTTGCATGGTAGGGGCTCAATAACAATTTGTGGAAGAGTACTGAATATGACTTCCTTTGTGTGTACTTGTATTCCTGACAAAACATGGGACTTAACGCTTTTTAAAAATTTAGTGAAAATTGCCTTTTGTCTATAAAGATTCATGTTTACGTATCTTATTCTTCATCTTCTGTAAAGGTTACACCTACATGCAAAACCTATGCTAGGTAATTGACCATTTAGCTTCATGAGATATTTTTTATATTCATTTGTTTATTGTTTATTGAGTTCATTGCCTTTTTTCTGCCCTCATAGAAGATGTGTGTGTTTCATTTAATACCTTGATTCATCTTGAAAAATAATGTGGTGATTTATATTTACTCAAAAATGCATGTAAAAAATAACTTTGGTTTGTGAGCAGAGGTGGAGCAGGGAGTCTTCAGGTAAGGAGCTGATTGCATAACACAGTGAAGCTACGGCATTCCAGACTAATACTTTGGTTCTAACTATGCTTTATCATGCAACTAAACTGTTTTGATAATGGCAGTTGTATCTTTAAGCTTTGGCACTGCTGAAAGCCCCGTTTCCTTTTTCTGGGGGCTAATGTATGATGAAGTAGGTGGTTGCCTCTGATGGGTTTTTAGTATGCATCGGCATCTCTGTTCTTTTTCTTTCTTTCTTTCTTTTTGTAAATTGAACCTCAGTAGTGGTTATAACCTTTTAAAATCTTTATTTCCTGTAATAATGGGCTAAGTTTTATATGAGTATCTGAGGTACAGCTATTGTCTATTTTTTAGATACCTTTAAGTTGAAACTACATCTAGATCAGTTTCGATTTGCTATCCTTCTGCTAATGAAATTTATTTTATGCAATTTGTTGACCTAATGGAATGTAAATGTTGTAGCTATAAACTTTTTATAGACTTTCTATTGTGATTAAATAACTAGAAGTAGCAGCATATCAGGAGTAGTAGAAGTGGTCTTTCATATTGAAAAATATAGGCACAATATCACTAAATTAGTGGGAAGCTTAAGAAGAATTCTTAAGAGTCAGATTTATGTCATTAGGAATTTAATTGAGCAATTGTGTATGTAAAGCATCATTATTAGGCAGTGGCTATTCTGGAGGCATAGGATTATTTGTTTATAAACAGTGTTGCTAGACTTGAACTTTGATGTAATGTCAGAAAATGCTAATGAATAGCAATTATTTTGATATATACCTATTTTTCTTTACTATAAATAAAATGGACATGCAAGTAGCCCTTGTTGAACATAAAACTAAACTGACTCATTAGTTGAAAATTATTTCTACCTTAGGTTAGTTTCCTTGCTAATGGTATGTAGGATGTGCTTGTTCACCCTGGAGATGCCAGGGACAGGGATCAAGGATTTTCTGACCAAATTTATGCTTGTGAGTCAGATGCTGAGCAAAGTGCCACATCCCACAAGTTCTAACACTAACATGCCAGCAAGGCCTGAAAGGCAGGCCACTGGTGGCCTTCCATCCAGGGTCCTCACCTATAGAAGTTGTTGCAGGTGTGTACATCTTGTCAAATCTGGACTTTTTTTTGCTTTTTACTATGGTGGGGATTGAACCCAGGCCTCACACATGCTAGTCCTCACATATCACCCAACCCTTTTTCTATTTTCTTTGAGACAGGATTGCTCTAAGTTACCCAGTCTGGTCTCAAGCTTGGGATTCTTCTGCCTCAGCCTCCTGAGTCTAAGATTACAGGTGTGTGCCACCACATCTGTCTTCCATCTTTTTTCATGAGCAGATCTTTCTTAACATTTCTAGCAAAATTGTACCCCAACCTCCAAAGTCTGAAATCCTCCAAATAAAAAAATTTTTTTAACACCAACAAGATGCCACAATTGGAATATTCCACATCTGACCTCATGTGAAGGTTACAGTCAAAACATAGGCACAATAAAAATATTGTATACAGTTATCTGCAGGCTGTGTGTAAGAAAAATTTGAAGTTCATGCAAAGATTCAGGTCCCCTCCCTAAGAGGTCTGTAACTTGCAAATGTTACAAAAACTTGAGAAGTCTGAAATCCAAAAGTCTGGGACCTATTGGTCCCAGGTGTTTTGGAGTTCACAGGAGGGTTTGAACAGGCTGCGAGGTGGCAGGGGACATGTGTCTTCCTATCCCATGTTGTCTGGTTAGGCTTATTCTGCCACAGTAAAAATCTAAAAACTTGCTCATTTTGATACAGATAGTTAATCAAACCACATTATAATCTAAGGAGTAAGCATACTTTGACAAAGTGAGAATAAGCACTAGAAAGGCGGCTCACACATGAAGCAGGGTAAGTTTCCCCAGTGTTAGTGATTCCAAAGTCACAGAATATGGGGTCTCATGTGTACATGTTCATAAGTGCATTTCAGGAATGAAAACATTTAGAGAAACTGAAATTGAGTGGTTTACTATGGCTGGAAAATAGTCAAAATTTCTGTACTTTTGCTTGCGTGAAATGTAACATTAAAGAATATTGTAGAAATTATAGAAAATAAGAGCATTTTTGTTGCACTTGATCACATTGTTATATTTTCAGGTTGAATAGATGTCACTGCACTGGAGTTAGGAGGACTGTTTGGAGTGCTCTGTGACTGTTGGTGTTTGCACCAGGACAGCAGTGTAAATTGGGGTCTTCTCCACTGGCTCCAGGTGTGAACAGGACTGAGCTGCTGGAACTGTGTCTTTCCTGTACTTTCAAGCTGCCCAAAGTTTACTCGGCCCAACTGACCCAGGCAGAGGGACCAGCCATTTTCACCGAGTATTCAGCTGTTTTCTGTGTTTTTGAAGCTGACTTCCTTTCTGGTAGGGCGGAATCAGACCATAAGGACGAGTTCCTGTTGAGTCTTTCTCTGCCAGCGTCCAGTAGAAACACTGTGCCTCACCTCCTGACGCACCCCTGGGAGTGCCTGACTTCAGCTGAGGAGGACTTGGACCACTCCTTTCTCATTGTTGTTTGGGTGTTTGGTTGCTTAGGAGGGGTCCAGTTGGCTTGTTTTGGTCAGAATCACAGCTCATTTGTATTCCATGTTCCATGCTGGTCCTGCTGAAGGAAAGTCGGGGAGGTTCACCTCTGCCACGTTGAGTGACTGTCCACTGAGTGTGCTGCCTTTGCCTGGCTCGGGGGTGATTCCCAAGGGGACCTCCTGTCCTATTTCCTGGTTTCCTTAGAACCAGCGGGAACTGTCTGGTGGTGGTGTGTGCTGCTATTGGCAGCTTTGTCCTGAGATTTGCGCCCCTTGCCATCCAGAGCTGTGTGTTTGATAGGAGGAAGACAGGAGCAGCAACCTGTTTGAGAATACTCCAGCTTTTAAATTCCATAGCCTCACAGGCACTGTAGGATAAAGTCATGGGTTGGGAGGCCGTCTTTTAAAGAGCAGTGGATGTCCATTTTGTCTGAATAATGTTGAGTGCTGTAGGCTCTGAGAACAGTGCTGTACAGGGGGTTTACTCAGGCTGTGGGAGCTTCTGTTCTGTATGTACTGTGTGATGTTACACAAGCTTTTGGTGAGTCCTTAGGTTACATCATGTTTTGCTTTTTACCTTAATTATGTTGACAAAAACTTGAAGTTTAAGGGTCACTGGTAATGAACATAGAATCAGTCAAAATAAAGTTTCTAGTTTGAACTTAAATATTTTGTAACTAATCCTCCTTTAGAAGATTCTTTTGAAGACCTTGTGTTCTGCTACACTAAACCCATGTGTCTATCTTGTGCTTGGAAAGGATGTTTGTCCTGTGCATGGTCTTCTCCATCCTATGTTGATCATTTGGAAAACACTAATGCACTGTCACACACGTCTGCAGATTGTTGACAGGTTCCCTCAGACAGTGCCATAATGTGCTCACCAGGAAGCTCTTGAGTATAGGGATGCGCTCAAGCTCAGCAGTGCTGGGACAAGTTTTTAAACACTTCATAATTGGCAGCCTGGTCAGGCAATGCTCAGAGGGATAAGCTTGCTTTGTTCATTTTTGAGGAAATGTCTGAAGAACTCCCAAACTTGGGTAACCGTAGTTTGTCAGTCATTCTTTCAAGAAAACAGTGTTCCATGAAAAGTGCCTTATCCAGTTCCTAGTGTAGATGTCACAGGCACTGGCTTGCCGCAGAAGTGAGGCTTCCTTGCGTCCTTGGCCACACAGACCATTGAATGCATGTACTCCAAAGTTCAATAAAATCCATATTTTTTTCTGTTTTATCAGAGACATTCTTAAGCAAAACTAGCTTTTTCTAAAGTGTAAGTGGTGCAGTGCAGTAGAAAGTACATTTGTGCTCCGTCCCTGCCACCCTGATGTGGCTGCCTTGACTCATGCATGCTGAGGCACTCCAGTGATCCTCCTTGCCTCCTGCCATCTGTGTAGCACATGGGAAAGGCCAGCATTGTGCAGGTGTTATGACAAGAACAGCCTTCTTCCTCACAAATGACCTGCGAGAAAACCCCTGGAGTTTGTGACCTGCTGCCCTAGTATACTTAGTAGTGGTTGCTTTTACAAATGATTTTTAAAAACATAACAATTCTAAAGTAAATGTAAATTTCTAATTCATAACATTTTCAAGTAGGACTATAACATAAACAGATGTCATATTTAAAATGTGAACAGAGTTTACTCTTAGTGTAGACTTCACATTAATTTTATGCATTCTATGTTTATTTTCTATATTTTTAAATACTTAATTTTTACTTAAATTTTAGTTAGTGATAAAATGCAAATATTTACACTTTTGTTATCCAGGAATGCTAGCCGCATTCTAGCTGAAGCAGTTTGCTATTGGCTAAGCACTAGATTGGAGCCATGCCTTCTGAAAGTTTTCTAGTTCTTACAGGGCTTTTCCGACAGTGGTGGCTCAAGCATTCTGTCTAGTGTGATTACATTGTTAATGTGGGCTACAGTCAGCCCTTGCCTGCCCTTAGCCTCCCTCTCCCAAGCACAGACTCTGAGTTACACCAGCATTGGCTACATGAGGATGTCTTTTTTTTTCTGTTTTTATTGTGTTTTGAAGATTATGACTTGAGAGACATTTGGACATATTTATGTTCTAAAACCCAGTACACACATTTGGAATTTTAATACTTCAAAATAGTGTGTGGCTTTCTATTTAAGGTTAACAGCACTTAGGATTAACTTGTTTTTACTCAGTGGCGACTTGTTTTGTAACAGGTATGCTGTGTTGTGGAATTGTGGCTGGTGTGAGTTCATTTTCAACATTATCAGATTGCCATTTCACTTATCATAGGTAGTATTTCTGAGTTATTTTGGTGACATGCTGCTTTTAACCAGTTAGTGGAACATGCTCATTAATAAACATATTCCTTTGATTTATTAGGATAATAAAATACAGGAAAAGAATCTTGATTGCTGAATATATAGATTTGTAAAGATTCCTTTGCAGATCAGTTAAGCGCCTGCTTTTTCAAGAGGAGGTGCCTGCCAGGAGTACCATGGACAGTGGTTTTACTGCATTTCATGTTTAGGGCCTCCAAGGTTCAAAAATGTGGTTTTAATTCAAGTTTGGCAAAGGTGATCTTGTTGAGTTCATGGTACAGCTAACATGATTTTTATGCCAAACTTGCTGATTTTAGTTTATAAACAATTATTTTTAATTACCTTCATGAAATAGTTATTTTGGGAGATATCAAGAGTAGTGAAATGAAGATTAGTGAATCAGAAAGAAAATTAAATATATTTGTGGTATTATTTTTGTAGCTCTTTTTAAAGTATTTCTTGAAAATGTGGTTGGACTTAAAAGTTAGTGCATTTCCTTCCCTGTAGTAAGGTCATATATTTAAAGGTTGTTGTTTTTTTTTTTTTCTGTTGTTAAAAATGTGCATATTTTAGAATTGTGGAAAGTACTGACACATACACAGATAACAAATTACCCTGTATTCTGCCATCTGAAGAAGTTCTTCATTGCCTTCTGGGTTTTTCTTTCCTGATTTTATGTTATTTGTGGGGAATAAAGTGTTAGGTCTATGTTGCACCTGGTTAATTGTTTGCGTATTTAGCCAGGACTGAGTCGTGATTTTTGACCAGCCATGTGTCTGTCCATAAGCCGATATTTGGAACCCACCTTAGTAATTCTGGCAGCCACTCCAGAACTTGAGTTCAAGGAGTGCACACTGCATGGCTGAGGTCAGCGGCAGCAGTAGTGTGTTGCAGAGCTGCCTCCTCCAGGCCTCGAGGCAGCCCTGTGAGTGGGCACTTTTGCTGTTCTTATGTTTGGATGAAGAGTCTTAGGCACAGGGAGTTTAAATGACTTATTCCACAGTATGTAGCTCATAAGCCATGCAGCAATTATTTGAACCCAGATAGTCTGACTCTAGAACCTTTTGTTAACCATTGTATGAATAAAATTCCAAAATTTAAGTTTACTACAATGAAAGTAGTGTTTGGAAGTTTTATAGGAAAATAATTTATTAATAGAATAGTTTAGAACTTGATTTTCAGGAAGAAGCACAGGTATGATGTAATGGAAGCTATCTTCTGTTTATTTAGCCGGCATGCTCGTGAACATCTGGATGCACATCTCATGCGTGTATGCACGTGTGTGTGATTTTCACTGGAGGGCTTTCCCCAGCCCTCCCTTTGATCTCACTTTGAGCTGGGCCATTCTGTGTTTTGCAGCCACATCTGTGAGCCTTGTTTTATTTTCCAACTCAGACTGTGGTGCTACCTCTTATTGTGCATAGCAAACAGAAGTGTGAGTCTGAGTAAAGACAGGAGGCAGTTGTGGTGGTCTCATGATGGCTTTCCTGTGCCTTGGGAAAGGAAGGAAGGGTCAGACCCATTTTGGCAGCCTTGGCTGAGACTGAGCCCTACAAGCTCTGGCCTGTGGCTCCCAGCTCCTTTATGCTTTCTTTCAGGGATGTCCTCCTTGATGGTCATCCCTCCTTGCCTAATCGAGGCCTAAAAGTAAACAGCAAACACAACTTGTTTGAGTTGTGATTTTTGCAGACCCTGATTTTTCTGCTAAGGCTTTGTTAATTTCCTGAAATTTATTTTATGTATTATCAGTTTTTCCCCAGATAACATTTGAATTTTAGTAGAATCTTTAGAGACAATTCCTTGATTATTATTAATAGTGCCTTATTATTGATTGAAAAAATACGTGTCATTTCCAAACGAGAAAGGATGAATTTCAGACATATGGAACAAGTTTGGAAATGGCCTCCTGTACCTTTTAGATCCTACACTCAGTTCTCTGGTGATAGACCTGTTTTTCTTTGTATGGGAATAGTAGAACTTAGTGAACAGCCTGGAAGAAACTTATTTGTGGGAGGTAAAGTACACTCAAAGTACACTCGTCCCTGTTATCTTCAGGGGATCCATTCCAAGGCCCCCAGTAGGTGTCTGAGACCAAGGGCAGTACCAAACCTTAAGCATGCTGTTTATCTTCACACACGTACGTGCACTTCTATGATGAAGTTTAATTTATAATTAAACCCAGAGATTAACAGCAACAGCTAATCATAAAATGACAATTATGCAATGCATAGGTAAGTGTTTGTGCTTTGGCCCTTTTTAACTAAGATGCAGGTTACTCAAATATCAGCACAGTAATGCCATGACAGTCTGTCTGGCAACCAGGACAGCAAAGTGGGTAGCATAAGTGGTGTGGGTTCCCAGCACAGAGGGCCAGTTGCCATAAGGTTTCTTCAGGACCCCTGAAGTGCCACTTTTTGGCACCTTGGAGATCCCTTCCTGAGCATCTCTGGTAGCATGCATCAACTATAACATTCACTTTGAGTTGCCAGTTTTCTTTTTTTTTTGTTTCTGGAAACACATTCTGATCCTATTACTTCAAGAGCATTCTCTCCAGTGCTTCTGTTTGAGATCCTATTGCTCTGGGACTTTGCTGCTTTCCTCATTCCTTTCTTTCTTTCCCACCTCCATTCATCCATCTTTGGGCTTTTCTGTTCTCTTTAGAGGCATTCAGGTTTTGTTGTGTTTTCTTAGGAAGTATTTTTGCTAAGTCTTGTAACTGCCACATTATGGTACCTCATTATTCATTCAACAAACCTTTCCACTCCAGCCTTTCCCATGTGCTCTGGACTCAAGTGACCCCTGCCCTTCTCAGTGTGGCCCTACCTCATTGCTCCAGCTGTTCTCCTTGGACACTTTGACATTCTGATTGCCAGAGCCAGTGGTCCTTTGAGGGCACGGAGGATGGGGGCTTTATATTAGTGGTGGCCCTTCTCTTTATAGAGGATTCCATTTTCTCTTCTCCTGGTGGTAGATTGCAATCCTAGGATCCTGTCCTCTGCCCCTTCTTTCAATATAAAAGGCCCACAGTTAACTGTGGGGCCACTGTCCTGAGATCAGGGAGGCAGGTAGTTTCTGATCTTGCCTGATGGTATTCTTACTTAACATTTGTTGACTTCACATTGTGCATCCTTACTTCGAAATTTAAAGTTTCATTGCATTCTCAGGTGGTGGGACATTCTGCCAGGGAGTTGGTAGAAGTCTTACTTCTCTCCTTCACCAGGATTTCACACACTGGGTTCCATCCCACTGTGTCCATGTCTTCTTGCTGACATCATGGAGTCTGGGCCAAGCAATCTAGGCGATGATTTGCCTGCCTGTGCCAAAATCCAAGACTGGTGTTTAGCTTTAGACTGGCAATCAGTTGGGAATATTCCTTGGGAAAATGCTGCCTGGATCATGTTCAGCCATAGTTAGGGAGTCCCTGCTGGGGGAATTTTGTCATCTGCCACCAGAAGAGCAAAGGTCTGCGCCTTATAAGAGCAGGCTTTTCTGGAGGCTCATACCTGTTTTTCTGAAAAGGAGGCTGAAGGCAAGTTTTGTGACAAGTGACATGGGGAGTCTGTTTTTACAAAAATTTATGAGGATTAAGATTAGTTTGTGATTTTTTTCACAGATTCTGTGAATTTGAAAATCTCCTTCTTTTGTTCCAATTCTAGTTTTTCAGAAGTACCATTATGAGGAAGTTTTAGAATTTGTCTTCCCCAGTTATATTCTGAACCCTCAAATTAATACATGTGTGTATTTGAATTTTATTTTTCAATGGTATCAGAGGAGTTATACTTTCTTGCAACATGTTTTATATTGAAGAAATTATCCCATAAATTAGAAAATGTATGTATGGACATAATACAGTTTGTATCTTTTAATAACTGCCCCATATTGCATTCCTCAACATTTCCTAACTGTGGAGGAGCGGTCCAGCGTCTCCAGAACACTGAGTGGGGAGGAGGCTGCTGCGAGGGTCCTGTGTGTTCCACACAGCATGCCTTAGGAGTGGAGTTTGGGTCTGAGGGTAGGTGATTCCCACGCTGGTACCTAAAAGGTCGATCTGTCTTCTACTCTGATGCCTGGTGGGATTGTGGTCATCCCAGCACTGGTTTCAAGGTTCATGGGGCCTTCTCCTTGTCGGGCTGAGAGCCGTTCACCAGTGTCCTTGCCATCCATGTTGCCTTTCTGTCTGGATATTCTTTTATTATAAATTTGTAAAATTTAAAAAAAAAATCGATATCTTTTTCCTAGTTGGTTATTTTGGTTCTCTGATTTTATGGTATGTTTGTTATTAAGTGCCTTTTATTGGTTGGTTTCCTTATTTTTAGGGTTTTTGAATTGGAACTAAAAAGACCAAGGGAACAGTTAATGTTTTGCAATTCTAAATGTCCTAGCTGCAGTTAGAGTTGATGGTTTGTACCATTTTCCCCTTTTACATTTGGTAGATGTGAGATTCAACAGAGCTTGGGTGGTCTTTTCTTCTTAAACCAGGCTCAGATCTATTAGAATTGCCAGTAGACCATGAGCATCAGAGGAGCCTTGGCTATAGACAGGTGTTTCTGAGACCTTTAAATGTTGGCTGGTTGAGATGCTTTGCTTTTAAAACAAACAAACAAACAAACTCTTGATTTTTTTAGTACAACTATAAATTACTAAGTTATTTTTACCTTAGTGTTTCTTTCTTCTTTTTTTCATTTCTATATTAAGAAGTTTCACAAGATGGACTACAGAGGTGTGCTTGTGTGTGTGTATCTACATATATATCCATAGTGTGTTTCTCACAAACACATATATATTACAATAAAATTAAAATTTTCCCAGAACCAGAGCATGAGCTTTAAAAAGGTCACAGATAGGCCATGAACTTTGATGATTGTAAATGTAGCTGTGTACCTCTTCATGACAGGGCTGCGTTTCAGAAGTGCATGCTAGGCAGCTTTATGGCACGAACATCAGACAGTGTGCTTACATGAACACAAAGATGGGTGGTGAAGTCAACTGCATGCTTATCTGTGTAAGGAGAGTAGTCCATTGCCTGTAGGCCATGGTGAATAGGGCAGCATGAGATCAAATCAAGCCCGAGAGAAAAGTGTGTGATCAGAGGGCACAGGAAATGGGAGATGAGGCCACTACTGCTGTCAAGTTTTACTGTAATCTTATTTTTTTATAAGTGGAAGGAGGAGGGCTGGGGGTGTAGCTCAGTGGTAGAACGGTTGTCTACAAGCACTAGGCCCTAGGTTCCATTCCCAGCTCCCCCACGCCCCACATACACACCAAAAAAAAAAAAAAAAAAAAAAAAAAGGTGGGGGGAGAAGGAAGATACTCTAAAATAACAGTGGAAAGCATAGTATATAGTAGCAGTTGTTTATTATCATTACGAAGTCTTACATACTGACCGTAGCTACATTGCTCTACTTTTCTCTGTCTGGCTGTACAGTAGGTTTGTTTGCTCTAGCATCAGACCTGGGAAGTGCAAAAGCGGTGCCCTTACCCAGTCTGTGATACCCTAGGAGGGGAAGCTTTCAGCTCCCATTGTGGACCACCATCACTAGAGGCTGCCCAGCATGTGTGGTTCAGGGCTGCCACTGAGGTATCAAAAGACTTGAAACTGCTAATTTGCTGTTTTAAAAAAATATTTTTATGGACATTTTTAAATGGACACAATACCTTTATTTTATTTATTTATTTTTATGTGGTGCTGAGAATTGAACGCAGTGTCTCACACATGCTAGGCAAGAGCTCTACCACTGAGCTACAACCCCAACCCCTGCTAATTCACTTTTTTAAAATATTTATTTTTTAGTTATAGGTGGGCACAATATCTTTATTTTATTATTATTTTTTATGTGGTGCTGAGAATCGAAGCCAGTGCCTCACGCATGCTAGGTGAGTACTCTACCACTGAGCCCCATCCTCAGCCCTACTAATTCACTATTTTCAGTTTATTTCCACAAATATCATAATAAATACACAGTCTAATAGATGGACAAAGGATATTTAGTATTTAAAAAGAAAAAAAAAAACAGGACATTTTGTTTTCTTGCTACCTGGAGAACCTTCTGGGTGGAATATTGAAACCTGATCCATGGCACTGCAGGGAGTTGCATGGTACTAAAGTCAAGATTAAAACAAACAAACAAAAAAAACCGGAGACTGTACAAACAAGGCTCTGCCAAATGATTCTGTGTTAAGACAATTGTCGCTTTTCCAATTTGGTTACTTGATGTGAAGCTGTCACGGATAAAAGAGAAAATTAGTTTTCACTCTGCTAACAGTTTAAGTGGTTTAATTTTAAAGGTGAAAACCACAGTTCAGGATGGCTTCACTTGCCTTTTTGCGCGAGGTGGGTCAATCCTAACTTCACCAGAACCCTGGTCAGGGCCCCATATGCTGTGCTACCAGCCCTCCTTTCTCAGCTCTCCTGTTGGACTCCTGCACGGTTCATCACACCCACAGGGCCCGGTCTCCCTGGACCTCCAGGGCTGTCTCCTTGTCCTGTGCCACATGGGGGAGTCCCTGGGGTTTGCTCTCATGCCCACTGTCTTCTCCAGACTTCCTGCTGAGTGGACCTTTCATCCTCGTTCTAAGAAGCATGAATGTGTTGCAGATTTATAGTTCTCAGCCTGGTCACTGCTCTGAACTTCAGCCCCTCCCAGCTCTATGCAGCCTGGATGGCTTTAGATGCATCCGGCGTTGCAGACTTAAGGTTTCCCCATCAGCCCACTTGGCTCTTGCTCCAGGCTCTCCTCTGCGTTCCTGTGTGCACACTGACTGCCTGGTTTTATTCTAGATTCCTGCCTTTGTCTAATCTATCAGCAAACTGCTGGCTCTACCTCCACCGTGTTTTATTATTTAACCACTTCTAAACATTCTGCTTCTGGCTTCTGACCCTTGTCCAAGCTGTCCCCATCTCTCATGTGGCCTATTCAGTAAACTCTTACTTTGTATTGTATTGTCTGTCACATCCTGGCATCTTACTGTTTATTTCTGTTCTTGACCTTTGCCCCAAGTCTGTTTCCCATCCTGAAATATACTTCTAAATCTTAAGCTAAATCATGTCATTTTTCTACTCAATCCCCGGGGATGGCTTTTGTATCACCCAAAGAATACCTTGCCCTGCCATCTCCAGTGTGTTCCCCCCACACTCTATCACGCTGCTTCTCCTGTTCCCACTCTGCACTTACCATGTGGTCTTCTTTCAGCTCTCAGACACGTTAACTGGGCTTTTGCCCAGGGTCTCCCCAGGCGTGTGCCCTGAGAATGCTCGTTTCACCCGGGCAGGTGTTGCTCCAGTCCACTGTCCCTTCCTTAGACTTTCTGGGCTTCCCTGTGTGAAATGGTACTTTCCCTCTCACCAACATCCCAGGGCATCTGTGTACCTCCATCTGTCCTCACATGTGTCTGCTATACTCTAAGTGCCACAAGAGCAGAGACTCATTATTTTTCTTTTCCCAGGGCAGAGAGAGAGAGGGAGGGAGGGAGGGTGGGAGGGAGACCTCAGGGTTTACATCTATTCTGAGAATTCTTTGGCTACTAAATTGCAGATTTCTTTTAAAACATTTATTTTAGATTGGCATTATCATATTAGTTGGCGTTTAAAATATGTAATATGATTTCAGAGCATTATTGTGACATGAGCTTTGTCCTGCAGCTGATTTGTGGCCCAGCTTTGGAGTCTGACCTGTGGTGTTGGTTTTGTTTCTTCCTCTTTGTAGGTGAGCTCCATCTTCCTCCCTTCCATTCCTTGATAATTACTGGACAAACACCAAGAGCCTTTGTCTTTTGTAACTGACCAGCTCCTAGTAGATGTTTGTTCTCCTTGGAGTTCTTGTGTTGGGGACCGCCTTTCTCAGGGCTGGAGTGTTAGTAACGGTCACTGTTAAATTCTCTAACAACAGCTTGCATGCCTAGCTAGGATTTTGCCATGTCGTCTTCTTTCAGGTCTCAGACACACAAACTGGGCTTCTGCCCAGGGTCTCCCCAGGCGTGTGCCCTGAAATGCTCATTTCACACCGGCAGGTGTTGCTCCAATGTTTTCATTTGACTCCCAAAGCCACACGGGATGTATTGTTGTCATATATACTCTTTCAGGTAATGAGCTTCAGAAAGCTTAAGAACTTGAATTAGAGGAAGAAGGCTTCTTTTTCCTTTTCCCTCTGCCTCTCCCAGGAAAGCTGTGCATCTGGAACTTCCTGTTAGTAGATGTAGTGCATGGTTTTGATTGCTCTGTGCTATTCCATTGTCCAAATAAACTCAGTTGACTTCTCTGTACTCCTGTCTAGGAACGATTAGGTCGTTCGTCCTTTCCTGCTGTGGCTAATGTGGATTTCATGACTGTCTGCCCTGTGTCCATCTGTACTCATGGAAGTCTGTTAGGTCTAGTACCTAGAGGTGGAATGCCTGGATTCCAGTTTACTGAGTACTGTCAAGTTAATCTTTGAGATGGCAATACCAGTTTACATTTCAAACTTCAGTACTGTCTAATTTCTAATAGGCTGAAGCATTTGAAATAATAATGACTTAAGTCTGTATTACTGATTTCAGTGATTGAGCATGTTTTACTATATTTATGGTCATTTTGATTTTCACTTTGAGTTGCTTGTATATGTATTTTGTCTAGGCTTTTCCAATGAACTGTTGGTCTTTTTCTAATTGACTTGTAGGGAATTCTTATGTTTTGGATACTAATTGTATACATTGGGTGTAAGTTGTTATTTATGGCTTTTGCTATTGCTCTTTAGATTGAGACTTTTTAAGTGTAGTTGGCATATTTTATGTTTTTTGTGCCTTCTCCCCTGCTGTTTGATGAGTTTCACTGCTCAGCTGTTTACATTGCTCTCACTTAAACCTCTTCATGGACTAGTGGGGATGCCCCCTCCCCCCTACCCAGTGCTTGGTGCTGTTTATCCAGGAGTTGGCCCATACACTTTCGAGCCTGTACTTTGTGATGTAGATTTAGATCTCTCTTTTTCAAACTCAGCTGTGTGGTGAATCCCATGTTTGTTTCATATTGTCTGTTGTGTAGGAGAATGGTTACTGAGGTCCACTCATCAAGTGGCCTTATAAGAGGCTGTGTAGCAGGTGGTTAAAAGTGTGGCTTTTGCTTCAGGACTGCCTGACCTGAATTCTGGGCCACTAGTGCAGCTGTGTGGGGGTCGAGCTGCTCCCTCTTCTTTAGGTCTGTTCCTTCTGTGAGGCAGAACTGGAGCAGTGCCTGCCTCCTAGGTGCTGTGAAATTGAAGCAGGCGATGCATCAGAAGCCCTCAGCACAGCATTTAGCATAGGCTGAGTGTTAGCCTCAGTCATCTGCGTGAGCAAGAGGAAGATTATTTCTTGAATGTGCTTATTGTATGTGCCATTATTATTATTTGTGTTTTCTTTTCCCTTCACTTTGTTTTGCTTTCTTTGTTCTAGTAGAACATCTTGTTTGTCTCAGGAAGGAAATTCAGGTCTCTGTGTTGGGCTTCCTATCATTTGATGCTGCGTGGAGGTAGGGCAGTTTCCACTGAAAAGTTCAGGTCTGCTGTGGGTGCTTTAGATTGACTCTGCATTCCTTGTCTTAAAGTGAAGAAGAAAATTATGTTTGTGGTAGTTTCTGATTTTGTGTGCAGTTATATCTAGAAATGGTAATATTTTCTTTAAAAATGTCCTTAAATGAGGCTTCATGAATAGTGTGACTTTACACATAAAAGCAGAAATACTGATTTTGAGGTTTCCCGTTATGGAATTGATTAATACTTGCTGTATTTCTGTGCTCCTGTCTTTGAACACATGCCTGTGCTGTGTGCCATTAATCACCTAAGGATCTGTTCCAGGATCTACTTGTGTTGGCCTCTGTGTGTCTGTGTTAGCCGGGGGCATCTGTGTGACTACATGGAAGAAAGAGTCTCAGGACTAGGGGCTGAGGTGGCTTCTGAGCACGGTTTCCAACAGTGGATGAGATTCTAGTTAAGTGAGTGAGTGACTCCTCACAGTAATGCTCTTTGCAATTTGTGTCAAGGAAGCGCCTCATTGAGCAGTCAGCTGTGTCATCAGTCTCCTTTTGCCCCTCCCTCCCTTCTCTAAATTACTGCTGTTGAGCTCCTCAGCACCTTGACCTCCTTTCTGAAGCTGCCAGGCTGACTTGCGCAGCTCACTTTTTTGTTTTCCTCAGTCCTGATACCAAGTGACATTCCAGTCTGTGGTAGTCATTTGGTAATGCAAATAGTGAAGCAGGAAGGGCAGGTGGGAGGGACTGCTTGGCACCAGGTCCCCAGTTCAGGATTGCTCCTGAAACCCAGGGAGAGATCATCTTGAACCAGAGGAGGAGTCTTGTTTTAGTTTGTAAAATTCCCACTAAAAGCAGTTAACATTCATGTTGCACTCACTACTCAAAAAATATTTTGTTTCTTGTTGTTCTTTCTGTTTCTGCCCCAGCCCCTGGAGAGTGCACCTCTCTTGAATTGGGTGTGAAAGGCCTTAAGACAGAGGGTGAAAAGCTGCCTGAATGTTAAATGTGTTTGTTTGCTAATGCATTACTTTAATACAGATTTGAGGATGTTTTCAATTTAGGTAACTGGTTTGAAGATCTTTTCTTTCTTTTTTCCCATTTTTTATTGATGGAGATTTTTTCTTAACTTGGCTGAATGCTATGAAATCCATTTTTAGTATACTGAAAAGGTATAGATGGAAATTTTGATTGCAGTTGCCAGAGTTTGAGGATTTATGTTACTTTGATGTGGAAGTTAGTAAATACAAGTACATGATAGCTGGCCAGTGTTTGTGTAAAAATCTGTATGGTTCATTAACCTGTCCTTCAAATGTAGAAACTTATAATATTCCATATGCACAAAGGAGAGTCTTAATGCAATTTTCTCATCTCCTCTGCTTGCGTTTTATTCTGGCTGCCATAATTCTGAGGTAAGTTCAGGAACTGCAAGACATTTCATACTTTTATGTATTTTATTTTTTTTTTGGGTAGAATCAATTGAATCATTGGAAGTGATTTAAACTCTTGGAGATTTTATTTCAACAATAGGATTATGACTAAAGGTCATTTTAGTTTCTTCTGCAAAGCTTATTCTTTTTTGTTCTCCACGCAGACCTTTAGTGCGTACTCAGGGTGTGACACCCATCAGCAGGTGCCTTGTTTTTGTATGCTCTAGATCTCATGTTTTTTTTACCACATGCAGGAGTAGCTCTGCTCCATGGCTGAGCAGGTTTGGGAGGACTCACCTATCTCCCCAGGGTCACAAGCTGGCAAGTGGCTATTTCCAGGACTCCACCTCACTTTCTCACTTTTTCCACCACACATTTATTGCTGCCCTTTGTGATGTTAAATAATTTATTATATATTTCTGGAATCAAATCCCTTGGGTTTTTCTACAGCATATGTATTTTTATGAAAATATATTTCTTTTATTTTGTATGTAATTATAGTTTGCACTTTATGACAGGTTTTTTTTTCCACATCAAGCAGTTTAATATGAAAATCTTACAGCAGATGAAATTTAGGCTTTAGAATTTTCAAGTTTCATTCTTAGTTCATCATTTTGTTGTTTTTAACTGACCTGTTTTAAAGCAAATCCTAAGATGCATTATGTCATTTCTCCCTTGTTTCAGTGTGCATCTCAATACTCAGGGCAACCAAGTTAGCCGTAATTCCTCTTTATTGTGCATTCCCTGTCTGTGCTCAGATTTCCCTGTATCTCAAAAATGTGTTTTGCGGTTAATTGAATTGGAGCCATAGGAGGCTCTCCCTGAAGGCAGCTCCCCTTCAGTCGAGGCAGTGGTGCTGTGCCTTAGGTGTTTGGAGAATGTTGGATAGTTTCCCTGTAGCAGCTCCCTGTTCTGGTTGTGGCTTGTCTTTTTCAGTGTGATGGTGTCTGACTGAGGCTCAGCTGCCTTCAGATCAGCTTCTCCATGTGTTCTGTGGGCACTGCTGGTCTCTGGGGGCAGCATCCCAGGTCTAGTTCCTAGAGCCCTCTCCTGTCCAGCTCCTCACCAGCATTCTCCAGAAGGTGCTATTATGGTGGCCTTTGCCCAGGCCTTTAGGGTGCGGAATGGCAGTTTTAATAATTCCATTATTTCTTTCATGTTTATTTGTTGAGCTTCTTGGGTTTTTTGTTCTTTTTTTTTAATATTTTCTGTTTCTTTTTTAAAAAATTAATCAATTTATTTGTTCTGGTTTGTTATACATGATAGCAGAAGGCATTTTGATTCATAGTACAAAAATGGAGCACAATTTTTCATTTCTCTGGTTGTGCACAAAATAGACTCACACCATTGGTATCTTCATACATGTACGCAGGATAATGATGTCCATCTCATTCCTATTGGTTGAGATTCTTTAAACAAATAGGAATATGTTTTCCTTACCATCCAAAATAGGAAAGCAGAAAATACTTTTTTTCTTGAGTTGCTTATTTTCAGTTGTTTCAACTAATTTTCAGGTTATCATTTTTCTTTATCAGCGTTTCGATTGTGTGGGTTTTTACATGCAGTGCGTTTCAGGCTTCCTCTTACTTGTGTCCAGTTGCCATGCACTTGGACAGCTGTGCCTTTTGGTTGGCTGAAGGTTCCTTTGATATGAACCCTTAGTCTTTGAGAGCTGCTTTCTTTCCAGAGTAACCAGATGTCCCAAACTCATCTTTCACTCTTTCTCCTATAGCCCTGAAGCCACGCTCCCCTGGAGCCGTGGTCCTCAGTGGAGAGTCGTGGGAGGGCTGAGAGCCAGGTGCTTGACATGCTTGTCTTTGTGTCTTTGCTTCTAAGCTGGTTCTGTGGAAGAACTAGCGGGTAGTTTTTCCTTTTTTTTTTTTTTTTTTTTTTTGTGTGTGTGTGTGAGTAGAAAAATACATGTTCTAAGATTTCAGATTGACTTTATAGAATTTTTAATTCCTATCATTTTATATCTCTTTTCTCTTATATTGAAAATTTTGTCATTATATTCACACAATGACTTTCTGGAATTATTCTGTTACATAGTTATTACATAAAATAATACCAGAATCACTACTTAACAATAGAACTTTTGAAAGAGGATTAACATTTCTTTGTAGATACTTGTCCTTAGAATACTTCACTGGGAATGTGAAGTCAAAAATTGTTTTCTAAAGTCACTTAGAAAAAAATCTCTTTTTTTTCCTGTGCAGTAATGTGACCAATTTGAGATACAGTTAGACCCATTCATTTCAACTTGATTTATGTTTTCAGTGATTGTTTTTCATTAAAACTTAGTTTTTCTTATTTAAAATACTTGCATGGTTCCAGAGGTATACCTATGCAATGGAGCGTGCTTGGGAGAGCTCACCTTGTGTGTTGCATGTGGGTCCGTTCACTCTGAGTGTTCTTTGTGGTGTTTCCTGCCCCTTCTCAGGAGGGACTCAGGTGCATGCCACTGAACTCTGTCCTTGCTTGACTGTGTGTCTTGCATAGTCTGCCTTCCTACATCTGTGAGCTTCCTTGCTGTTTTAACAGCAGCATCTTATCCTGCTATATGGATGTACCAGAATCCGCTCACCCAGCCCTGTCGCTGGATTGTGTCCAGGCTTCTGTTGCTCTTGCTGGTATACCTCTGGGGTAGGCACACACAAGTGGGCTGCTGTATCAGTGTGTGTGTGTGTGTGTGTGTGTGTGTGTGTGTGTGTGATTTTTCCATGCATTGCCGTGTTATCAGTGCTTGTGCACTGCATCCTTCCCAAGGTAGAGGTTTTGCAGCTGAGTTGTTGAAGAATGACCCTGTTAACGTTGTTCTGTTTCAAGGTGGTTTTGCTGTGAGTGAGGTAGTCCATCCTTTTGTATATTTAAGGACATGCTCACTGTTAACAGGAGTTGCTGTAGGTGTTTTGGGTCTTGCCCATCTTTCTGCTGGGCAGTGTCCGTTTCTTCAAATTTTGGGATCCCTTTGTGCATAAGAGACACTACATTCCTCTCTGGATGTTTTCTCCCACTGTGGTGCTTGCCTCTGGACTTGCTGAGCTCATGTGGGTTTGGGTTGGTTTGGTTATGTGAGTTTTCTGTGGTCAGTTTTATTAATATTTCTTGAGTTCCTTTAGCATTTTGGGTCATGGGCAGGAACTTTTGCCCTCTTCCTAAGTGTTAGCAGGATTGATTGACCTGTGTCTCTTATCCACTTGGGATCTGTCTTGAGGTGCAGTGGGTATATGGATCTGGTTTTGCCTGGGCTGTCTCCTTATCTCAGCATCACCCATGAGGAAGCCATCTTTTAACACTGATTTGAGACACCCCTAAAGGTCTGCTTCTAAGCACTTCCTTCCATACAAACCTTGGGTTTTGTGACATGAGGCTTCACTCTTTTCCGAGCACTTAGTGGACTGACCTTCTATAGTTACAGCTCTTTTTTTTCTCGGTTGCACTACATTTCTTGATTATTTTTCTCCACTTTTAAAATTAGCTTGTTTCTTTCCAGGGGGAAAACCCCCCACAATTTCTTATTTGGGTATTTTCTTAAATTTACAAGTTTAATTTAAATGAAAAGGTTTTGTATCACAAGAGAAATCTTGTTCTGAAAACAGGTTGCTTAAGGACATTCATTCAGTCTAATTTGACTTCATCTGTATTTCCGTGTCCTGGATAACTTATTTTATGTTGAAATTGAGAGTCATTGATGTAGTTCATTATTCCAGTTTGCTGAAATATATGAAGTGACATGGAATCATAAATCACTTTTTTGTACTGTCATGAAAATGCACACCCTTATGATGAATTGTTTCTCATGCCCTTGATCTGTAGATCAGAAATCTAGTTAATTGAACAGACTACTTGTTGAAATGAGCCATGTTACCCCCTACTTCCAGGAATACTAAATAATGATGCTGGAAAAATCTTTCTTTCTTAAAATAATGTATCAAAAGATATGATCTTCTAGAACTAGTTGTAAGTCTGATCATGTTACCTAAGGAAAAGCAGTGTGAGTTCCAGGGTCTAATTCTGCATTGGTGACTAGAGTCAAATCTCTGTGCATTGGACTTGCTCTTGTACTCCAGTCAGGCCTATCAGCTTTTTACTGAATTTAGAGCAGTGCTTCTGCCTTGCTTTATGTTCATTGCTTTTGAGACAACTGTAGCAACTTAGTTCAGACTTTATTCAAGACGCTGGGGTGATAGATTGTAATTTTACAACCATGCCTGATTTTTCCCAGAGCTGGAATAGCACATGGAATTTCAGTCTAGTCAGTCAACAGGCTACACCAAATTCCGGACCTTAGTGTTTAGACAGGAGTCAGTGCCACTTTATTTCACTTCCCATCCAAGGCCTTCTCTGAAGCACAGTGGCTAGTTTAGAACTCTTAGGGATGACTTCTAATTTCAATGTGTCGGGTTTTACAGGCCTTTTCCCTTGTACTCACCTGGGAGCTGCAGCGCCTATCTGAAGGGTCAAAAGACAGTGCATGTGCGGCTCAACATTCATGAGCATGTACTCTCAGGTGACCTACCTCTAGGGTAGTTGAGGCTTTGGCTGGCAATTGGGTGGTTCACCCTGTTAGTTTTGTAGACAGGACTCTGGGTCACTGGGTGGCTGTCTTTGAACAAAGAAGCAAGTGCAGTCTAAAGGTGCTGTCTGTTGCTCTGTGTCCCTGTCTCAGTTCTTGTGGAAAGGAGAGAGTGTGTTGTCTTCCTTTTGAAAGAAGAGATAACTAAGGCTGCAGAGCAAACAATGCTATAACAGAAAAACCTTTCTTTAATTTGTGAAAAGGGAGTCTTAATGTCTTACGTGCTGAGTTCTGCTGTAATCAGTCAGATATATTTATTGATACATTTGAGGCAGATTTGGGTAAAAAGACCTATTTCATGAGCTTTTGTCTCAGTCAGTTGTCTCTTATTTTCATGTATGCTGGCAAGTATACTTTTATATCTTACTGTGTGTTTGTTTAAGTGTGAGTTTCCAGGATGATGTTTATTACACAGTAAAAAGTTTTAGAAGCAAGATGTGATTTGGTAGGACCTTTACCAAAGTGGGATTATGGCAAGAATAAGGAGCTCTTGGGTTTAAACAGCAGTGTGATCCCAGTTATAGGAATCAACATGGCTCATTAAATGCCAGGAGGTCAAGAGAGGCAGATACATATAGATGGAAGAAGTGCAGTAGCCACTGAGTATTTGGGCCTTATAAGGGAATCTAACAATGTCTAAATTGTGTTCTTTACAACATCTCAATGAATTAGGAATGAGTTGATTAGCTGTACTTAAAGGCTGTTGTTGAATGGATGAGAACCAAGCTAGAGAAATGTTATCAAGTAGATTAACGTGAAAATGATGTAACTTTTTATTTTTCTGGAATCTGGTAGATTAACACTATGAAGTGGTCACCAAAAGGCTGGTGTAGTCTTAAGTTGCATTAATTACAGCTTAGTGTGCAGAACTAGTGTCCTCTGCTGCTCAGCCCACATCTGGAGTTCTCTGGCCAGTCTATGTCTGTTTGAGGCTAGGAGAGTAGAACACAAATGTGGAAAAGAGAAGCAAATAGAACAGTGAGTGGGTTTGGAATTAGGTCATAGGAAGGAGAGCAATCGAAGGAACCAGAATTAGAATGTCATTCTGAAGAGGTTCTGGACTTGTTCTGAATCCACACTCACATCAGATGTCATTGTCCCCAGGACCCATGTGCAGATGTCTGGAGACTAGTTATTGCCCCAGGGTAGGTGTGGGGCAGTGGTGCTGGCTTCTCATGCATGAAGGCCGGACACTAGCATTTAACATCGTGTAATTAATGCCATTAATGTATGTAAAGTGTTTGGGTACTGGGCAGGTGTAAGCATGCATAGAAAGGGAGGACTGCTCGCGTCCTCTCACCCCTTGTCAGTGTTTTAGTCCAGAAAACTTGTGCTCTTTGCTTGAGTAACGGCCTTTCCCACCATGTTCTGTGAACTTGGTCTGTTAGCACTCAAATGTGATTGTGGTTTAACAGAAGTAGGCCAAATGGCGATTGTTGGGTGTGTGTATGCATGGGTGTGGTGAAGGCCAGCTTTGTTTTTTAACATCTGCATGGATATGCTCATGTGCCAGACACGCACAGCCCCACAGTTGTCCAGCCCCAGATGTTGATAGTGTGAGATTGAGAAACTGTTTTTTCAACTTACTTTGGATCAATAGTGACCTATGGGAAGAAAAGCGGTGTGTTTTATTTTGTGGCATAGCGTGTACAAAGGAATCAGTGAAATAAAATTTCATGGGACAGTATTTGCGCTGTTTGCTTACGCAGAGTGCATCAGTCCTGGTAGAAATCTTCTATTCTACCCTATTCCATTTCATTAATGGAAACATACGATCATTGATAGCCCATCGTTTGAATGTAGGCCCAGATAATACCACTGTGTTACAATGAGCTCAGCTAGTGAAGCTGTGTGACATGAGTTTTGCTTTCATTCAGTGCAGGACTTCCTGCTGACAAGCTTCCAAGAAGGAGCACAGCAGCCTGTTGGTGATATATCCATTGCTGGGGTATCTGCAGGAGTTCTGAACTGAGGTCTGTGGAGAGATTCATAGGGTCTCAGAACTTGGATGAGAAAAGAACTACATGTTTATTTTCAATAGATTTTTTTTTATTAACTTCTAAGTGAAATTTAGTGTTTTCTTCACTGATGAGTTTATTACTCATGTTTTCCTTAAAATAATAGTTGTATGAAATTTTCCAGATCTTTGATATGTAGATGAAGTACTACTTATTCCTTAATAGGTTTTAAAATACTTGAATAATTGTGTTTTCATGTAATCTTTTATATTTTATTCATTTAAAATCCTTATTTTAAGAACATATTCATAGGTTTCATCAGACTTCCTAAGGGCACATGGAAAAATCAGTAATGCCTCATGGATTTGGTTCTGGAGCTATATCTGTACATTTCTGTGTGTATATACATGCTGTATTTAAAGATTATGATTGAAGATATAGTAACTGCTCTTGTATCATGTGGGCTTGATGTCTCCTTTAATATACGTAGATGTTTATGTGGTTCATTATTCAAAAAACAGAAAGCCAAAGAGCACCATGGGGACCTCCATTCTTTGAGCCCTCTGTGATGCTCCCAAGAGCCTGGGTCGAGATTCCATGGAATCTGACTTGCTATAAAAGTTGGCAGTCATGGCTTATGGAGTTTTGGCAGCTACGAGCAGATGAGCAGATAGTTGTTGGGTAGATAGTATTGGCATTTATAACTGAGGTGTTTAAAAAAATGTTTGCTCCTTGGTTTTCACAGTGGGCTGCTTTCCGAGGGTTTAAAAAAATGTTTAAGTGTTTGGGTACTGGGTGGGTGTCAGTGAGCATGCCTGCATAGAAAGGGAGGTCTGCTGACATCCTCTCATGCCTTGTCAGTGTTTGAGTCCAGAAAACTTCTGCTCTTTACTTGAGCAATGGCCTTTCCCTCCGGTATTTAGTGAACATGGTCTTTCAGACTTGGTGAACCAGCATCGAAGCGTTGGGAGCATGGTGGTTGGTTCACAGTGGTTGCCAAGGTGTGTGCTGCTATGTACCAGAGCTTATGCTTGTGGTTTTAGACAGCAAAGGGTTAACACAGACATTTTTATTATAAAGACCAAGTGCATGTGTGCGGGTGCTGAGTGAACCTTTTCTTCTGTGGGTCTTGGGGCCAGAGTGTGCACAATTGCTTAGCTGCTCTCAAGTGGCTGCAGACTAGGGCACCCTGACCAAGGTAACGGACAGCATCCTATGAAAGCCACACTCTTACTGTTCCCATTTTACAGAAGAGGCAACTGAGGTTCAGAGAAATTAAACTGAATTGTGGTAAAACTGGGGTTTGAGTTCAGGCATAATTCTTAACCTATGTCCTGTAGTTATCTGAAGAGAGAGTTCAATATAAAGCACATTTGTTGAATTTTTGTAGAAAGTGCTTTTGCATTGGGGAAGTCAGACAATTACAAGGCCATATAATTAATGCCCTTGAAGAGTATGGGGTTGGTGGGTGCTCCTCCCCCTGGGAGTGGGGCATGGAAGGTCGCTGGCAAGGAGACCCTGGGGAGAAGAACCTTGGTGTCTGAAGCCTCTTTTTTTCCTTAGACTTACAGGAGTATTGCTTGTCTTCCAAAAGTTTTAGGTTATGAAACAAAAATCATCTTAAAGAGCATTCGCAAAATGCTGACATTTAAAGTGTTCATATAACCTTCCCCCAACCCCCATTCAAATGCTTCCTCCAGGGCTGGGGATGTGGCTCAAGTGGTAGCGCGTTCGCCTGGCATGCGTGCGGCCCGGGTTCGATCCTCAGCACCACATACAAAGATGCTGTGTCCGCCAAATACTGAAAAATAAATATTAAAGTTCTCTCTCTCTCCCTCTTTCTCACTCTCTCTCTCTCTTTCTTAAAAAAAAAAAAAAGAAAAAAAAATGCTTCCTCCACCCTCTACAGGAAACTGGCAACACTCAGGTCATCATGGTTTAGCAGAAGTAGGAGGAACAGCTACTGCTGTCCACTTCACTGTCCTGGGTACTAGCAGTGTGTGTACAAGGATGTGCTGAGGGCACAGCTGTGTTTTTTAATATGTGCACATACAGCAGTCCCCCACTGTGTGCAATTTTGCTTTCCAAAGTCTCAGTTACCCATGGTCACCCATGGTCCAAAAATACTAAATGGAAAATTTCAGAAATATGTATTTATAAGTTATAAATAATTTAAATTAGTTTAAATTAGTTAATTCAATTAATAATCTTGTCACCATATTCTGCTTTAGTATTTGTCATCATTATCAATCTGCTGTGCCTATTTACAGATTAAACTTGTTCATAGGTATGTATAGAAAGTATGTAGCATAGACTGGGTTCAGTACAATCTTGTTTCAGGTATCCACTGGGGGCTTGGAACGTGTGCCCTACATCTGAGTGGCTATATATTTTGGAGGCACCAGCTCTAGAAGTAGATAATGTTCTGGAAAGTGGTTGGTTCTGCCACCCCTTGTTTCCTCACAGGGAACTGGAATGGGGATGTTGGTGTTTGAAGTTAGAATGCTTTTGTTACAGGCTAGAGAGGGATGTGAATTTCAATATGTGCCGAACACAGGCAAGAGAAATGAATTGTGCATGGTTGGTCCATTTGTCGTGGAACTAATGGTTCTGGTTAGCTTTATCAAGAGAAGGTTTAGGTTTCTCACTGAGCTCCTACTGGGGAAATTGGAAATTGGAAATTGGAAAATAATACCAATTGATCATCAATCTCATGAGTTGGTGAGGCGTTGGTAAGGCATTTATATTGGCTCTTTAGTGATTCTACAATGTAGCATTTTTGTGTTCTTTCTGATAAAATAATTTTGTTTGTAGTTGTAATGAAATTAATCCTAAATAGAGTTTCTGTTTCTGGTGATATCACTTCTGAGGGAGAAATCTATACAAAGGTAAATATATACTAGAGATGCATGTCCTGTTAGGAGGAATTACCTGTAAGAAGGCGGCACTGGTGATTGCTGGCTTGCTTTTCCTTCCCTTCAAATTAAATTACCTAGATTAGCATTGTACGCTGACTGTACTGATGGATTGATTATGGGGAGTTATTATCCATTCTAAAAAAATTTCTTTCAAAAAAAAAAAGGGCTGGGGATGTGGCTCAAGCGGTAGGTAGCACGCTCGCCTGGCATGCGTGCGGCCCAGGTTCGATCCTCAGCACCACATACAAACAAAGATGTTGTGTCTGCTGAAAACTAAAAAATAAATAATAAAAAAATTAAATAAAAACATTTTCTTTCAAAAATACTGTGCTGCAAGCAGTTTCTTCCTTTCAGCCTGGAGAACCTGTCACATGGCAATATTTATATCCTTTGTCCTTGGTGGTTTGTACAGCTCTCGGTGTTGTGGGAGGGAGATTTGCTGCTTTTCCCGAAGGCAGCCTTTGTGTTTAAAAATCATAGCTGGCTTGGCTGCAGCATTATTAGGATGGTAGCCCTGTCCTCAAGCCTTTATGGCTGTTTACTACAAATTTAACATTTTGCTTTCCAGGGTTCTTAGCAGTTGGAATGGATACCTCAGCTGGAAGAGTTGGGTCTGCTTTCGGGGTTCTGACTGAAATTTGCTATACAGTTACCTGCAGAGCATTGCCTTGTGCCTTGAGGAAAGACCTAGCATAAAGAATGAAGTGGGTTCCTTGCCTCAGAACAGCCATGCTCCCCTGGGAGAGGCTGCAGAGCAAGACCTGAGACCACTGGGCACTTACTTCTGTGTCATGCAGCATGTTTGTTGCTATACGTGTTTTGTTTAATACTCAAAACAAGCTTATTTTCCTTTTAGAATTGAGGAAATTTAAGTTCTCAGCATTGTTAAGTAACTCAGTTAAAGATGCAGCCTGACATGCTGACATGTATCCTCTGCTCTCTCCCAGATGGTTGACATGTGGGCCAGTAGTACTGAGGCAGAGCCAGCCTGGCCTCTGCCCCGCTTGAGCATGCGTCCCTTCATTGCACGCCACTTCAGTCCAGGAAGGCAATGGGTGCAGGTTGCTGACCTCTGGGCCATTTGTTTCCTACTCTCCTTAAAGAAAAATAGTCATCACCCCTCCCTGTGGAAGCAGAGACCCATGTCGAATCCTGTTCTGATGGCTCGGGCTGGCACATCCCAGTCCTGCTCCTAGCAGGCTGGGTGACTTAGCCCCTCTATGCCGTCTCTTCTGTTTCTCCTCATTTGGTGGTGGTGGTGATCACACCCAACTCTTATTTTGGGGAATTAAGTATGAAACTCTTAGTACCTGACGTGTAGTAAACCCTTTTTGTATGATGATGATGATGATAATAATAATAATAATAATAATAATAATTATAATTATGATAATTTGTTAGTTTTGTCCTTACACTCCAGTGTTCAGGTTCAGGAACTTGATTTTTTTTTCAATTTTATCAGTTTTTTTTTTTTTTAAATTTTAGTTGTAGGTGGAAACAATATCTTTGTTTTATTTATTTATTTTATGTGGTGCTGAGGATCGAACCCAGTGCCTTACACGTGCAAGGCAAGTGCTCAACCACTAAGCTACAACCCCAGCCCCATTTATCCGGTTTGATAAGATTCTATGCACTTACATTAGCCAAACTTAGGAATGGCCAAATAATTGAACAGAATGTTAACCTATTAATTTATTAAGGGAATAGTCTGGTCATAGGTATACTTGATGTTTTAGTCAGCTTTTTCATTGTGTGGTCCAAGATCTGATAAGAACAGTGTAGAGGGGGCTGGGATTGTGGCTCAGCAGTAGAGCGCTCGCCTAGCATGGGAGCACCACATAAAAACAAAGGCATTGTGTTGTGTCCATCTACAAAAAAAAAAATTCTCTCTCGCGCTCTCTCTCTCTCTCTCTTACTCACTCTCTTTAAAAAAAAAAACAACAGTGTAGAGAAGGAAAAGTCTATTTTAGCTCATGATTTCAGAAGTTCAGTCCCTGGTCATATAACACAGTCATTTCTTACATTGTCACACATGAGTTTCTGGGGGACACCTCATATCTAAACTTTAACAGGTGCTTCTGTGTGATGTCAAACTTATTAACACTCCTGGAATACCAATTTGAAATCAAATCAAAGGTAGTTTTCATTGTGTACTTGACTCAAGTTGTAAGGCCTGGAGCGTGGTCTCATCAGACCTCTCAGCTTAGTGCTTGTGCTTCTCTATACAAGTGCTGTGGGCGGGGGCACTTGCTCTGCCCCTCTGACTGACTGTGTTTCCCCTTTCCTCCTAGCATTATAGGCAAGGTTGGAAACTGAAGCATTAGGGAGGAGGTTTATATCTGCAGTTTCCTTTTCACTGTAAAGGGTAGTGATCTGTCTGTAAGGAATTATGAGAAGTTAGGTGGACTTCTCCACCTTCCTGTATTTGTCATTATCCATTCACTCTCTATCCTGCTAATGCCGATGGAGGGTCTCCCCTCCCCACTGCTGGTGATGTCGCTGTTCTGATTCTTCAGCGTCTCCTAGCCTGGGATCCCTTGTTGACTGCTCTCAGGAAGATTGGTACCTTCATGTTCTTTGGGGTTGTGCTGCAGATAATGTGAAGGCTCTGCTCACAGGATGGCCGAGTGTCATGGGGCTGGTGGACCCTTTTGGTGTCACTTCTGTCAAAAGGAAGGTGCTTCTGCCAGCTCACCTTTGAGACTTTGGGGTGGTGGCAGTAGCAGTCTCACATTCTTGGGATGAAAATACAGCTTCCATAGGAAAACTTAGATCTATATAACTAAAATTATAGTAATCTTGGAGCTGGTGAAGGAGAGTGGACTCTGAAATGGAAGGTTCTTGAATGGAAGGAAAGCTGAACAGGGTGCATGAGAGTGTCTGGCAAGGGCCTGGTGTAGCTTGGTGTTGACCAGCTCAGGCCCACAGGTTGCAATTGAGCCTCCTCTCACGTGCTGTCACTTGGAGGTTCCAGGGTTGCCAGAGCCACATGAGACTTTGAAAGGCGTATCAGTTGAGTTTGCTTTGTCACTCTATCCATACCAAAGAGGTTGCTAATAATCTCTGAGAGCAGACCCGGACTCCTACTAATGCAGCTTCTACCTAGCTAAGTGAGGAAGCTTTCTCAAGTCCACCCCACGATGGGGACCCTGCCTCCCCCAAACCTCCTGGCACCTGGGGAATGGGGTGGGCATGATGGAGCAGGTGTAGGGTGAACAGGCCCAGAGAAGATCTGAGCTGCAAGTGTGCTTTACTGTCTTGCTCCCTGATTGTATTTTCATGTTGTTTATACAATTATAAACCCCTCTCCAGTACCCCCTATTTCTCCTTAAATAAATACTTCTTAGTTTATAAGTAACTGTGAAGAAAAGACCAGTGGACTGGGGAGAAGTAGAGGCTCAGAGGGGCCTGGCTGTGGGCCCCAGGTTAGATTGACTTCTGAGAGAAGGGGAAGCTTCCATGGAGTGTGCAGCCAAGGGTGGATGTGAGTCCACTTAGCAGGGTTGGGATGAGGGTTCGGGGGGAGTGTTTGAAACAAATTCTTAGTTAGATTCCGGTTGGTTCTTGAGAAAGTACTAACCAGACTGAGAGGTGAGAGGAGTCAAGGGTGAGCCTAGTCCCTCCTCCTGCTGGCCACCGTGGGAGTGGCCTGGCCTTGGAAATGCTCCTGGGAACCCCCTCAGGAATTGTGCTTCTGTGCTCAAGGGAGAAGCCAAAGAGGGTGTCTCGTATGCATACAGCAGGAGTTGTGCAGGAACTCCCTGGGCTGGGTTTGCTGTGGCTTTTCTCCACAAGTGAGACTTTGAGACAAGGATCAAGGGCATTGTTTGTCTAGGGTGAGTAGTTCATGTTGGGAATTTGTTACACTTGTACTCCATGAAAAGTTGAGAATTCCATTCATCCACAGTGGTAGCCATACTGTGGCTGACATATCCCCCTTACTTTCAGAAGAGAATGGCTCAGAAGCTCAGAGCTGGGCTCAGAGCACAGCGGCAGCATAGGCTGGGCTGGGCTTCGGAGTGCAGTGGCTCTGGGTTGTGGTTCTGGGTCTGTCTCACACCTTTCTTCTCAAGCAGAGACTCAAAGAGTTGGTGATTGAAGCACACTCCCCAGCTCTGTGGTGGTGGAGAAGTAGACAGTGTCCGCCACAGGTGCCTGCGTTGGGGACGACCAGTGAAGCTGGCTGTCAACTTTAGTTTCCTCCATCTGGACAGTGAGGCAGTGAGAACCTTAAACAGCTTGTCCAGAGTCACTTAAACTCGAAGGTTAAAATCTCATATTAATTTGTGCCTCAGGTGTTTATGTAAAGAAACATTTTTAGAAAGTGATAACTAATCTTTTTTACTTATTATGCATAATTATCAAAAGCGAATCTCTTCAAAGTGTTATTTTTTTCAAAATGTATTTTTTTTTTAGGATCTGGAGTTCCATGGAGTGATGAGATTTTATTTTCAAGATAAAGCTGCTGGAAACTTTGCCACAAAATGCATCCGCGTCTCTAGCACTGCTACCACCCAAGATGTGATTGAAACTCTGGCAGAGAAATTCCGCCCCGACATGCGCATGCTGTCGTCTCCCAAGTATTCACTGTATGAAGTGCACGTCAGCGGAGGTTAGTGTTTGCAGAGCATTTGTTAGGAGGAATCCCTGACCCCGGGGAGTGCACAGCTTGCACTGTGCATTTCAATCACCATAGCCCTCTGCCTCCTTTTTGCATGGGTGGGGAGTGATGGGTGGGTTGGCAACAGTTCTTATGCCTGGGAAGTTCCCAGCGCTTATGCTCACTGGAAGTAGAATGAACATTTCAGTTTCATGAAGTGCTTGCTTCTGTGAAGGAAGGGGCATGACAGTTGACGGCTCATGCTGTGCAGCATGTCTTGTGTTGCCTGCATGGTGGTGGGGTGCTTCGTGCCTTTGGAGGGTGTGCCTGGTATACAGTTGTGCTTCTGTAACTAGCTGTGGCCAGTCAGATGTTTGTGGTGTAAGTTGTGGGTCTTGCTGTCGTGTTTCTGCCTGGTGAGCAACATGCTTTCCTTGTTCTCCAGGCTGTGTTGGGTATCTCAAGGAAAGTCCCCTGACGTAGCTGTCATTCCTCCTTGACTGAACGTTGGAAATTATGTTACATTCTGTAAGATTATGTACAGCTTAACTATACCAAATGACAACTCCAGTTGGATTGATTAGAAATGTAGAAATTTATACAATTTTTATAGGTGTTGTATGAACTGTGGAAAAAGTACAGGATGCAGTTAGTTAGTTCAGCAAGTTAAAGGCTATGTTTGACACAACCCCGTTGTAAATTTTAACTACAAATCTTTTCTGAACATAATCCATTTTTTTCAGATATACAGCTTTCTTTGGGCATTTGAATTTGGAATGAGATGTTTGTCATGGGGGATTTCTAGATGTAGGGTACCCTTTGCCCAGTGGTATAGGAGGTGGGCCATGTTCATTACTTTTTAAGGATTTGAGCATATTCCCTGTATAAATAATACCCAAACTAAACTTGGCGATAGAGAATGTTTGCAATTTTGGGTATTTTTTCTGAGGTTGAGGTTTAACCTTAGAACCTTTGTTACAAAGAAAAGAAGATATCTGTCTTAAATGCTTTTTCCATCCATGCTGTCTGGTTATTTGGTCCTACCAAAGTCTCTGGAGTAATACGATGAAAGACTGGTATTTGATATCTAAAAGTTGAGTGGTTTCAACTTTTTTCCTTTAAACTTTCTATGATGTTTTTAATTAAAAAGTAAAATAGGTATTTTTTATTTTTGTTTTTGTTTTTTTGGTATGGGCTAAACAAAATAAAGGAATTTCAAGGCAAAGGAAATGCTTTCTGTAGCCCTTTGGTGTCCTTGCCTGCTCTATGTATTGCACCGGACCTCAGACCCGGGAATCCAAGCACACATGTTTTCAGGGTTCCCTGAGTCCTTAGTATCTCAGTGATTTTTTAAATGACCCCACTAGGCCAAAGGAAATACACAGTAGTCCAGTTTACTAACTAGGTAGACTCTGACAATTGGTGCATACTTAGTTAATAATCTGGTAGATGGTTGAAAAAAATAGCACACGTAAAATGGGAAGCACACTAAGCTTTTCATCTCATTCTTATCACAACTGCTGCTGTTGATGGGGGGTGTCTCCTGGGTCTGCCAAACCTGTCACACTCTGGCTCTAACTTCCTGTGCATGTGGGATTTCAGACAGTACTCACTTATTTCAGCATCCACGGTGCTGGCCAAGGTGATGCTGCAGAGTCAACATAGTCCTGGAGTCAGGGCTCTCTTGGTGCCTGGCAGGTGTACTTGGGTCCTTCAAACCTTTCAGTGCTCCCCAGTAGCCTGTTGTCACAGGGCAACTCATCATGTCTACCTGCCAGCCCTTGTGGGATAACTCTGGGGTCAGACCCTTATGTCACCCACCAGGGAAACTCCACTTTTATTCTTTTTCTGGATAAGAATCCTCATAGGAATTTAAGTGGAAACATAAAAGATTATGCAAATAAAAAAATCATGAAAAACTAAGGCAGAAGGACTTTTTAGTGACTAAAGTGCAGAGGGGCCCAGAGCACCTTAAGTTTACATTTAGTGATTTCTCACCATGCTTTAAGAACAGCCCACCTTTATTTTGTTTTACTTTTATGATTTAGTTTTAATGTTAGTTATGACATCATGAGGAATTTCAATCTAGTATAAATTTTGTAACCAGAACAGTTTGATAATTCTTGCTTATACAAGAATTCAAATTTGATTCTTTTTTTGATACCAGGAATTGAACCCAGAGGTACTTACCACTGAGTCACAACCTGTTTAATTTTTACCCAACCTGTTTAATTTTTTTAATTTTGACACAGGGCCTCACTAAGTTGCTGAGGCTGTGTTTGAACATGTGGTCCTCCTGCTTCAGTTTCCCAAGCTGCTGGGATTACAGGTGTGTGCCACCACACCTGACCAAATTTATTGATTTTTATCACTAGTTTATTAAGCTGATTTTCAGTTGATTAATTCATAACCTATTATTCCTGCATTCTGATACATTGCCTTACTATTTGTATATAGTGCTTACTAAGAACCTCTGGAAGTCTAGCTCTTTCTGGCATGCTTGCCTCCTTTGTCACAGTGAGCCTGTGGCTGGCCTCATGGTGGCGGGTCTTGATATGGTCATCTGGGTTCTCTGTGCAGCCTTGGTGAGAGCACCATCATGTCGTCATCCATTATTGTGGTGCCATCCCTTGCTGGGGATGCTAGTGCTTTTGTAGAATCTTAATTTGGCCATGGCATTGGCAGTATTGATCAGATGACAGTTCTCACCTGGTGTGGGGCTGTGCTCATGCCAGTGCCCAGAGTTCTGCCACACTCCCTGCCTGTCTTTCTGACCTTCTCTGGACCATCTTACACCTTTCCTTCCCTTCAAGTCCTGTCTGGGTCTATGCTCTAGGGGGGCTCTTCATTGGAGAACCCTAGTCCAGGGTGGCTCTGAAGTGCCTCTCCTGGTGTGTTCACTGATGTGTTATTACCTACACCAGAGCCTGTTACCCAGAGATGCGTAATGCCTACAGCAAGCTCCTTAAAATAACACCACGTCAATCTGAAAACATTGTACAGTGAACAGTGCCAAAAAAATTTTTTTTTTTTTTTTTTGTGGTATTGGGGATTGAACCCAGGGCCTTGTGCATGCAAGGCAAGCACTCTACCAACTGAGCTATATCCCCAGCCCTGCAAAAGCATTTTGATAGAGACCTTGTTTGAGAAATGAGGTCAATCTCAAATTTAACAGTGTTTTAGTGTCACGTACAGGCCAGTTCACAAAACAATCTTTAGTCCTGGCTCTGCTTCTTTACTTTCTATGCCATTGTGGAACCTGGTTATGAGGAGCAGCCTTGGCCCATCATGGAACCAGCACGCCTCACTGCTCTTGCAGCCTTCAGGAGCTGGACCTTTCTCCTGTCACCGCCCTTGCCAGCTATCTCTTTAACTAAAGAGATATTTGCTGACTGAGTAGCACCATGTAGTCTCACTCTGTGCAGAATTTGCACCTACCTGACAGTGGCTGAGTGTGTGCACTGCCCGTGCTCCTGATGATGTGCTTGCCAGCCCGCTGTGCAGTGGCAAAGCTGGACACGGGAGGATGCCCATAGGAGAGGGACTCTGTCCCCTGCCTTATCAGATACTTTGGTTTTATGATGAGTTTCCTTTATTCAAGCCTGGGAGTGCTGGGTCCTCCTGTTCACAAGGGTTGTAAAGCATTGTGTATGGAGGAAGCTTTGTACAGGTGCTTCTGCAGCAGGAATTCCTGGAAGAGCTCATGTTCTGCCAAATGTATGCCAGGGCAGACTTCACAAGAAAGAAAAAATGGGCAGGTTATTCAAAAACTATTTAAATTTGTAGCAGTGGCTATAACAAAGTAACAGGAAAAGCATGATGAATGGGTTTCTCCAGGGATGAGGAGGACACCTGGGAATGTGCTCTTAGAGTTAGGTGGACTGGCCCTGCTCCTTAGTCTTTTCCCTGCTGAGTGATGCTGTGCCTGCTCCATCCTTCAGGGCCTTCTCCCTGGAGCCTGCACCCCACCATAGGCTTCTGGATTTTGGAAATGTCAGGCTCTGTGGAGCACTTGGGAATTGCTCCCTGGGGGACTCAGTGCACCAGTCACGCACTTTACTGAAACACAGAGAAAGGCATGGCAGCTTTCTGGTGAAGGCGAGCTGAGGGTCGAGATTGGCAAGCTTCAGAGATGGATATGCAGGTAGGAAGAGCAGAAGGTCACTGCAGTCACTTCTACACTGATTGTGTGCTATTGCTGTTGCTTGTAGGATGTAACATTAAGGTGGTAAGCCTGTGGAACTTCTGCAGTGTATTAACATCATTTTCTTATTTTCTAGTTGCATAAGAGATGATTTGACTTCAGAAATAAGGTTACAGCAGAGTTGTGTTTACTTTATCCTAGTCCATGTATATTTCTCCTTTTTTTCCCAGTTATATCTGAACAAGGGGAATGCCCCTGTCAGTACCTGGCACTGGTCATGGTAATGGGCACACAGTATTGACAGAATACTAAGCACTGATTTTGACATTCTGAACAGTGCATTTCAGTCTGTCAGCAGATCCTTGGGGGAATAAAATACTTTATAAAATTAAATTATATGACTTGGCCAATTATTGTGCTGATGCCATGAAATAACTATGGCATATTTTTTTTTTTCCATTTCATGTTTGAAGAAGAAAGAAGATTGGACACTGATGAGAAGCCTCTAGTTGTGCAGTTGAATTGGAACAAAGATGACCGGGAAGGCAGATTTGTGCTCAAGAATGAGAACGACGCAGCCCCTGCTAAGGTGGCGCCTCCCTATCTCATGCTGACCATGGCTGGGTGGGAGCAAACCGGATTGAGTTTTTGTTACAGGAGCTCCTTCTATTTGTCTTCTCTCCCTAAATCCCTCTACTGTCCTCCTAGAAAAGAATATAAAAGCAGCCTGATGGTGTCTGCTTTACCCTTCATTTCATCTAGTAGCCCCAGATGCTGCTGCTCACTTCTTGAAGAGGAGTAAGTTTTTGTGACTGAGTTAGTGATCAAGTTATCACCTTCCATTCTTTCCCCAAGCTGTAAAATCAGAATTGCTTTAATGAGAATCAGGAAGGAAGAGGAAGCTCTGATAATCTATTTATAGTGAACTTTGAGATGCCACTGCAAAAGGCACATGACAACCCTCCACAGTGCACAAGTGAGGTTAGGAATCGGCAAACTCTTGGTGTGCTTAGACGATGGAGGGATGATTCTGAAACTGGAGTTTGGGATGAAACTAGATTTTCCACTTATGCTGGCAGGTAGGCTCTGCACAGGCTGCAGGCTCTACAGCCAAGAAATGTGCTGCAGCTCTTAAAGGCCGGCTATGCCCTTCGGTGTTGAGGCATACCTCAGCAGCTCATCGCCAATATTTTCTTTCTGAGTTCTTGTCTTGCAGATTTGAAAAATGAAATCCACAAATGAGGGTGAGTGAGTGTAAGAACAGGATTTATTCAAGTGTGAATAGAAACACAACTCCTGCAGGGTGAAAGGGGATTCCCATATGGGAGTGTGTTAGTGTAGGGGTTTATGTATCACTTGGGTCAATATTTTTGGTTCAGATTTATGCTAATCAGGGTTTGGAAAAGTACCAGCCCAGACTCACCTGCAGTCCTTTCCAGGTCTGCTCCACTTTCATTTTTCCACTGCTCATGGGGAAGTAAGAGGTAGAGGTTATTGGATTATAGAAGCTTGGTGGTTCCGAGCTGTGGTGCTGTGTGGAGCGGGCTTCTGCAATGGGCATCTGCACCAGGCCTAGGCTGGGCCATAGCTGGGTGACATGTCAGCATGCCCTGGCTCACCTTGGCACTGTCAGGCCTGCGCCAGTCATGCTTCACTGCTTTGGAAGGGATTATTGGGTTGGCTGTGTGGCTGGTGGCCAGGGAGCCATGTCAGTTCTAAATCTTGCCTGGGTCATCTGGAATTTCTGTACTACTGTTTTTTTTTTTCTGTGGAATACTAGAAATGTTGATATAATTTCAAAATACTACATAATCTTTGCTAAATCAGATAGCATCTTTCACAGGAATTCAGTATTAGCAAGCAGTAGCAAATGCAAAGTTCAGAGGACTTTGAGGGATTCTTCTGTTCAACCCCCTGTACATTGAGAGAGACTGTCATTGCTCGCTCACAGTGGCAGAACACTTTCCTTCTGTGTGAGGCCAGTGTTGCTTGCTGATCCTCACACCTATGCATGGGGTCTTGGATTTCCTCGTGGCCATGTTTAGTGACTTGACTGTACCTGAAGTGACGCACACAGGTTCGAATGAGTTTCTGTGGTCCTGCACTCACATTTCATTTCATCCTTGTGTTGTGATTTCAGCTGGTGCTGTGCATTCTGTTCACTTTGCTGTGGGCCACAAACCTTCATTGCCAGGTGAAAACTCTTCTTAGGACTAGTGCAATGTAAAAGATTCCAGAATGGAAACAGGAACATGAATGTTCTCTACTCCACCATCTTAGAAAGTGAAAGGCAGTTTTCTCTCCAGTACTTTATCTTTTTCTTCTTTTTAAAATTCTTCACCTGTTAAGTTTCTACCTAAAAATAATGTGGCTATGTGGGACGGCCTTTTCGTAGTTGAAAAGCAGATTAAGAACAAGCAAACACATACAAGGCCTGAAAAAGCAGTCAGGCGTTTTGCAGAAAGCTGATAAGTAGGACCCTGGTTTGTGAAAGCCACTTATTATGACTACTCTTAACGTTTCTTCTGAAGTTAAAGAAAAGTACCTACTAAGCAGATGGTGATTTAGACTCCTCATTTCTATGTTTTGTTAGGCTCCTTTTACTGAGGTTACTTTATGGTAACTTATTGGAGTTTTAGTCATTAAAAGTCAGATTTCATGAATCACACCCCAGTGTTCTTACTAGCTTTGAGTGTTTGTTTGCCTGCTTGCTCAATTAGTTTGAAAGTTAGGTAAATTTATATACAATTGAACACACAGACTCGAGTATGTAATTCACTTGGTTTTAAAAATTGCCTGTGTCACTCTAGGCTCCTCACTGTATGTAATGTCCCCACACCCCAGAGTTCACCTGGTTTGAGATGCTGTGTGTGGAGAAGAAAGCCTCCCCACAGGGAACATTATGCTATTCCTGGGTGGTGGCTAACGAGTGACGATGTTACTTCTATCAGAAGGTTCAAAGTAATGGACCAGAAAAGCAGGAGAAAGAAGGTGTTATACAGAACTTCAAAAGAACTCTCTCAAAGAAAGAAAAGAAAGAAAAAAAGAAGAGAGAAAAGGAGGCCTTGAGACAGACGTCTGATAAGGAGGATGGACCTTCTCGAGGGGATGACAGGTGGGTTTGCTCTGGAAGTATTCCCATTGCTCTGCACTGCAAGCAGGTGCTTTTTTTTTTTTTTTTTTTTTTAATATTTTTAGTTGCAGATGGACCCAGTACCTTTATTTTATTTTTTTCATTTTTATGTGGTGCTGAGGATCGAACCCAGTGCCTTCCATGTACTAGGCAAGTGCTCTACTACTGAACTACAGCCCCAGCCCACAGATGTTCTTAATGCAACTGGCTTTGGCCTTCCCAGAGGGCTATGCGAAGGATGCAGATTGACCCACCAAGTTAGGGAGTAAACGGTCTTACCTAAGGAAGGTCCCCTTAGGTTAGAAGCCTGCCCACCCTCCTGCTCACCCCAGCATACATGACTGAGGTGCCTGTTTCCTGAGTGGAGCCTCATCTGGAATGGGGTGGCAGGGTTTCCTGTGTGCCTCGGGACACTGATGTCTGGTAGAACGGGCAAGGCCAGGGAAAAGCAGGTTTTCCCTTTGAAGGTTCAGACTCATCAAGTCCCCCATTCCTGCCCTGTTACTCCAGCCTTATGGTAGGTGCACTTTATCTGTCCCAAGATATTTGAGCTCCTGAGCTCAGAGATGAGGGAATAAAGGGAAATCTCTTTGTTTCTGCATAACAGAAAGACATGTAGGTCACATCCTAGACTTTCCCTAGGTGGACTCTAGTTCCCAGTGTGCACTCTGCCCCATCCAGTTGCTAGTTCAACCTGCCCTTGGGCAGCTTTCTGTGCCTTGGTATTGAATGCATTGTACTATGTATGTTACATGGCCAAGTAAGGAACATACACTTCAGAAAGTCAGACAGCAGATGGGCCGGAACCCATGAGGAACCCAAGAGAAGCTAATCCTGTCTGTTTTTCCGTATAAATATATATACTTAAAGTGTTTACATAGAAGATTTTTAAACAAGTACAATCACAGCTTTTTCAACTGGAACTTTTTACATGGTATTTTTCCTGTATATATGTATTTCACAAAAACAGTTCTAAGATTATATGGCATTCTGTCACATGGTTCTTCCATCATTTATGTACCTGATTCTTTTTTAAAGTACCTGTATTTGTTTATAGCCTACCTCCCTACCCTAGGTCTGAGTAATGACCCAGTGAACATCCTTCTGGTATCACAGGCACTCATCCAATTGCTTCTGGGGAGGTACCGAGGGACAGTGGGTAGGAGCAGGTCTGCGTGTCTCCTTGGGAGATTTCCAGGACTGTGACTTGGGTATTCAGCTTGTTGGCTGACCACCCCTTCTCATTTTCTTACATGCTTACACCTCTTACCTCTTGGATCAGTGTATTACCTCTGTGTTATATGATATTCTCCACATACTAAATTTAATGTATTATTCAAAAGGTAACATCTTTCATGTGTTCATTAGCCATTTATATTTTTGTGGTGCAGTGGTCACCTTGAGTTTGTTTTCTTCCCACTTTTTAGAATGAGTTGATATTTTCTGTGTGTCCATGAATGACGTGTCCTTTAGAGTGGAATTTGCGCCTATTTGAGGTATAGCAAAACTAGTTTAATAAGCAGTTCAGGGATATAATCACCTGGGCACAGTGTAGCAGGCTGTATTTAATGTGGTTGTAAGGAAGAAGAAATTTGCATAGATCAATTGGTCATTTATTAAAAAAAAAAGTCTTGTTTAAAACTAATGCCTTATGGTTTGCTGTGTTTGTCAGTTTAGGTTTTGAGACGACATATAATTTGATTTAGAAAATGAGCTACTTAAAATGAGTTATATTGTTAACTTGATTAATTAAAATTTGATTTTTAATTATGAAAATTACGTACTTAGGTGTATTTATTAATAGCATATCACTTTTTCCATTTTGTCTTAATATTTAGTTTTCTGCTCATCACTCTGTAGTTGATTCCTTTACAGAAATTGTTAGAACAATTTCCTTTTGAAAGCTTAACTTTAGGAAAGTGATGTTGGTAAATCTTTTAGGTTTTACAAAATCATGAGATTTCACTAATTTGAGATCTTGAAGATTTATTATAATTATAAATAAGATTCTTACTTAAGTGCAATCAATCCTATAATTATTTCTCATGGTTAGAAAGTTGTGATATAATATCATTCATTTGGTTAGTTTTAGGATAACAATAGTCAGAATTTCTTTAATGTATACTCTGTAGATTTTCCTTTTGTTTTGTTATTGAATATAATACAGCACTTAAGTTGTGTGACCTAATGATAAGGATTTTGTTGAAGATATCTGCTTAGTTTGGTATATTATCGAGAGAGTATATTATCTATTTCATAGTAATTGATTAGCACATGGTGAGTATACACAACTTTTCCATGGGGTAAGAGGTAGCCCAGTAGCATCTACTCTTTTGATTTCATATAGTTTTGTGTTACAGTGGAAAAAGGTTTAAAGTTCTGTTACCACTTCTTTCCTCAGTGAGAATTCCCGACTGGCTGCTGAGGTATACAAGGACATGCCGGAAACTAGCTTTACTCGAACCATTTCTAATCCTGAAGTGGTTATGAAACGACGGCGGCAGCAAAAGCTGGAGAAGAGGATGCAGGAGTTCCGAAGCTCAGATGGGAGGCCCGATTCAGGTACACACCAAGTTGGTTTTCTGTCTGTGTGCGACACCAAGCAGATCTGCAGTAACACCAAGCAGATCTGTGCACTCTCTTGGGTAAAAGAATTCTCTTCCATAAAGAAATAGCCAGTTATGTACTTTCCCCAAGAATAACTTTAAAAAAAATTCTAGAGTATTTCAGATATATAAAAAGAAGAGAAAGAAATAGTGAACACTCATGCATTTATCATAGAATTTCAGTGATCAACAACCCTTTTCTTCTTTTCTGCAATATACGTTGCTCCATTCCCAAACTATTATTTTGTATAACTCCAATACCATTATTACATGTAAAAAATTAATAGTAATTTTTTACTCTGATCAAATAACATTGTTTCCATTTTCCCAGCTGTCTCTGGTAATTCCTTTAGTTGGAGTGGGAACCAAGTGACACACATGAAAATTGATTAATGTTTATTTGAATTAGGATCCAGAAGTGACTTACACATTGATTAATATGCCTTTGAAGTTTTTTACAGTAAAATTCCCTTTCTTTCCTTACATTTTACTTCTTTGTTTTTTAGTTGGTTTGTCATTGACCTTGTAGATTCTGCTGGCTGTATCTTTTTGTGTCAGTTGCCTTGCTTTTCTTTTTGTTTTCTCTCTTTTCTTGTCTGGGTGTAGATAGAGAGAGGTCCAGAACACTTACTTGATTGTCTTCTCACAAGGAGCAGTGACTTAAGGCTTTTTATCAAGCTTGTGGATGGACAGCCCTCCTGTGTTTCTGATCCACAGCAGTTGTTTTCCTTTGTGGTTCTTGAAGTGACACGTGGATTCAGCCAGAGTCTTCCAGCAAGCTTCTTTCTGGGCCTTGGCTACTGGTGGTCTTGAGTGACTTGGTATTTGGCGGGATGTCCCTCCTGTGCATGTCCTTCCTGGGGTTTGAGATGGCTGCTTCTCTCAGGAGTCCTTGTTCCTTTAAATTGTTTTGATGTTAGAAAACCTGGGTATCTTTTACAGTAGCATTCTTTCTTCCTAACAGCATCAACATGATTGTTTTTTTTTTTTTTTTTCTGTAAACATAGGAACAGTGTTACTGTTAACAATAGGGTTTAGAAAACATGTTGAGATTTTTGCGAAGTTGGTGTTTCTTACAAAGATGTACTGTTAAATTGCTGTGTTTTAAAATCACACAGTTCCTATCTGTATGACCGTGTTCCCTTATTGATTTACACTTGTTTCTTACTTTTAGAAGTTTGTGTCTTCATAACTTACATTTTTTCATAGTTTCAAAGTCAGACCTACAAACTAAGGTGCTCACGGAGAAGGGTGGCAAGTGGTCCTGTGAGCAGTGTGCGGTGTTCTCTCCTTGCACCTCATCTTCCCTCTGCCAGCATGTCTGGAGTTTGTTCTGTAGTTCTGAGGGAAATGGGAATAGATAATCTTGCTATTCTAATTATGCATGGGTTGTGAATATTTTTAGCTTTTTGACCTAAAATTTTTACTTCAATCTGTAATTGTATTCAGCAAAGAAGATATTTATTACAAAGTTACAAGTTAGTTATTACAAAATTACACATTAGTTATAAAGTTCTTTTACTTGTTAAAACAACAATAGCATATCCATTTGAGTTTAAACAACAAAAAATCACTCTATTGATCCAGCTTGACCACAGAGGTTTGGTCTGGCCTCCACCTCCATGTTTCTTGTGTAATGTCACATCAGGGGCTTCAGAATTGTACCTTTGGACATTTACTCTTTACACCTGCTAGCCTACTTGATAGTTGTAGGGTTTGGGATGTGAGGATTGGAAGAATTTCTCTGAAGCCTTTTTTAATCATAGTTTTGGTCTGGAAGGGTTGCTCGATTCCAGGCCTTTCTCTCCTGCGTCGAAGGTGTCATTGCTTGTCCAGTTTGAGTTTATAGCCACGGTCTGGCGCGTGAGGCTGGGTCTGTGACTGGGAGGCAGTTTCACACCTGTGTTCATTCCTGGGCTGGTATTAATGTGTTTTGTTTGTGTATCATTCTGGTCTCCACACAGGAGGTGGGCTCCATGGACTGTGTTCGGAAATGTGCGGTCACTGTCCTGCCCTAGGCCAGTGATTGCTGAGGACTCGGGGCTCTAGCACATTTCAGCGTGGGTTCCAGACGGCTCCAGCTTGCCACCCCAGCCGCCCCAGCATGGGGCCTTGTTTCTATCCTCAGTGCACTGAAAACAAGTCTTAATTAGATACTTCACAGGAATTGTAGGACTGGTGACTTCAAACAAACAAACAAACAAACAAACAGACTAGGACTAGGAGCAGGAGGGACTTCTTGATTCTTTAAATATTTTAATAAGGCATTTTTGAGATCCAAGATTTTTTTGTTTAAATGTGTCCCGTGTTCTATCAAGAATTTGTCATGATTTATAACTACATGCAACCAAAAAAGGCAGAGAAATATAAAGAAGCAAAAATTTTAAAAAGCTCAAGAGGAGCATTCAGAAATACCTCCCTGTGCCAGCCTCTGTCAGACCTGAAGGTACTGGCCAGAGGAAGGAGCCTGAGGTGTCCCTGAAATGAGCAGAGTCCGTTGCTCCTTGGAGGAGCCCCAAGCACGAGTTCAGGTGCATGTAAGTCACAATAAATAGCTGGCTTGCAGTATCAATTTTTATAAGTCACACGAGTGTTTATTTAAACCTTCTAATCCACATTAGTGGGTTAAATGTAACATGTATGTACATTTTTTAAGAAAGTAGGAAGCTTTTTGCATGTCCCTTAGCTGGTACTCCCAGATGCCCATACCTATATTCCACTGATGTCTGGGTGTTTTGATAGGAAATTTTGATGGGCATTGTCAATGAGCTCCTGAAGAGTTTTAAGCTAGGGATTTGAAAAGCTTTCAATTTAGCCTCAGCTTCAGATCTAGAGAGATGATTGTGGAGGCAGCATAGAAGCTGGATTTGAGGGAATCGTGAGTAGACGCAGCAGGCCTAGGAAAGCCTGTGTTGCCCATAGGAGGCAGAGGACACAGTGCATAGAGGGATGTTGGAGGGTGGAATACTGGGCCCCGTGAAGACTGGGTTTTACTCAGCAGTGTTGGACAGAGGTTGATGGGCTGTGGAGCAAGGGAGTGTTTGGGGTGGAAGATGGGTTAACCTGTGTCAGGTGAGGTGCTGGCATCGTGTGGGGTATCTTTGGGCTGGTGACTCAGTGACTGAACTAGAGCCCAGCTCTTTGGTGTCCGATGGAGGTGGAGAAGATCATCTATATGGGTGTGGGTGAGGCTCGTTGGAGAGAAAGCACACCGGTGATGAAAAACAACAGCAAGCAGAACAGTTAGGCAGTATTCTAGGGGCCCAGGAAGAAAATAGAAAAAAGACCCCAGGAACTCAGAGTAGAAACAGTAGAATTCGCAAGCAGAGCTTCTCTATTCAAGGGATGGTTGGGCACAAAAGGAACATTTTTATATATGTTAGATTCCCAGGAAAACTCTTTAAGAAAGTAAATGCTGTGGGCAAAGCAGCTATTTGTAGTTTTTAAAAAATTATTATTTGTTTTTAGATATACATGACAGTAGAGTGTATTTTGACACATTATACATACATGGAGTAGAACTTATTTTAATTAGGATCCTATTCTTGTGGATGTACATGGTGTGGAGTTTTGCTGGTCACATATTCATGCATGAACACAGGAAAGTTATGTCCAGTTCATTCTATTGTCTTTCCTTTTCCATTTCCCTCCTTTCCTTCATTCTCCTTTGTCTAATCGGCTGACTTTCTATTCCCTGCCTCCCTTGTTGTATCAGAGAGAACATCCAGCCATTAGTTTTCTGCATTGGCTTATTTTACTTAGCATGAGAGTCTCCAGTTCCATCCACTTACTAGCAAAAGTCATTCTTTTTTGTGTCTAAGTAATATTCTGTTGGTTTATATACCACATTTTCTTTATCTATTCATCTCTTGAAGGGCACCTAGGTTGGTTCCATAGCATAGCTATTGTGAATTGAGTGGCTAATAAACATTGATGTGGCTGTGTCACTGAGTATGGTGCTTTTAAGTCCTTTGCTTATAAGCCAGGGAGTGGGATAACTAGGTCAAATGGTGGTTGCTTTTCAAGTTTTCTGAGGAGTCTCCATATCGCTTTCCTTAGTACTTGCACCGATTTGCAGTCCCACCAGCAATGTATGAGTGAACATTTTTCCCCACATCCTTACCAACATTTATTGTTTCTTGTATTCTTGATAATTGCCATTCTGACTGGAATGACATGGAATTTGTATTTCTCTAATTGCTAGAAATGTTGAACATTTTTCCATATATTTATTGACTATTTGTATTTCTTCTTCTGTGAAGTGCTTGTTCAGAGCTTTTGCCTATTTATTGATTGTGTTATTTGCATTTTTGGGGTTAAGTTTTTGAGTTCTTTATATATCCTGGAGATTGGTGCTCTATCTGAGGTACCTGTGGTAAATATATTCTCCCATTCTGTGGGCTCTCTCTTCTCATTCTGTATTGTTTCCTTTGCTGTGAAGAAGCTTTTTAGTTTCTACAACCCAATTTATCGATTCTTGATTTTACTTCTTGCACTTTTGGAGTCTTGTTAAGCAATTCGATTCCTAAGCCAACATGTTGGAGAGTTGGTCCTACATTTTCTTCTAGAAGGCGCAGGGTTTCTGGTCTAGTGCCTGGGTCCTTGATCCATTTCAAGTTGAGTTTTGTGCAGGGTGAGAGATAGGGGTTCAATTTCATGTTGCTACCTATGGATTTCCAGTTTTCCCGGTACCATTTGTTGAAGAGGCTGAAGAGGCTATCTGTTTATTCTCCAGTACATGCTTATGGTGCCTTTGTCTAGTGCGAGATAACTGTATTTATGTGCATGTGTCTCTGTGTCTTCTTTTCTGTCCCACTGGTCTTCATGTCTGCTTTGGTGCCCGTGCCATGCCGTTTCTGTCACTGTAGCTCTGTGGTAAAACTTAGGGTCTGGTATTGTGCTTCTGCTTCCATTTTTCTCACTGAGGATTGCCGTGGGTATTGTGGGCCTCTTATTTTTTCAAATGAATTTCATGACTGCTTTTTTCTGTTTCTAGGAAGAAAGTCATTGGAATTTTAATAGGAGTTGCATAAAATCTGTATAGTGCTTTTGGAAGTATGGCCATTTTGACAATATTAATTCTGCCTCTCTAAGAACATGGGAGATTTTCCCATCTTCAAAGGTCTCCTTTAATTTCTTTCTTTAGTGTTCTGTAGTTTTCATTGTAGAAGTCTTCCACCTCTTTTGTTAGATTGATTCCCAAATGTTTTATTTTTTTGAGGCTATTGTGAATGGAATGATTGGTTTAATTTCTCTTTCAGTTGATTCATCATTGGTATATAGGAGTGCAATTGGTTTGTAGGTGTTAATTTTGTATCCTTCTACTTACTAAATTATTCTATGAGTTCTAGACGTTCTGTGGTGGAGTTTTTTGGGTCCTCTAGGTATAGGGTCATGTCATCAGCAAATAGGATAGTTGGAACTCTTCTTTTACCATTTGTATCCTGTAATTTCCTCTTTTGCCTAATTCCGTTATCCTCCACCTGGCTTGCAGTGGGCCCACTCTGGATGGTGTCTTAGCTGTGGCAGCAGGAGTGGAGCTGGGGATTTCTTCCTTATTTTATTATATCCGACCTCCTGAGTCCCGAATCTGCTTTGAAGGTCCAGTATTAATTCCCAGTAAAGTCTTTTTTTTTCTCACCTGCCTTCCTCAGAAGTTGCCTGTCTGCTTTCTTGGTTTCACACCATGGATCAGCCAGGAAAGTGATCTCCTCTATTCTGCCATCTTGAAAAAACTCCACTCTTTATGGTTAATATTAAGGAACTCAAAACTATTAAATTCAAGTTGTTGTATATCTGTTTTAATGAATTAATTACTTTGAAAAATGGACCTGATAGCCTCCAGTAGCCACTGGCTCAACTGAGGGTGAGTCTTCCATGCGAACAGGCTTGTACTGCACTTGTCAGGCTTTTAACATGCAAGTGTGTTCCCTCTGTGAGGTCTTCAAAGTGCAGTTGGCCCCCAAATGCTCTGTATACCTCAGTTAATTGATTGGTGGTGCAGATATTCTACCAATTGTTGTCTTGGGTTTTCTCACTGAGACATTCATTAACTGTAAGAATTTCTGGAGAGTCACTCCTTTTGTCTACCAGTTCTCGGCACACAATCCTGGGAGCATTGCGGCACTACAGAAAGACATGGGCCTGGAATTAGGGTGCATTGGAAACCTGTGCACAAACTGAACCTCAGTGTGTTCATTTTCAAAATGGGGAAATAATGCATCTGTCGGTCTTAGAACTGATGTGATGGACTTTAGTCCTCCTCTTCACTTTCTCCTTCCTTGTCATGTGTGGGAGGGTGTGTCTGTGCTCTGACAACATAGTTTTGTGCTTATAAAACTAGAAATCTCTTAAATTGGACTGACCCTGTTTATTGCTTTTTTGTGTGTCAGGAAAGACTCAACATTCACTATACTAAAACTGAATCATCATTTTAGACCGATGTTCTAAAATATTCAGATAGTAATAAAAGTAATTCTATCCAATAACTGAATTCATTTGGCCACAAGAATATGAATTGTACAACTGCCTCATTGTGATGTCTTTTTTAAAAGAGTACCAAGTGGCTCAGGATTAAATCATCTGTGGGACCCATGCTGATTTTTAAAGTGACCTAGTAAATTTCATCCATAAATTTTATTCAGACCAAATAGTAAACATAGTCTGTAATTTTGGGATCAAAAAGGAATTGTTTGAGGATTTAGAAACTGTACATTTTTTAAACAAAAATTAGGTGTCAGCCCATTGCAGTTTTCTTTCTTTATTTGCTCTTATTATCACAATAGTTGGGTTCATTTTGACATAATCATACACCCATGGGTTTTAATTTCCTCCATTTCAGTTCCCGGTGCCACCTCTTCCCACCCCCTCCTTCCAGTCATCTTCTGCAGTGACCTTCCTCTATTCTGTAGTCTTCTTTCCACTTGTTTATTCATTTTTAATCAGTGTGTTATAGATATATGTGAAGGTGGAATTCACTGTGGTGTATTTACACATTCACATAGTATAATTTTGTCAAATGCATTTGTATTTTTCTGTGGACATCTCAGTGAGGTTGCAGACTCGTCAGTTTTTAGAGCAGGTCTTGGTCTCCCTGGTTGTCTGGTGTGCAACATGAAGATGCCACTTGGGCCTGTCTGTACACTTCATGCCTGACCTGCTGTACACACATGGCTTGTAGATTTTTTCAAGTCTGCATCTGGGGCAGATCATAGCTTAGGAGGGGAAGTGTCCCAGTAGGTGGACACATGCCTTGTTCTGGCTCACTCCTGAAGTTGCCCTCCTTTGCCCAAAGCTGGAGTCCTTTTTGTTCAGTGGTATTTTGCCTTCCTCCCTGCAGGTGCCCATGGGTAGAGATGTTTGCATGCATTGGTACACATGCTCACACTCATTCTCAGAACTCTAACTAGAATAAAACCCAAGGTCGTGATCAGGTCAGGAAGTCCTGTGTGATCTGATCTCAGCCAGTCTCTGACTGTATCTTCCCCCTTTCCCCTCACCTTATCCACCCTGGCCAGTGAGCCCAGCTAGGCCTTCATCAACCAAGGGCCTTGGCACGAATAGGTGCCCTGCTCAGGAAGCTCCCCTGTCAAGTCCCTCAGGTCTCAGTGGCCTTGGCAATTCCCCAAGCTTAGGAAGCCCTGGCTGCTCACTCTCTCACAGCCATACTTCCTGTTTTACATGTGAATCACCATCTTGCAGCATCTGTTCTCTTGTTAGTTCTCTCCCCTGCATTCTACCTCCCATCCAGAATGGGAGTCTTAGAGGGCGCATGTCCTCAGCTCTGGCTGGTGTGAGGGTGCCCGTGGTGGAGATATGCTGGCAGCCTTATCTCCACCAGATAAGGGGGCTGGGCCTGGCAGGTTCACATCCTTGCACTGGTGTGGTCTCCCAGATTCTTAGGAGACTATAATTTACTGTGACTCAATTACCAAGATGTGGTTCATGCTAGAGTTGTTCAAGAAGGGAACATGGGAAGTACTCAGCAGCCAGAATAATTGCTTCAGAATTCAGAGGCCCAGGGAGTCATGGAGATTCAGAACTTGCTCCAAGAGATCCTCAGACCTCTGGGAAGCTCCTAATAGGTAGGAAAGCTGAAGACTGAAGACAGGAGCATGTGCATATCATGCTTTGGTATGGGGACATGGAGCCTGTTATCTTCTTTCCTCAGGCTCTCTCCTGTAGATGGGGATTTTGTGCTTATCGAGCCTGGGCCATAAGTAGAATGCGGACTCCTAGGAGTGGCAATAGTACACCACGTGTGCATTTGTGGATTTTCATGAATAAGAACCAACAGAACCTCAGGGTGCCAGAGTGCTCTGCTCTGGTTGATTTTTTCCCCCTCAAATGAGTTCACAGTTAGTACAAACTAGAATGTCATTTCTATCGAGGAATTAAAGAGCCCTGCTCTGTTGGCACACCCCTCATGAAAAGTCTTTGGGCTTGTGCACCTGAGATCTCCTCATTCGTATTCATTTTTTAAAAGAGGATCTGCTTAGTGGGTTCAATTTTTCATTTACTTCAGATCGAGGTTCAGGAAGTGGAAGTGGAGGAACAGGTTGAGTGATGCTCAAGTGCAGGAGTGGGAGCAGGAGCAGGGCTGCACCTGGGGGAGAAGGCTCTGGTGTGGAGAGAGAACGGGTGCAGCCTCCTCCTGCAGGGTTGCCCCCACTCCCTGCAGTAGCTTCCTTTGGTGCAGGTCTTCCTGTGGGGGCTGAAAGCATAGTGGCGGTGCTAAGGCTGCCTGTGCACCATCGCAGTTGGTACTTGAGAGCCTTCTCCTATGCTGCTGCAGATGTCTGATGTCCCTGTCATTGGTGTGAAATAAAGTTGTACTCAAAGGTGTCAAAATATTTTTTCAGGTGGAACGTTGAGAATTTATGCAGATAGTTTAAAACCAAACATTCCCTATAAGACAATCCTACTGTCTACTACGGATCCTGCAGACTTTGCTGTGGCGGAAGCTTTAGAGAAATATGGTCTGGAAAAAGAAAATCCTAAGGAGTACTGCATTGCTCAGGTATGTAACTGGAGTGTTATTCTTCCCAGTAGCACCTTGCTCAGGAGTTTGGGTTTAGAGGCAATTGTAACAGCTCTGCTGATTTTCTCTCCCACTGCATCATGTAGAATCTGACATGGTGAAACTGTGTGTTAGATCCACATAAAAGAAATAGCAATCTCTGTTCCATTACAAAATAATACATGTTCCTGTTATAAAAGATAAAAATGTGAAAAGGCGAATTGAAGAAAATAAGGATAGCTCAAAATTTTGCCACCAAAGGATAATCATACCATTCACATTTTGTTGTACATCATGTCATTTTTAATTTTGCATACATAGTTAACTTAATTTTTGGCAGGGTGGTGGGGGTGGTGCCGGAGTACCAGGGATTGAACTCAGGGGCTCTTGACCACATCCCTAGCCCTATTTTGTATTTTATTTAAAGACAAGGTCTCAGTGAGTTGCTTAGTACCTCACTTTTACTGAGGCTGGCTTTGAACTTGCAATCCTCCTGCCTCGGCCTCTTCTTGCCTTAATTTCTGAGTCAGCCACAACCATAGACCGACCTACTATGATCTTTCTGTCAGAATCGAAGCTGAGTAGATTTTAAAACATAGCTGTCCCCCTTTTTCCTATCTCAGCAAGCAATTGTTGAATAATGAAAATTTAGTAAATTATTAAGGAATGAAGTTCAGCAAACCCCACGTTTACAGTCTGAGCTCTGAGCTTATGAGGGTTCCACTGACTGCCCTTCATCTCAGAGGGCTCCTCTTGCCTCTTTGGGACCTGTCCCTCCCTCGTGCTCACCTTGTCTGTTGCCATGGGCTGTGCATTTTCTAGAATTGCCCCATGACCAGCGGCATACAGTCAGGACCCTATTGCTTGGCTTCGGACTTACGTGGTCTTGTCCAGGTTGTTGTGTGCTTTGAGTAGTGTCAGTGTGTAGTCACACCAGTCATGAGCCATGTCCCTGTGGATGGACACCTGGCCTGCTTCCACTTCTCAGCTCACTCTTCAGAGAAGGCTTTTGTGAAGGCAGGTGCTCGGGCTTCCTGTGGACACTTTCTCTGGGGTGACTTCCCAGCACAGCAGTGGCTCCCTCTCATGGCGGGTGCACGCGGCGGACATTTTAGGAAGCCAGGAGCTGGCTCCAGTGATGCGGTTGCACACCCACCAGCGGCATCCTTTTCCTCTCCCAAACTGGAGTCATTGCATTTCCAAAGTGCTGGCCCTTCTGACAGGCATTTAGCACTGTCCTTTTGTGGTTGAATTTTATATCCTGGAGTCATGTCCTACCTGTGATCTGTGTGTTGTGGATTTTCCCTCCACTGGTGGCTTTTCTTTTTCTTTTTTAAATGACACTTTTCAGAGAGTAAAAGCTCTTGGTTGTGTTGAAGACCAGCTTCTGCTTTGGCCTCCTGTGCCATTGATACTCTGGGAGAATTGGCTTCCTTCAGGTTTGCAGGTACTCCTGCATTTATTCCACTGATGCAAAATGCTTGGGACGTGGTGTTTTAGAGTTGGGATTTTCAGGTTGTTGCTTGCTCTTATGTGAAATAAGGGCTGATGTTCATTCTCTCTTGGTTGGAAACTCTTTTCTCTCGTTACTGCTTTGGCACCTTTGTCAGAATCAATGGACTACAGACATACGTGCTTCATTTTCTGGACTCGGTTCTCTTCCAGTGATATACATGACCTTTTTTTTTTTTTTTTTTTTTTTTTTGTCGGCAATAAGCTGTCTTCATTACTGTAGATTTATAAGTCTTAAAATCATGTATCATAAGAACCTATTTTTTCTTTTTCTTTTAAACATGTTTTATTCTGGGTTATATTTCTTCATGTCTGTTAGAATCAGCTCAATAGGCTCTACCTGTAGCTGTCTGGGACTAAGGCTGGGTTTGCCTCTCATCTGATGAGAAGGAGCCTTCTGCTCTGTGCAGTGAATGGAGGGCATCTCTTCCCTGACATGTTTTGCAGGGTTCAGGGTTGTTCCTTGTATCTCTTTTGTTAGCCTCAGAGGGAATTTTATAAAGAAGCTTGCTTGAATTTTATCTTTCTGCTGAAAAGCTGAGAAGTTATATTCAATTGGAAAAATAGATCCATATTAATTTCCATATATCCAAAAAGTAATAGCTCCATAATTTTATGAATATTGCCCAATTTTCAGCTGAGAACTGAAACATGGAAACAAGTATTTTCCTCATGTTGAAATAATGAGGGGATTCAGCTGTTTAAATGCATAAGAATAAAAAGAGCAGGAAGAGATGTCAGGAGAGCAGAGTCTTCCATGAGGCCTCACACAGGATGAGTGGTTCACACCTTGCTAGGCAGAGGAAGCCTGCAGTGGGAAGGGTAGGATGAGGCGGGAGGTGCTCAAGGCACAACCTTGGTGGACCCAGGGTCAGTCCTCCGCACTGGCTAGGCGAGGTGGAAAGTTTCACTCCAAAGGAAATACTGGGTTGCAAGCTTTTAAAGAAGCAGCAGCCCTTCTAGACTGCCTTTTCCCTTCCAGCTAGAGTGTCATCAGCCAGTAAAAAATGGCTGACTGACGGGGGTGGGGAGGTTTCTGCCTGCATGGCCTTGGATTTGGAGTCAGCAGGCACAGCGGGATGTGTTTCCTAAGGGAAGACACTTGGGATAGAAGACATTTGGGTGTACTTTCTTCTTCCTGGCAAGTATGTATTAAGTAGAGGAAGGCCCTACTTTAATGCATAATGCAGGGGTATTTTTTTTTGTTGTTGTTGTTGTTATATATATACTGGGGATGGAACCCAGAGGAAACTATTGGGCTCCATCCCCAGTCCTTTTTATTTTTTATTTTGAGACAGGGTCTCTCTAAGTTGCTGAGGTTTTGCTAAGTTGCTGAGGCTGGCCTTGAATTTGTGATCCTCCTGCCTCAGCCTCCCAAGTCACGGGATTACAGGTTGGAGCCACCATGCCAGGCAGCGCAGGGCTTTATGAGATAGTTGTTATATGTAGCAAGCATTATAATGTATATGGGAGACATTATCTACCAATTGAGTAAGTCTATGGATAATATAAATTTTATAAGTGTTCCTTATACTTGAAATTTGTTAATGATATTGTAAAATTTTTCTAAGTCAAAGTAATAGAAGTGAAGTGGTGGTGTAGATAGGGTCTGCTAGTGAGCAGTGGCCTGATTCTCTTCCAGCCTTGTGCTCTGCTGAGTTATGAGCATGTGGCAGGGGCAAGGGTGTTGCACCTGATACCTGGTATTGCTCAAGTGTTTGCTGTGGAATGTTCCTGTTGAGATGTGTTACTCTGACAGTTCCATAAGAGTGCATATGATTTGGTATGAATAAGGAACAGTCTAATATCTTTATAGTAATTGGTGGGTGATTTTACTGGTGGAAATCAGAAAGTAAAGAGACCTTGACCAGGGTCATGAAGTTACAGAAGCTTACTTTGGGTTTATTGACAGTTCCTTTGGGTTGATTTCTTTAGAGGGTCACTTTAGTTTTGGCTTTCTGCTCTAATATTTTCGGACCAATTTTCTTTTGCAAGCTTAGGCACTACAAATCAAGAGCTGATTGTTCTTTTTCCCTGAATTAGAATTTTTTTTTTTTATTTTCTCAGCTTGCCATCTCATGAACTGTAGTGGTTAGTGTTCTTCAGTCATCTGTCCTGTCTACCTATTCATTAGTCATTCATAAATCCTACAGATCTTCCTGTTTGTTAGATGTTGTGCTGGGATACAAAACCGGCAGCTGTCCTTCAAAGAGCTTATAGTTAAGGGGGATAGAAAGGCCAGGAAACAACAGGGCTTCTCAATTGAAGTGAGGTTGGCAAAAGCTCTTCAAAATGCTAATAAGCCCCCGGGGCTGGGGTTGTGGCTCAGTGGTAGAGCACTTTCCTAGCACTTGTGAGGCACTGGGTTCCAACCTCTCAATACTACATAAAAATAAATAAAGGTATTGTGTCAATCTGCAACTTAAAAAAAAAATTGCTGAGCCCCAGCTGCAGGATGAGTGGTTGCTGGCCAGATGTGAAAGGTGGCCAGAGCGGTGCTGGAAGCCTGAGGAACATGACCTGGTTGTGAAGTGCACATACCTCAATGTGGCTTGGCTCAGAAGTTGTGTGAAAGAGATTGAGGCAATGGAGTTGAGTGGAGATAAGGTCCCAAGGCAGTGTGTGCGCTAGGCCAGGAAGTTGGATTAAAAAGCTGGAGTGCAGTGCTGTAACAGCTTTGCTTCTTCAGGGCAACCTGAAGCCCTGTGGAGAGTCATGACAAGGTTCTACAGGAGTGTGACCCACTGGGTCTGTGAGTAAGGTGACATGTCTGGTGGTGAGGCCTGTTAGGGTGCACTTTCACGGTAATTGTAGAAATGGGCTTGGATTCTCTGGCTTTCCTTCTCTTTGTAGTTCCTGATGTCCCTGAATGGAGTGACAAGGATGCATAGACTCTGCAGTATGTGCAGGGCCACAAGATGAGTGGCAGTTGCCACTGTCTTCTCCATCTCAGGCTTTCTTGGGTGATTAGGAAAACGTGTTTGGCTAGTCAGAACACATAGTAAGAAGCAGCATCATTATCTGTCGAGAGTACAAGTAAGCATACTATCACAAAACAGTTGCTTACATGTGTGTAGAACAAATGGTCATGCATGTATCGCATAATCTGATTAGACTCTGATCATCAAGACATTATCTACAAGTACAGGAAACTGACCTGGTTTTGAGTGACATGTTGTCTGAAACTGCTTTAGAGAGAGTTGTTGGAGTGAAAAGATGGGCCAGGGACTGGAGAAGTTGAAGACTGCCATGAGGAAGTGGTCTTGCCTCAGGAAGTTACTTAGGGGTTAGCTCTCACGTATGATCTTTCCATATAGAAGTTTGTAACAAATAAAAATACTCAAGATTAGTCCATTTTAGAGGCCAAGTGAATAAAATCTGCCCAATCAGTTGACTGAACTATTTATTTAAAACTATTTCTTTCATGTTTGTGGATGATTTGATTTTTATGACTAGGGAAAATTGTTTATTATGCATGATCAATTTCATTCTACAGCAACTTTTCTTTTTGGTATTGGGGAATGAAGCAAGGGCCTCATGCTTGCCGTGAGCTATATCTCTGGCCATTTTTATTTTATTTTGAGACAGGGTCTTACTAAGTAGCCCAGGCTGGCCTTGAACTTAATCCTCTTGCCTCAGCCTTATCTCAGCTGAGATCACAGGTGTACAACACCACACCCATATCACAGTGACATTATATTCATTCAGTAACATTAAGAATGCCTGCTAATTTACCTTATAGGCATATTCACTGTTAATTATTTTTCTTTAGGTTATGCTTCCCCCTGGAGCCCAGCATTCTGATGAAAGAGGTGCTAAAGAAATTATCCTTGATGATGAAGAGTGTCCTTTACAGATCTTCAGGGAATGGCCAAGTGACAAAGGTAGACTTCACTATTAGAGATTACCTCTGTGATACCTCAGATTACGCATGGCCCACCTGTTGTTCACCAGATGATGCAGATGTCTGCATGAATGGTTTCTGATGGCTCTTTGTTGCATGGTGTTCCTCCTCCTCTGTGGGTTGGTTGGGTAGCTCCTCCATGGTGCCATGGTCTGTGGGACCAGGCTCAACTCCTCTGAGTCTCCTGCACAGATCTTGCACAGTGATACTACAGGTGAAAACCATGTCTCAGGAAGACACCAGACTATTAGTAGTGCTCAAGGTCTTTGTTACCTGTTAGCAGTGAAACACTTTCTAAACTGATCTGATGAATTATGGCATTTGGACAGATTTGTTATGCTAGTGAAAGTAACCTACAACCCTACATATTGCCCAGTATTGTGGTCATTTCAGATACAGGCTGAGTATTCCTTATCTGAAATGCTTAGGATTTTGAAATTTTTTTTTAAGGTTTAGAACATTTGCATTTTTATAATGAGATATCTTAGACATGAGATCCAGCTATAAACATGAAATTCATGTGGTGTGCACCTTACACACAGCTGCAGGTGCCATTGGGCACTGTTTCAGTGCACCTGCATCTTGCCTTCCACCAGTTAAACGCTGGCACTCAGAAGGTTTGGGAACTTGTAGCATTTTGGATTTCAGATTTTTAGATCAGGGATGCTCAACTTGTAATGAATTCATCCTTGGCATTGTTCAAATAATTTCCCCTAATTATTTCAAAACAGTGATGGCTTAAAGCTGTAGGTTTTAGTTTATTAAACATGGGTTTTTAACTTTCAGAGTTGCATCATAAGTTAATTGTGCTTTAATTTTAAGTAGTGGGGGCTTTTGCACCAATAAAGACATAAAAATTCATTGCCAGTTAGATTGTATCAGTATTAAACATAGGTTGACAACTGTAAAAATACCTACAAGCAAACACTTCAGCAAGTAGATTTCTAACTTCATTAAAATACACACTTAGCACTTTTCTGGATAGTACAAAGGTAAACTTCATTAAAGAAAAATTGCTTTGAATTCTGATTTATTCATTTGAATTAAATCAAAATCAACTCAACTAAAATAGGTTGTGTGTGGGGCGGGGGGGAAATGGTCACTGACCATGGGATATCCACCAGTGTAAGACTCGGATCCTCTCACACTGATGTGCATTTTGCAGCAGAAGATGCCCTTGGAAGCCCATTGTTAATTGAAAGATCCTTGCAGTGTTTGCTGGAGCCATTGCAGCTCACCAGAGGCTAGTGCTTCCTTCACTGAGTAAACCTGTAACTTGGACGAGCCTTGGCCTACTTGTTCCTCAGTAGAGGTTACTAAGATGGACCATCTTGATAAATGTCTGGGCATTTGACTGCTCATCAGCATCTACACACCAGACTGTCTGGCTGATGGTTCCCAATTTTCCTGTTCCAGGGATTTTAGTCTTTCAGTTGAAGAGGAGGCCATCAGACTACATCCCAAAGAAATCGAAGAAGCTTGTGGAAGGGAAGCCACTGAAGGGGAAGGAGAGAGCAGACAGCTCAGGCTACGGATCTGCTCTCCCCCCTGAGAAGCTGCCCTACTTAGTGGAGTTAAGCCCAGGTGAGGAAGCTGGTCATGCCAGAGAGTGTTAAAAATGGGCATTTTTAGCTTTGATTGTTTCTGCTTTTTAATGCATCTTATTAATGTGTCTTTGCTGTTGGCTGACTTAACATTTTCAGACTACTTACTTTTTAAAAAAGGAATCTTCTTAAAATGACTTTTATTTAAAATAACAAGCAAACTTAATATCATAAATATATAAAAATAAAGTTCATTTGGACAAAAAGGAGTATTAAGTAAAATTTAAAATAATGTGTACAGCATTTCAAGATAATTTGAAGCAGTCTGTTTTCTTTTAAGAAATTTTTTTTCCCAAAATAACTTTAGTTAAATACTTAATCTGCTAAAAGCAGCAAATTGAAATTTACTCCTCCTAGGGCATATTTAGTATATGTGTATGTGTGTGCATCCTGTTCTTCATAATGTGCTCACAGTGTTGAAAAGGAATATCTTTAAATGTAACAGGGCATTTAAGAAGCCCATCTGGATTTTTAAGTAGCAGACTAAGTTTATTTTCTTACTAGTCCTAAGAGTACCCTGCGTGGAGCATGTGCTTAAGCTAAAGCTATGGCGTGGTCGTCCCTTGGATAGAGCAGTGCACCCACGTTCCTAAAGCAGTTCCACACAGACACATTCCTGTGTGGTGGATATTGCATAGGCACTCTATAGGAGGCATTTTGTTTATCATTCAGCCAAAATTATGGAATTTATTATTTAAAACAGGATTGTGTGACCTGTATTATTATGAAGATATTATACCATCCTCCCCACCCCAAAGAAACCTCATTTAAATACAGCCCAATTAGTAATTATAGGAAAAAATGGCCTAAAAATGCATCTGTTGTGTAGAAAACATGTGGGTCTGTAGGCAGAAATTGTACTTTCTCTTCTTTGATTTTCCACCATTTAGTTTTATTTCCAAGGTTGTTTAGTTCCTTGGGCTGCTCCCTATAATCGGCAGAGACATGGTGTTTGTGGCCCAGCAGCCTTAGGAGTTAGCCAGGGTGCTGATGCCACCCTGGTTGGTGGCAGTGGGGCTGCAGGTGGCAGCCCACACTCGCTCATGCTCGAGGATGCCCAGGGAGTGCAGCAGTGCTGCTTTGCCTCAGCACTGTCGTGTGGACCACTGTCCTGGGATCACTGCTCTAACATGCAGGAAAGCGCTGGTTCTTGTGTACCTGAGGGAGGACATGGTGACAGAGAGACAGCTGTTTGTTTTTGAAATTACCATCTGTTCTTTAAAATTTTTTCATTAAATGCTGGAAACTATGATTATTTTCTTTAAAACCATTTTTTTGAATGTTTAGACCTTAGAGAAGTTGATAAAAAGCAGCCAACAGAGATTTTCAAGTGAAGAGTGGGAAGCTGATTCTGGTGGCTAGCAGAGCCAGGCTGTGTTTGTCTCTCTTGTTTATTAGACACTTACTTATTAAACACTGGGCACCTTCTGGGCTATACAGGTGGAGCCCTGACCAAGCAGATCAAACCCAACCTCACATTCTAGTAGGAATTCCCATTTGACCTGCTTATTTTATACTTTCAGTTTCTCACATAATCAAATGTATAGATTTTTTTTTAGGGGTGGGAAGATGATGGGCCCTAGATGCATGGCATTTCTGTGCTACTTCCACCAGATGCTGATTGGCAGGTCTTGGCACTTTGCTACTTTCCTGCAGCATGCACTGAGCTCCTGCTGTGGGCAGAGCTGTGAGTGCAGCGGTGACTAAGACCATCATGTCAGGGAGTCCCCATGCCAGGAAATAGCCACCGCTCTGTAATAGTGACCATCTCCAGCCTGCGTGGCCTCCACCTTCTGTGGCTGCCAGGGAGAACTTTCCTCTTTCTTTACAGGTGCCCGAGGACTGGAGCTCTTTGTGCTGTCCTGAGGGCCACAGGGTTGGTGGAAGGCCTGAATGCTAGGCCAGGTCTTTCCTGCACCAAAGGCTGTGTTCTTTCACTAGGTTATGAGGTGTTCCTAGGTTCTCAGATTGCTCAGTGTGCATGCTGAATGAAATTGATCTTTTTTCCATTCATAAGAAAAGAATATTTGTACATATTAATTTGTTATGAATGGAAAAGTACTGCATCTTGACTGGGCACACGGGCAACCAAGCACACAACCTCGGTGAGGTCCTGCTGGATGCAGAGGGAGGTTTTGATATGTGGTGTGAGCTTGCCCCAGCTGTGGGAGGGATGGGCAGGTCACAGCTTTCTTTGTGTGGATCTGAATGTGCTCTTTAAGCAGGGCTGTCGGCCAGGCAGGGTGGCGACCTCTGTAGCTCACTCGCTGTTGCTGTCCTGCCACGTGGTGACTCACCTGCTGTCCTGTTTTTCCTAACAGTCTCACTGATTCTAGAACACTGACTGGGGCACTACTGTAGTCTTGTCTGCACAGCTCTGAAAGCTGAGGGTAAAGTGTACCTTTTCTTCCTTTGAGCCGAGTCTCACTGAAGTTCACCTCTGCGTCTCTTCTCCTCCTTCCCTCTTCTGCTGCTCTGCATGGTTTCTGTCCTGCTGATGCTGCCTTCACCTGGGTCCTGGTTGTGTCTCAGCCCCAGGGAGAAGGAGTCACTTTGCCTACTACAGCTGTCACACTTACGAAGGTAATGCTATGCTTCATACTACTTTTGTAACTGTGCACTAACAACCTCATGGCAAAATAACACTGATGACCTGCTATTGCATGTCCAAGAAATGTAATGTACTGTCCTATTGTTCACGCCTGTGCAGCACCTGTGTCAGAACCCACTTGGTTGACTAGAAGCCTATTTTGCTGCTCTTGCTTTTCCAGGTTCGCCCTGGGGAGCAATTGTGGCTGGGCCCAGCTGGCTGCAGCATTGCTGTAGACAGAGAACAGAAGTGCCTTTAGGGTGTCTGTAGGCTTTGTTCATGCCAGTCCATTGCCCCCTCACATTAAGGTGGAGCCTTCCACACCTGAAAATCCCACATACAGATGGAAATTTACACCTGCCTCATGTAATGGGTCAAGGTTGGAACATAACATATGTATATGAGGCACAAGGGAAGCCAATACTTCAACTGGGGCTCTATCTCCAGAATGTCATGTACATGCAAATGCCCCCAAATCTAAGCAATACAAAATCTGAAACTTCTGGTCCTGATGGTTTTGGATAAGGGACACTGTATCAGAGGCAGGTTTCTGGGAGGAGGACCACTCTGCTGAGTCACCTGCGTGCCAGGGTGTTCCAGGTCGACTGTAGCTGTCCACTGGGAGAAAGATGTTCCAGATCTTGGGGCTGAAGTTGGCTGTCTGTAGAGGAAGGGGAGGATGTTGGGGTGTTTGTTGAGGGAGCAGTCTTACTGTCTGGCTTGGAGATGATCAGCTACTGTTGGTCAGGAGCAGGACCTAAGGTGTCACAGAAGGGGCAGGAGGCACCCAGACCCTGCCGCCCTGCTCACTCCTCCTGCTCCCCTACCTTGGACCAAACACCACTTGCCCACTGGCCTTGGGCCCTACCAGGGTGTTCTGGGTCTGCACAGGTATCCTCTCTGATTTCTTCTGTAGCAATGTGGGGAGAAAGCAGAGCCTGGAGAAGCAGCTTGTGTTCTCCCTCCTTTCTCTTTCCAAATCCATGGGTGTAGAAAGGCACACAGCAGCTCAGGGCCAGCTTTTGGAAGCTTTCGGAGGTTGACATTTCAAAGGAATATTGGTGTGCATTTCTCTTGTCTCCCCCTAACAGATGTATCTTTTATGTTCTTACATATTTTTTTTTGATATCGGGAATTAAACACAGGGGCACTCGACCACTGAGTCATATCCCCAGCCCTATTTTGTATCTTATTTAGAAACAGGGTCTCACTGAGTTGCTTAGTGCCTCACAGTTGCTGAGGCTGGCTTTGAACTTGTCATTTTCCTGTCTCAGCTTCCCAAGCACATGATTACAGTCATGTGCCACCATGCCCGGCATGTTCTTAACATTTTTAACTTTATATTGAAATAATTGTTCTTATTTCACCTGCTTGCATGTTTGTCCCCTGTGCTTCCTTTCTGCTCTGTTGGCATAGTGTCTGTGCACCTGTGTTGACTGCATGACCTAGTATTAGTTGTTGTTCATGCACTGCCGATGGACAACTGCCTGTGTGGACACTCACTGAGTGCCAAGGGCCAGGTACAGCCTGGCCACTAAGGAGCCCGACGAGCAGGGAGACGAGTTGGTAGGAATCTTCATAAAACATGGTGCATGGTTAAGAGGAAGAGGTGTGGTGCTCTGGACACAGAAGAGGCATGTGTCTTAGAACTGCCCAGGGCATTTAAAATGAACAAAATTCCAGGTGGTGAAGGGAAGTGCCCAGGTCCAGGAAAAGCCCCAGAGGTCTTTATGCCTTGCCTGGATCAGGACAGGTCAATGTCCAGATGGGTTAGTGTTGTAAAGTCACATGCTGTTCTGTGCTTACCCACAAGTCATAGCTTTCTGAAACATTTCAGAAATAGAAAGCAGTTGTCATTAGAATGCTATTTTGTAGAGTCTAGTGTATTCATGGTGCCCTGTCTGTGAGAGTTCAGATTCACTTCAGCAGAGTTCAGCTGGCCAGAACTCCGCACACTCACACTGCAAGGACCTCCGACTTCTGAAGCCCTGAAGCTCACATTCCTGATCACGGGAATGAGATTGTAGGAGTTCTTCAGAGAGTCCTGAAACAGGTCAGGCAGATTCGCAAGCGCCTCTTGAGGAAACTGCTTGTTGTTTTTGCCACGGGATTGAAAAGTATGGTTGTGGTATGTACATTGGGGTCTGAGATGGTGTCTAATTCTTGGATTCTGTGAGGTGTGCATTCTCACATGTGAACTCTGAAACCAGAGAAGTCTTCAGGGGATACCCTCTTGCACCAGCAGGAGTACAGTGGCTGAGGAGTGAGTGGATGTGCCTCACGTAAACAGGACAGAGGCCTGACAGTACTGCCTGCTCTCCTCCTCCACCTCCTCCCCTCCCCTGTCGTGAAGAGTCACGCTCATGGAAGTTACGAGTGCTGACAGTTCAGAGATGGTAAAGTGACAGAACCCAGACAGACCCAGTCTTCCTTCCTGCCATTCACTCCAGCTCTGCTTAAGGAACTGAGCTCTTCACCAGCTCGTCTTCTTCAGGGATGGTCGTCAAGAGTCACTTGTTGGGAGTCTCCACCTACACCTCACCCTGGGACTGTGCGCTAGGAGGTCCAGGTGTGCCGTGAAGGTGGCCGGTTTGCCCTGTGAAGGTCCTGGGCTGAAGGAAAGGCCCACATGTCTTTAATGATCTTACTGTTGCTGATTCCCTTACCTCAGATTCCTAGCGAAGCCCCTGGCAGTGTGGTGGGGAGTATTTCCTCTTAGGAGATGAGAGGGTGGGGTGAGTGGCAGTCTTCCCACTTCACAGTAAACAGAAGCTAGTGTGCTTCTCTCTTGGAAGTTTCTGCACTTGGTTTGTTGAGCTCTCTGATGCAAGTTGGTGAGGTCTTAAAAATTCTGAGAAGGCTGAGATGTAATGTCTTTTCCAAGGGAGTCCTTTGTTTCAAATAGCAAGAACATTAGACTTGGCACGCAGAGCTCTCTCCCTCTCTCTTCACAGATGGCTCTGACTCCAGAGACAAGCCAAAGCTTTACCGCCTTCAGCTGAGTGTGACTGAAGTTGGGACAGAAAGGTTGGACGACAACTCCATCCAGGTATGCAGTGGTGGTGCCGCAACTCTGGGCCCCACACTCTGCGGTGGCTCTCACATGTCCTTAGCAACAACCACAGGGGAGAGCCTGCCACGGAGCTCATTCGTGGGTGAAGGAAAACTGTAAACCTTACGTCCACTCTGAGTCAGTGAGATGTGGGCCTGCGGACTTCCTCAAGGGCTGTGGACTTTCTCCACAAGATGGTGAAAGAGATAACTGTGGAAGCTCCTGCCAGTGGGTCTGATGCTCAGTCGTGGCCTTCAGTGATCAGGGACTGGAGGTAATTCTTGGGAGCTTGAAACAGAACCTAGCACAGGATTTATCACTTGTTTGAACTCCAGCAAATCACTCTCGATCTTCTTGATTTTCAGTTGTGAAAAGGTAGGGTTTTTAGTTTTACATTCCTTCACTCTTAGCACAGCAGTGAGACACAAAATCGGGGAGTTTTAATCAAAACTATCTCTATATATTTGTCCATAAATTACCTAGTAAGTGTTTAAGAAACCATGTGATGCTGCTACCGCTGTCTTTTTTGTTCCCCAGGGCTGGGAGGGAACCCAGTCTTTGTGTGTGTTAGGCAGGTGCTGCCACTGAGTTACATCCCCAGGCTCAGTTGTGTGCTTCTTAATGCAGAGTTAAAATATTCCTTAAATCATGCTACTAGATGCTAAAAATGCCTTAGTGTTTTGGCAGTGTTGCATGATTTTATACTGTTGGTGTTGGGGAAAATGCACTTAAGAAAGTACCAAGAATCCAGAGCTCCTTGGGTGATATTGATCATAGAAGGGGAACTCACAGTTTCAGTTTGTCTTTAAATCTGTGTGTGCTTGAACAAGCCTCTGGTTCCCTTGTGCTTCCAGCTCTTTGGCCCAGGAATCCAGCCTCATCACTGTGACCTCACCAACATGGATGGTGTGGTCACCGTGACACCTAGAAGTATGGATGCGGAGACTTACGTGGACGGCCAGCGCATCTCGGAGACCACCATGCTGCAGAGTGGCATGAAAGTGCAGTTTGGGGTGTCGCATGTGTTTAAGTTTGTGGACCCCAGCCAGGACCATGCTCTTGCCAAGAGATCTGTGGACGGAGGCCTGATGGGGAAGGGCCCAAGACATAAGCCTGGGTGAGCCATGGGAACAGTGTGTTCTGACTAGGAGTCATCGGCTGAGGTGTAAATGGCTTGACTTTTTATTTTTTTTATTATTTTAGTTTTGAAAAAGTTAAAGCAGGATTTGTAATTTTGGTTCCTATTCTTGTTAATTTGGGTTTGTTTTAGAGGGAAAAAGAGCATGACTTCATCTTGATACTGGAATTTCTAATGGATTTTGAATTGTTTTTGTTTAATCTCTTTTTAAGCCAGTACACCAGAACAATACTTGTTCCTTCGTAGAAGATCACAATATTCTATGTAATCGTCTTGTGTGATTGGGATTTTGAAATTTTCTAGGGAAGTGTTTTTTCTACAACTGGTAACAGAGCACACCCAGGTCTCTCAAGGAATTCAGAGCACATGAGCTCCACCTGGAGGTGCTCTGAGGACCTTCGGGGTGGCCTGTTGCTGAAACCCTGGAAGGCATTACTGCCTTTTAATAACGGTAATGTTGAAGCATTCGCGTTGAGCTTCTTTATTATCTGTATTGCAGATTAATAGATATTGATCTTGGAAAAACAGCTGCAGTAGCTCTTCCTCTGTGCTATTTAAAGCATCTTGAAAAGTCCACTGAAGTGTGAGCTTTCCATCCAGCACCGACGTAAACCAGACTTCTGACGGGCTCTGTTGCTCCCGTTAGTTTTCCCATGGCATCTCTGGTTATCTACCCAGAGCTTACACTTTGGGCCAGGTATTATTAGTTAGACATTGATCTTTCTCCAAAACAAACACTAAATGGCTCATCACATACGTTTGTTTAGTCAGATCTGTTCCTAGCTCCACTTGAGCTGAGGTTTCAGCAAAAGGCCAAATCTCTAGGTTTCCAAAGAAAACTAGCAAGTGCCTTCCTAGGAAAACCCATTCCTTTCCACCACCTTCCTTCATCTTGAAACTGAATATGTCTGCATTCATCCTTCCACTGTGTCCAGGACCACCGGTGTTCAGATTTCCCCTCACCAGCCACCTCCCCAATTCCTGCTCCTGTCCTTAGTCTCACTTGTACTCTTCCTTAGCCTGGCTCTCCCTGGATGGGGTGAAGTGTGCCTGTGTGCAGACTGTCCTCCTCCTCACTCCTGGCTGCCGAGCTCCACCAAAGACCACACGCGAGCTGTGCTTTTTTTTTTTTTTTTTTTTTTAATAATTTTTTAGTTGTCAATGGACCTTTTATTGTCTTTATTTATATGCAGAGCTGAGAATCTAACTCAGTGCTTCACACATACTAGGCAAGCGCTGTGCCACTGAGCCACAACCTCAGCCCAAGCTGTGCTTTTCTGGAGTGGTAGCCCCTGTCCACGGTTACTGCTCTTGTGTGCAGTTGCCCTTTGCTTCTGCACTGTGATTTGCTTCCGTGTTCTTTTCTACTTCGCCGGTGTCTGCTGCTGCAGGTAATTGTGATTGAGGGAGGGACCCCTGTCCCATGTTGGTGGGCCCTTCGGTTTTGCTATTGTAGTTTTTCTGTTTTTGAGACGGTCAAGCTCCTTTTGAGTGTTTGCCCTCTGACTCCTGCTTTGAAAGCCTGCAGTTGTTTCTTCTCACTATGTCTCTGGCCAAAATATAAGAATGTGGCTTAGGCTTCAATAAGAAGAATGTGATGTGAAATTTTTTTATTATTACATATTTTTCTGGCAATGCTCATGAAAACTGTTGTGGTTCATGAATTAGAAGAGCTCTCTTTTTGTAAACATTCACTTTGTTCTGCTGTCCAGCTGCCACACTCATTTCTGAGGTAATAGCCAAGCTCTTGGATACAGATGTCAGAGCCCATCTTCAGGTCATTGTGGGTGTCTACCGGCAGGTGGCAAATTTTGGTACTGATGGTCAGTCTGGGATGAGAAGGTCTTGGAATGATGCACTGATGCCTCACGTGTGCATCTTGTGTGTGTCTGTTGGAAGCCCAGGGGCTGTGCTCCTGTGTTTTCAGTGCTGAGGACAGGGAGATGGGACCCATCACGGCCATGCAGTAAGTCACTCTGGACTTTTTCAGATGCCAAAACAGCATGGATGGCCCATGCTAACCTTGAAAGAGGAAGCTTTGGAGGAAGGATTAGAAAGCTTTGTGTGGTGCTGTGAATTGGTTACTGGACATTAATTATGAAGAGCAAGAAGGTGTGGTCATACTCATGTTCTGTCCTTAAGAGAGCACAGGAGGGTGACGTGTGTATGATGGGCAGCACAGAGGGCAAGCTGTGTGTCTCTCTGTCCCCATCAGACATCAGTAGCAATAGTGCAACCGAATCTCATTCAAATCCCCTGAGGCCAGCAAAGCACTTCCATGTTTTTGTGAATATCTTGGTGACAGATGATGACTAAGAAAAACTTGGTGATGTTTATAGAAAGCTGATAAGTGTTTAGCCTGCAGTAAAAGCTTTAATTTCTTTCAAAAGCTATTATTTAAAGCATTGTATTATTTTACATTACAATATAGTTTCATTTTCTTAGTGATGAGGTAGAGGAATTTATACCTGCTTTTCTAATTTGTAAAATTGTATATGCTACCACAATACTTATTTAATTCTATAGATTGAGCTTAAATAAAAATTCCAAGTAGCATGGTGCTTTGAAATTATAGACCATATATTTTTCAAATATTAGAACAAAAGTGATTTCATTCTTTTTGATTCTGTATAGCAAGCAGTACAGGACATTAGCCATTGATTCTAGGTGATTTTAGGATCTTTTTCTCCTTAGGTTGGAACCAGTGGATCGATTCACCCTTTCTTTGTGCCAAAGAATACAGCTTTCCTCAGCCTTTTTTGCTCTGAAAAATGATATTTGTTTTATTCTGAGTTACTTTTTAATGATGCGTTTAGAAGTTTTGGTATTTTGAGATAGCATTACTGAAAGTTTCCAAGGTCTGTCTTATAGCTTAAGTGGTGATATCCATGTGCTTCACAACTCCCACCAGCCGTCTCTCAGCAGGAGGGTGGCTCTCAATCTTTGCCGCAGCTCACCTTTCCTGTAGCTGCATCCTCAGAGGGTCCTGGGCACCTCAGTCTGTGCACTTACTTCATTTATACGTCATTTGCAGCCCAAATATGATGAAATATCCTCTTTGTTTATGTCAATTAATTCCTTGTTGTTAAAGTATAGATTTTAATACAATCCTGAGTGTTTAATATATGCCAGGAAGAAAAGTTCATAAATTTACTGTAATTTTAAAAAAATTTTTATATCCACGTGCTCAAATAAAGAATTTTCTTGATGACGTTTAGAACCGTGGGATATTTAACTAACTGTTCTTGCTGAATCATTGAGAAACTTTGCCCTGTCATTTGAAAATTAATTCCACGTTTCTTTTCATTTGGCCAGGACTGTTCAGGAAACAACCTTTGACTTGGGAGGAGATGTCCACAGTGGGACAGCATTGCCGACAAGCAGGGTAGGTGGAGGCATGCCTGTGACCTGAGAGGACACCATGGGCAGACACTGGCCACACGCTGGCCATGCATCCACAGCACTCCCCTGTAAAGACAGACCACAGCGGTCCTACCCATGGGTTTTCCTGCTCTGCTGTGGGTTCAGAGTGATGCATGGAAGAAGTCAGAGGACTGCTGTTTTTTCCCACGCAGGGATGTTGTGCTTTCTTTCCCACGTGTTGCACACTTCCCAAGACTCCTCCTGTGTGTCCTGTCAGGTGCCCACGGGCCTGCAGGTGGTGCCCTGCTCTTGTTACTCCTATTGCTTGACCTCTCAGACGTGGCCCTTCCACAGTTATCCTTAGTTCTTGTGCAGTGTGTCCCTTTCCTCATTTGATCACAAGCTACACCAAAGCTCAGTGGCTGCCACAGTAGGCGTTTTCTTTGCTTGCAATTGTACGGTCTTGTTGGAACTACTGGGGCAGTTGGTTTGCTGGTCTTGTAGTGGCAGGGTGGCTCACAGAACTTGGTATTTCCAGACCTTTCTAAGGGGTAGACCCAGGGTGGCACAGTGTCATGCCTCTGCCTTGTACTGGTTGAAGCAGACCACAGGCTCATCCTGGTTCTAGGGGAGGAGCACCACAGAGGGTGTTGCTCATTGGTGGCCATGAAGCAGCAAGGGCCTGGGAGTACTCTCCCACATCAGAGCATGTCACAGGATCTCCTGGTTTTAGGGACCTTTGCTGTGTCCCCCACCAGCTGTCCACCCCGTTTTCCTGTTTCAACTCACACTGCAGTTTCTTGAGAATAGTTGTGTATAATGGCTGTCTCCACCGCTGACTCCACACTCTAATGTGCTCCTGCTGGCTTCTGTACTGCCAGGTGCAGCCTGGCTTTCTGCATCATGCTTCCTGGCAGTGTGCAGTTGTGCCCACTCCTGGAAGTGCTTGCTTTTGATTTCCAGGGTGTCCTCTCCCGAGCATTCCCTGCTGCCTGGTAGTCCCTGCTCAGGCTGACTGATGGTTTCCAGGCTATTCTTTTCTGACCCTTCCTCGATGCCTGGTAGTCCCTACTCAGGCTGATTGCTGGTTGGTCCTTTTTCCTTGAAGGCTTGTCTTCTGGAGTTGGGAGGGTTGGGCCCAACCCTCAGCCTAGCCTAGGCCCCTACTCTTCTATTTATGCATGTCTCTTGTTGAATTGCCCTGTTGCCTAAGGTTACACCATCTGACATTCATTGTCCCCTAATGTGTGCCTAGGGTCTGACCTTTTCAGACTTTGGTCTCCAGAGGCTTGCTTGGCATCTCCATGTGGGTGTCTGAACAAACTTCACACTTAACATAGCTAATGCAAGGCTAGATCTGTTTCAAACTTACTTCTTCTCCTGATCCTTCTCCACCTTAGTAAGTAATGTCATCATCCATATGACATTGCCCAACACAAACCTGATGGAAGTTGCCCTTGATTCTTTTCCTTCATTCAGCCTCTGATGAGGACAGGCACGTTGTGTACATCTGCCTCAGAAGACTCTGGAACAGCTCTGGCATCACGGGTGCTGGGTTCCACCTGTCTCCCGTCCTCCTGTTTTAAAAATGTGCATGCAATGGTGCTGGTGCACTGCTTTAAGCCCCCATCACAGCCCTGCCTGGCTTCACCTTCCCTCCTAATCTGCTTCTGCTCTGCTGCTACTCGGTCCCACTGGCCTGCTCCTGCATGAGATTGTCTCTCCCATCAGAAGGGGTTGAGAGCTCTGGACACCTGGTTCTTGCTCCACAGGCCATTTTTGTGCTTCCCTTACCTGGAAAAGTGCCTGGCACTTCACAGCATTTATCTCATGCAGAACTGAGTAAGTGCTCTTGGAGCCAAGCAGAGCCATTACTCATAAGCAGCTGTAGTTGACAAGACAGCCTTGATAGGTGGAGAGAAGAAAGAATGAAGACTGTTCATCCAGTGTGTGCTGCTGGCCCGCTTCTGAGCTGTGTACACGTGTTCATCGACACAGTTCAGCACAAATGGGCAGGTTTCTTTTCCATACCTTTGTGTCCTGCTTCCTTCAGCTGTCATTCTGTGAGCATGTTCTTGTGTTTTTAAAAGTTAAGTAAAACAGACTCATGTGGATGTAAATATGCTGTGATTTATTTACCCATCACCTTGTTACTAGCATTTGTAACAGATTTTTGTCATCCAAACAGTATTGTCAGTGACTGGCCAGGGAATTGGAGTCTCCAAGTGTGTCTCCTGAAGTGATTATTGTGCACAGAAATGTGTATCCATGGCATAGCTGTCACAGCACTCTTTATGTGATTAGCCCTAGCAATGTCATAAAGCATTAATGACTTTGTGAACTATGATGAATAGATAACAAAATATTGTAGAGCCATTATAATTCTGTAATATAAAATAGTGATGTAAGGTATTTACAGTATATGAAGAGTATTGCACAAAATGGGTTATATAATCCCATTTATGGAAAATATGAAAAACTGAAAAAATACATACTCAATTTTAATCTGTGGGTAGTAAGATAAGGACAGTCTTCATTTACTTCTTACCTACATTCAGTTTCTATAGTAGATGATTTCTTGGATGAATTTTTGCTCTAAATAATTTACCATATTAATTTTTTTGAATGTGTTTTGATGGTTTTCTCTTCTTTTTTGTGTGCCTTGCAAACGGTTAGTCTACTGTTTACAAGTACTTAGCTATGTCTGTATTGGACCACCACGTGTTTTTGCTTTGTAGTGATTAGAAATCAGCTTCTGTGCTGAATTCTGTAGGTTTTGAGCTGTAAAGTAAGCAGACTTTCTACATCTGATCGTAAGACTGATAAATAAATAAAAGACCCACAGCTCTTGCTGGTACACACAGCTCACAGTTCTCTTCTGTTTGCTAGCTCACTCCCAGCTCTTGAAAACAGAAGTGGCTGTGTATGTCATGTTGTTCTCAGTGCCAAGTGCTTTGGGCATGCTGCTGTGGACTGGCTGCTAGGAGCTGACCGGGCTTTGCCGCTCCTTTCCCGCAAGGCAGACCTGAATCCGATGTCTGCCTAGAGTGCTGAGTGCAAGATGCAGAGCCTGGTTTGCATGCATACTGACACACTGTGCTTCCCCTGGCACAGAGCACCACCAGACTGGACAGCGACAGGGTGTCCTCCACCTCCAGCACGGCTGAACGAGGGATGGTGAAGCCTATGATCCGTGTGGATCAGCAGCAGGACTACCGCAGGCAGGAGAGCAGGTAGGGACTATTGTATGAAGCCTCTAGGAGGGAAAGCATTCCTAGAGGGCTTGGAGGCAAGAGACACCAAACTATGTATAACTGCATTTTAGAATGACATTTTAAGAATGCTTTCAATTATATTTTTAAGGTATTTCCTTTCTGTGTTATTGAATTTTTTAAAAAAATTACCTGGTTAGTAATTGTGTCCCTCATATGCTGTAGCATTACTGAGTTGATGCAAGCTGCACCTTGAGTAATAAGGTAGCCCTTCCAGATGGCCTGCTCTGTGACAATGTGTAGAGGAAGAAGTTTTTACAGGACCTTAATATTGATAATTCTTTTATTTAGAGGAAACCAGTCATTTCACCTATTTCTAGAAGAAATCTTTAATGTTTAGAAAGATACAAAGCCAAACTGACTTTGAAGAGAATCTTGAAGCGTGTCAGAGAGCCATGTGTGGCCCCTGTTTCTGATGTGGCAGACAGGTGGAAGATAAATGATTTTTCCCCATGGCTTTGTTTTTAACTGGTCTTTTAGGGTAGAGAACTTCTGCTTTCTGTTTCTTTTTCTTAGGATTTTTAATGTCTCACCTTAATAAGTTGAAATTCTGTGTCCTTGTGACTTCCAGAACAGTTTACGTGTTAAACAGTAATACCAGAGCTTGTGTTGTCCAGTACCTGTTCTGAAATGTCGATGGGATCCTGTCCTGTAGAGCAGGGAGCTGCGGGTGCTCTGCCAGCCTGGAGGAAGCCAGCTGACTGTTCACTGTCAGCCCTGCAGTAGCGGAGACAATTGGTGGGGAAGCAGTTGTTCAGTTTCCCATCTTCCAGCAGAGGTCACTGTGCGTTGCAAGACTTCAGTGTCCTCTGTCTGAGTGATTACATATAGTATTTTAAATGTGTTTATTAAAGTGTGTCGGATTTCATGACTGCACCAATTAAGTGTTACTTGTTCCAAAGCTATGTGGTGTGAAGACAGCGAGAATAGGGTGGGAATGGAAAGAAAGGCTCATCTGCTTTCATCTTGTCTTTATATCCACAAAGCAACATGTTTACAGTTCAAACAAAACCTTGAGTCTTTGCAAACTGATTTTACCATGTTAGTTAAAATGTGTTCTTATAAAAAATAAATTTCTGACATACAATTAACCATCATATGGGTATTTTGATACCATATTGACACAGTACCCGTATTTATTAATGTTATACATCATTAGCAGTCTTTCCCTCCCCAAGTGGATTCATGTCCTCACTCAAACATCCGTAAGTTGAAAACTATGACACGTTTCTCATTCCTTTACCTATACACAATGTTGCTCCTTAAGTACTAATTTTAGTTTAAAAAATCCTTTTGTCACAATTTGTTTTTCTAATCACAGTTTAACCTTACTTTTACCAGATTTGTTAAAATTATAAAATAAATAATTGGTAAGGTTTATCCAGGTTCGTTTTGTGGGATATTAAAGACAAAATCCATTAAGTAACTGTCTGTCTGCAGTTTGGGTGTCTGTAAATTCAGCAGTGTAAGAGAGAAGTATAGTAAAGTCATTGAGAATTTAAATTATATTCTGCTTATAAGAGCATCTTTGTTTTTCTAAATTATTGAGTTAAATCCAAATGATCAAATCATAAGCTAGAAAATAAACTTTAAAGAGCACAATTTGATGAGAAGGGGATTTACCCTTAGGAGTGTAATAACTTATGCTAACACACATGATATTCCTGTTCTCCTTGCTTACCTGGTGCTGGGGGAGGGTGAGGGTGGAGGGAGGAGATTGAGAACCCAGCCCAGGCTTCTTTTTTTTCTGCTCTCTGTTTATTCATTCAGTGAACGCACCTGTGATTCTAAATGCTTGCTTCAGCAGCTCACCACCAGCTGTCAGTCCCCACTGAAGTGTTGCTGCTGGCAGGCAGTCACCCAGGGTCTGCTAAGTAGCTCAGTTTCAGATAACCAACAGCTGCGCTGGCTTTCCATCTCACAGATACATGGTTTATTTGAGTTTGAGCTAACTTCAGGTTGATTGAAGTCAGTATTTAACTAAATGGATATTTTCCTTGCAATATAAATCACTAATCCACACAACTCAATTTTTCTTTTGTGTGCACAAAGGGTAGGACACATGTTCTTTGGCTTCTGCTGTCAATTTTCTTGATTTCTCAGACAGGATATTTGAAAGTTCTTATTGTCTGTTAAAATTCACTAAATGATAAAGATTTTGAAATGTTACGGAAGCTAATCACTCATCTGTGTGTGTGTATGTCTAGCTTTTGGTAAATATTACATATAAAGTATAGCTAGTAGCAAAGTAAAGAATACTAACTTCACGGTCCTAATTACATATCTAAGAGAAAGGGTATTTAAGTTAAGCACTATCCAATGGGGAAAGCAGGAGATTTAAATTGGAGTTGTGATTGTTTCCCATACATGTTTTAGAAAGTCTGTGCTTAGCAGTGGCTTTCAGATGTGTTTTGACTGTTATCACAACCCAAGGTCATCTGATGCATCACCATTGGGTGGTGACCCACTGTTGGAAGAACTCTTACAGCAATAGAAATGTCCTTATCTTTTGAAATAACTTGATCCTGAAAGCCTGGAAATAGGTAAACATTAGCACAATGCTGGTTCTTAGAAATGCTCCAAACTCTAGTTTTTCTTTATTTTTTTAAATTAGTTCCATATTTATGTAGTGTCAGGCCAACTGATGCTAAAGTACCTTAAGAAGACAGGAGTAAGTAGATGCTTATTTGAGGCTTTGGTACTGAGTGGCTAGGAAAACCCTAAAAGTCTTCTTCTCTGGTACCCATCAATGTAATTTTTTTGTGGGGGGCAGGGGAGGGTACCAAGGATTGAACTCAGGGGCACTCGACCACCAAGCCACATCCCCAGCCCTATTTTGTGTTTTATTTAGAGACAGGGTCTCGATGAGTTGCTCAGCATCTTGCTTTTGCTGAAGCTGGCTTTGAACTCGTGATCCTCCTGCCTTAGCCTCCCGAGCCACTGGGAATACAGGCATGTGCTGCCACACCCAGCCTTGGTGCCCATTAATAGAGAAGGACAAATGATGTCCCACTTCTAGGAAGTGTTGGACTTGGGTTCCAGCTCGCCCTGGCTCAGCTTCTCTGGGTGTCTCTTGTGGTGTCTTTTCACTGTCACCTGAGCCATAGTGTAGCATGTGCAGGATACCTGATCCCTGTCCCAGACAGGAGTGCTTATTAGCAATACAGGATCGTGTATTAGAGCTGCTCGGGCATGGTAGTCTGTACTCAGAGAAGCTGGTATTCTGTGGGGGGTGCTGATAAGATCGTTCCCCATCTGTTTGCCTCAGTGTCTGAATGGATCACCTATGAGGCAAGGGCTGTTTTTTATTTCCCGTTTGAAAGTCATGTGAGACTTAAAGTAGTTGTTGAGATCCACGCAGGTGGCCAGTGGTGTTGGTAGATGTGTGACCACATTTTAACTTCCCTTCTTAGAACTCAGGATGCTGCTGGGCCAGAACTGATGCTGCCTGCCAGCATCGAATTCAGGGAAAGTGGTGAGTATTTTCAGATTCTGCTGTTAGTGCATTATTTCTTGTTTGTTTTTTTCCCATATGACTTTTACGTTCTTGTTTTCTATCTTACAATCTTTTTACAGCTGAAGACTCCTTTTTATCTGCCATTATCAATTACACGAATAGCTCTACAGTACATTTTAAGTTGTCCCCCACTTATGTGCTGTACATGGCATGTCGGCATGTACTGTCCAGCCAGCACAGGCCCGATGTCAGCCCCACGGAGCGCACACACAAGGTCATCGCCGTGGTCAACAAGATGGTGAGCATGATGGAAGGGGTCATTCAGGTGAGTGCGGCAGGAGGCCTGCCAATTGTGGAGTTGGCACTCGGCCAGGGAAGGCAGATCCTTTAGCACTTCTGGCCTGCTGCATATTTGACTGTCCTAAGGCTGCTCTTTCTAAATAAGTTATAGTAAGAACGTAGAAAACGTGTACCTTAAGATGTTCAGAGGAAATGTAGACCTTTATCTCTTTCTTCCCTATGAACTTCAGAGTAAATGAAGATGAAACTGTATGTGATGACACACTGATTATGGGAAAGACCTCGCAATTGCCACAGTGGTTGTGAGCAAGTGTTGCGACTATTGTGCATTTTTGTAGCATTTTTCCTTAAATGATTATTGAAGTGTAATTTACATGTTAAAAAGCAGCTGCCTTTTTTGATCTGAACAGGTCAGTAGCATTTAGTGCATTCACAGTGTTGTGTAACACACCCCCCCCCCCCACCGTCCAAAACACTCTATCACCAGCTCCTGCCTGCTGCTCCTGGTAGCCACCGCCTTAGTGTGCCATGGGCAGGCCGGCACTGCTCCCTGGGTGTGTCCACTGTGCTTTTATGGGAGTGGTCTGTTTCTGACCACATGCATAGAAGAGTGCTGGGCATCAGAACAGATTTCTCACTGAGAATGAAATTCTTTCAAGAACCTATCTTGAAAGTCTCAGGACAGGAGGATGCATTCTGTTGGTGGAATGGCTTGGTTCCTCTAACTACTCTCGATCTATGGTTGATTAAATTGGGATAGCAGATATTTATTTGAAGATTCAGTCTTTAAGGACCTTAGCAGTAGATTCACAGGTTTCAAGTTTCTTACTCAGGAATAAAACTCTAGTAATATGATGTTAAATGATATGGGTAGATGGTTTGGTTGTTTTCCTCCTAGCAAGACCATTTGGGGGAAACTAAGATTACCTTTTAATTCCCTCAGAATTGTTTTTAAAAGACAAAAATTTTAAGAAAATGTTTCCTTCGCATGCATGATGTAAATTTGGTGGGGTTATGATTCTCTTAAGCTAAGAAATAGATAAAAAGAAAGGACATTTTATTTGGATACCTTTTTGTGACTCTAGTATCATCATTTATAGGCAAGCATGAGTTTCCTTTTCAGTTGAGGCACTGGCTGTCTCCCTTCATGTTTGAACTTGAAAAGCACATCTCAGAGTGAAGCCAGCCACAGATTGCCCTTAGTAGATGTGTCCTGGCCAGTGTCCACTAGTCAGGGCAGTCACTGCTGGTAGGACAGGGCTTTTAAGCTTCAAATTATGGCAATGAATAATTTAAATTCTGCTTCCAAAATCCCATTTATTTCCCTTAGCATAGGTACAGTGTAAGTTCTTCAAGCAGTTTTAAATTCTCAGCTTTTGCTTTGATGTTTGTACTAGTCTTTGCTGTCTCTCTCATTTCTACTAGTTAATTCTGGAATGGACACTCAGTGTCATTGAAAGATGTTTAGAAGTCCTTCCTTTGCCTATCTTTTAAAGAGATCAGTATGTTTGTGTGTGTTTTATTGTGACATCATCTTTATAGATAAACGATAAAATTCATTTAGTTACTGTGCCAATTTTAAGAACATGAAACTAATCCTTTATGTCATATACTTCCAGAGCTGCTTCAGAATCATAAATGAAATGTAATTGGGAATAACATAACTGAATGTTGTACCTTCATGTCGTACCTTCATGTTAGTGTTTTGATTTTTTTTTTTAAACTGTCATGATTGTTTACACGTTTCTTTCTCTTGTTCTGCTGATTTCCCCGTCTGTTTTTCGCCAGGAGGTAGACCAGGTTGATCAGGTAGGAAACACTGCTGGGAGCTGCTCCTAGCTGCGTTGGCTTAGCTGAGTTTCTCATGCTGCTTCCATGTCCAGTATGACACTACAGCACCTGGACTGAAAGTTCATAACCCTCATCCAGCAACTGAACACGCAGTACTAAAACCCCTTTGACTGTGCAACTTTTATCAGCATTTCATAATTTCTGCTTAATGCACTTCAGTGTGGATATGAGATGACCAGAGTTCTGTTTCTTCTCCTTATTATTTGTCTTTGGTTCCTATTCTTTGACTCTCATCTGAGGTTGCCTGGCCTGCACATGTGGTCGGGAGAGGATGCGATAGATCAGTACTGGATACTGAGTCACATGGTGTCCGTGCCAGTGACTACAAGTATCAGGGTGGCTGTGGGTAACTGTGGATACATCTGTGTATACTGCACAGATTACCAGATAATGCACAATCTACAATTTGGTGTTTTATTACTTGATATCTGCATTTCTCCACTGATTGCATAAATCAAAGCTAATTAGACCCTGGTCTGTATACATGGGTCCTAAGAAGCAGTTGCAGTGGCTGTTGCTTCCCATTGTACACATCCAAATTCCTCTGCAAGTATCTGGTATCTGTGGTCAATTCCTGGGTGAAAATGGAAGGTACTGGTCTGTCTTTGCAGCTTTTTGGAGCATTCCTGTCTGTTGTTGTCACTGTGGTTTGTGCCACATAGCTGATGGAAATATGTTCTGCCCGCAGAAGCAGAAGAACATCGCAGGGGCACTTGCCTTCTGGATGGCCAACGCATCTGAGCTGCTCAACTTCATCAAGCAGGACCGAGACCTTAGTCGGATCACGCTCGATGCCCAGGACGTTCTAGCACACCTGGTTCAGATGGCATTTAAGTAAGGAGCACATTTTTGAGGATGACACCATTCTGTGAAGAATTGAATCCTATCTTTTCTTGTTCAGTTTCCAAAGCAAGTATTGATGTTTTATTTACCTTAAGTGAAGATGGTGCTAAGGAGCATAAGCCAGAGGTGTTGGTTAAGAGTCTTGGATTCAGTGAGCTCTGCTTCAGGAATCCTCAGAGTAGTGACACTCTTGGTTTTTCGAATGGAAAATGTTTCTAAAGAGTACAGGTTGTTTCCCCCGTGGTAGCATGTCTGGCCGTGCCGAAGCATCATACTGAGATGATTGAGCTTGTCTAATGCTTTCAGATACCTGGTCCACTGTCTTCAGTCAGAACTGAATAACTACATGCCCGCCTTTCTGGATGATCCTGAAGAGAACAGTCTGCAAAGACCAAAAATAGGTTAGGCTCTCCCGTGATCCCTCCCTTTTTTCCCTTCACATTTAGCTCTACCTTCATACTTAAAATATGTAAGTGTGTGTTTTTGAGTAAATGAGATGTCTTATTGAATTTGGCAGTCTTTAAATAATAACTCCTAACCACCATCTGTTTTGTTTATGAATGTCCTTTTTGGGTATGTCATACTAGCCATACTTTCTAAGTTTTCTGAGTGAACCTGTTGGCTAAAGAGTGATTAGTTAATAATAATATGTAGTTTAAGACCATGCCACTGTTCCCTATTTGAAAGAGATTGGTATTTTAAAGTGAGTCAACACAGTTACTTCCATAGCTGCCATATCCAGGTTTGGTGTGGTTCAGAAGGTTCTTGGGGGACGTTTGGCTCATTTTCATTCTGTATCTTGGACAGATGATGTGCTGCACACACTCACGGGAGCCATGTCCTTGCTGCGGCGCTGCAGAGTCAATGCTGCCCTGACTATCCAGCTTTTCTCTCAGCTGTTCCACTTCATCAATATGTGGCTGTTCAACAGATTGGTGACAGACCCGGATTCAGGGCTGTGCTCCCACTACTGGGGAGCAATTATCCGCCAGCAGTTGGGACATATCGAAGCCTGGGCAGAGAAGCAGGGGCTAGAACTGGCTGCAGACTGTCACTTGAGCAGGATCGTGCAGGTGTGTGTGGTTCCTGTCCCAGGGTAATGCATTTTATGACAAGTGTGTCAGATATTATGATGTACAAGAACTTGGATCCAGTAGAACTCAGAACCTTCCTTTTGTTGGGTTTTCTCATGTACGAATAGTGAAACAGTGAGGTGCTAGCACCTGCCTGCTCTGACAAAGCACCACAAACTGGGTAGCTCAGTGGAAGTTTGTGGTCTTCCAGTTCTTCAGGCCAGAGTTGAAATCTGTTGGCAGGGTTGCCTCCTTCAGAGGCTACAAGGGAGGATGTGTTCCAGATTTCCCCAGCCTCGGGTGGTTTCCAGACAGCCTGCCTTCGAGACACATCTTCCCAGGTCTGCCTTTGGCTTCACACAGCTTTCTCCTTGTGTGCATGCCTGTCCAAGTGTGCAGTTGTAAAAGGATTCCAGTCACATGACCCCCCAGCCTCATTTTCACCTGTTACCTCTGTAAAGACCACATCTAAATAGGCTACATTTTGAGGTGCTAGGGGTTAGGCCTCTAAACATTGGAATTTTGAGGGACACAGTGCAACCTTTAACAAGTGGTTAACTGGTAGAGTATCGAGACCAGTGAAGTGTATTCAGAAAGCTTCATAGTGAAAGATAAATTCCAATTTTAAAATGCACAAGCCAGATCATGTCCTAATGCCTTGACTCACTCTGAGGAAATTGTTTATATCAAAGAATAGGCACTGTGTTTTGTATTTAAGGAAATAAGGAAATGAGTTATATGTAGCCTCAAGACATATATATATATATATATATATATTTTTTTTTTTTTTTTTTTTGTATCAGGAAATAAACCCAGGGGTGCTTAAACACTGAACCACTCCGCAGTCCTTTTTATTTTTTGAGACAGGGTCTCAGTAAGTTGTTTGGGGCCTCACTAAGTTGCTGAGGCTGGCATTGAACTTGGAATCCTCCTTCCTCAGCCTTCTGAGTTGCTGGGATTACAGGTGTGCACCACTGCACCTGGCTCCAAGGGAATTTTGAAATGTGTTATGAACATTAATAATTGAATCTGATTATGTGTGTATAATAGTAAAATCCAGAAGGCTAGGCAGGAGGATTTCGAGTTCAATAACAGCCTTAGCAATGGTGAGGCACTAAGCAACTTAGTGAGACCCTGTCTCTAAATAAAATAAAAAATTGAGCTAGGGTTGTGGCTCAGTGGTTGAGTGGCCCTTAGTTCAGTCCCTGGCACCCCCCACCTCCCAAAAAAGGATGACATTCTTAGTTTAATATATTAGTTGATATCAATAAGTGTGTTTGTGTGTTTTTTCCTAAATTTTGAAATTATATAAGCAAGTTATTGGCTTTATAAATATTACATAAAAGATTATTATTTTTTCTGCTTCTGGGGATTTGAACAGGGCCTTGTGCTCTACTGCTAAGCTACATTCCTAGACCCAGAGAATATTTTTGAAATAAATTTGTGATATTCATTTATTCTTTTAATTAGGCAACCACTTTGCTTACCATGGACAAGTATGCACCTGATGACATTCCAAATATAAACAGCACCTGCTTTAAGTTAAATTCACTGCAGCTTCAAGCCTTACTACAAAATTATCACTGTGCACCTGATGAGCCTTTTATCCCCACGGTAAGTGAGTGTTACATTGTGACCAAGTGTGAGTGTGTTTGCGCAGGGAAAATTTGAATGAGGAGAAAAAAGGAACACCTACTTCACTATTTAGTACATTAGTTTACTTAAAGTCCATTTTATAGTTATCTGAGACAGTTCAATGCTAGGAGCAGAAACTGCACAAGTATTTTAAGCAGAAGAAGAGCTATTAATCTGGAAGAGGCTGAGCCAGGCAAGCCTGCTGCTTGCTGGAAGGAATGGGGACCAAGAGCCCAGACCACAGAGTCTGCCCCGATGGCTCTTTACTCAGAGGCAGCTGCTCGGACAGCGCCGTGGGAACCACCTGAGCCCTGAGGATGGAGTGGGTGGCTATGTGAGCCACCCTTCAGTGTTGCTTTGTGCCAGGAGGAGGCAGGAAACAGCCAACACTTGAAGCTACACAGACAGCAGTGCCACCTACCAGTAGAGCATGTCATTGTCATGTTAGGGAGTGCCAGTTCCAGTGAGGAAGTGTGGACTCTGGTTCCACAGCAGCCTGCGTGAGTGCACCAGTGTAAGTGGCATGAGAGGGCGTGTGCAGAGGACACTCAAAATGTCTCAAATCTGCATGAGAGGGATGGACATCACCATTCTGGTGTGGATGTGCTGGAGGCCCGCCCCTGTAGGGAGGCAGGCAGGATGGGGACTGGTATTAGTGTCTGGAGTGGGAGTAGTAGGGTGCTGGGCTGGGTCTTCGTTGGTTGGACTGTGCATTAGGACTGACGTTTCTTTTGTGCATCACATGCCGTAATGTGTTTAAGATGGAAGTCACGCGTGAGACTCTAATTCAAAAACTCCCTCTATTGATGTATTTCCAAAGTGGGAAATTTACTGGGTCAATAACTTATTCATTTTTTTAATTTAACATATAAGCTTTAATGTTTAAGTGGTGAAAATGTTTAAGAGTGAAAAATAGTGAAGAGCACCACACTCTGCTCTTTTGGGCGTGGAGGGCTTGTGACACAGCTGTTAGTATTTAGTATGTAAGCTTTTTACTGTTTTTTTTTTTGTTGTTGTTCTGGGGATTGACTCCAGGGGCACTTAACCATGAAGCCACATTCCTGGTCCTTTTGTTGTTTATTTTGGGGGAAGGCCTTGCTAAGTTGCTAAGGCTAGTCTTAAACTTGTGGTCCTCCTGCCTCAGCCTCCCCAGTCACTGGGATTACAGGTGTGCACTGCCACATCCAGTCTTTTCACTCCTAAATATTTTCACATTAAATATTCAACAAGAATATGATAGTTAACGACTGAAACATAAAGCTATTTAAGAACTGTGCACAGATATAACTATTTGGAAAAGAGGAATAGCATTTTCTTGTGTTGAACAGCTTCTTCCTATGTGCAGCCATAAGTAGCTGAGGATTAGTGGCATCTTGGTCCCTATTGAAAATGTGAGCATCTGGCCTGTGAGTTGTCGGTTCTCAAAGCCAGCTAGTGAGCATGGATGAGCTAGAGAGCCTGCTCTGTCTCCAGAGCCCCGTGCCCATGTAGGTGTGTCTGGGAGGTGGTGAGCCACTGTGATCACTTGGCTTCTGAGTGTTGCTGGTCACACACTTCAGGTGTTGAGCATCTTCTGTGACCTAGTGCTCTTTTCTGACAGGATCTCATAGACAACGTGGTGGCTGTGGCTGAGAACACAGCGGATGAGCTAGCCCGGAGTGATGGGAGGGATGTACAGTTGGAGGAGGATCCTGACTTGCAGCTGCCTTTCCTCTTGCCAGAAGATGGCTATTCTTGTGACGTTGTCAGAAACATTCCAAATGGTTTACAGGAGTTTTTAGACCCTCTGTGCCAGAGAGGTAAGTGCTGCTTACCCAGCGGATCCTGAGCTGTGGCCCAGGAGGAAGCGAGCTTCTCTTTCACTGTCTCCTGAGGACTCTGCCTGGACTTGAGAAGTGTTTCATGGTGACGTGAGGTCAGATGTGTTCGTTCGCATGACTGTGGGTATGTGGTGGCCCTGCAGAAAGCACCTGTCCTGCCCACCTGGTGAAGTGATGTTGGTGCCAGCCCAATAGAGCAGGGGAGAGTAGCACCAACCAGCCAGCTCCACCCAACCCTGCCACCTGTGCTCTTGGGGCAGTTTGCCCTTTGCCTCAGGTTCTCACCTGTAAAATGGACTAAGAGGTCTCCGAGGACTGGGTCGGTTGCCAGGAGGCCAGGGCTGCCTCAGTGCCGAGCACCCTGGCATTGCTGCAGGGCCGCCCTGCCAGGCCAGTGAGGGCCAGCCTCCAGCATGCTGTGCAAGACACACTGCTCTGTGGGGCATGGAGGGGCTTGTGACATAGCCGTCAGGAGTCCACCTCAGGCCTTCCTAGATTGTCACATGACCCTGTCTACATAGTCTTGCTTTTGTTTATTGATAGAAAGAATAGCCATCTTCTGGCAAGAGGAAAGGCAGCTAGCTGCAAGTCAGGATCTTCCTCCAACTCTACATCCCTCCCATCGCTCACTGTTGCTGTGAAGTATGAGCTTCTGAATCAGACTAAATTTTGATTCTATTGTGCTACTTTTGGGGAAAGTAGAGAAAAGCTCTGATGAGTAGAAAAACAGATGCAAAATGTAGGGATTTATTTAAATAAGGAGTAACAGCAAGATGAAGTTAAGTGTCATGTCCATGGGCCCATGATGGATAAATTCAGTGAATATGATTTTTAACTTCAGTGAATGTTTCACTTACCACATAAATTTGTTTTTCTGTCTTCAAAGGTATCTCAAAGTTTTGGTAGTTTAAAAAAGTTCATGTTAGAAAGACTGCCTCTTCCCATGAGTGTTATTTACATGGTATGAGTAGTGTGGCCCTTCCAACATGCCGAGTGCATGGAGAAGAGCAGAGGACCAGGTGGGGTGGCCTGGATGTGAAGGCGTATGCCAGGAGAGCCCTTAGTCCTGGTTTAGGGTACACCTGTGGCCCAGTGCTGGCTGTAATGCAGCAAGAGGCCCGCCAAGTCCCCCTGAAGTGCACCTGACCTGGCCCAGAACTCTAGGCACATGGGAAGCCTGTGGAAGTATGCCCCTCGCCACAGAGTAGGGAACCAGGGGCAGCAGGCATTCAACTACAACAGGGCTGCTTGGAGGGGTCCTGTGCACATCTCTCAACAAGTCAAAACCCACAGCCAGCTTTACTCTTCCATGTTCCACAGTCACCTGTGCTGATCATGTGTGGTCTCTGTCATCCTCCTGCCCAGGCCTCCCCTTCTGCTCAGTCTGCCCTGTTGCCAGCAGCTCTTTTATGTTTTGCACTTCTGGGGATTGCACCCAGTGCTCTACCATGAAGCTACATTCCCAGCCTTTTCTATTTACTTTTCTAATTACTTTGGTACTGAGGATTGAACCCAGAGGGGCACTTAACCACTGAATCACATCCCTAGCCCTTTTTTATTTCGAGACAGGTTCTCACTCAATTGCCAAGAGTATCCTTTGATCTTCCTGCCTTGTCCTTCCCAGCCACTGGGATGATAGGCATGGCCATTGCCCTGCCCCTTTCTGTTTTATGAGTCAGGTTCCCATTCAGTTGCTGAGCCTGGCCTTGGACTTGTGATCCTCCTGCTTCTGCCTCCCCAGTTGCTGTGGTTACAGGCATGGCCACTGCACCTGGCTCATCAGCTCTTTTAAAACCAGCGTGTGTTTATGGCCCTCACACTTGGCAGCCTTCCCAAGAGTGACTCTTCTGTGTTTCTTCAGTTGCTCTATACTTCCACTGTACTTGAAGGGGGCCATGCTCCCAGAGGTTCCTCCTGCACGGCTGGGCACAGAGCTGATGCTCAGGTTACTGGTCCACATGAGGGTGATCTGGAGCAAGGCCCAGCTGCTTCATGGCTTCTACCCATGTCCTCAGGGCTGCTGCAGGGAGACCAGCTTACTGATGTTTTAAGAAAGTGAAAAATAGTGAAGAGGTGAGCCAGGTCTGCTGCATGGGCAGATGCCCACATCTGTGCCATTCTCTGGCCCTGTCGTTCTTCCTCTCCTCTGCTGAGTGAAAAACCTGATATACATTTTCGTCTATTAACATTCTGAATGCCACTAAGGGTCTCCTAGTCTGCAGTAAACAGTTCTACAGGAATTTATGACCTGATAATTAATTTCTTTCAGAAGTAATAAAAAAGTCATTTGGGGATCCAGAGGAAAAGAAAGACCCAATTTCACTTTGCTGCTGAAATCCTATTGGATCAAAACCAGTATATAATTAAGTATCTGATAATCGGATTTGTAGAGAATGAAGGAGCAGAGAGGAGTCGGCCCTGTGAAATGCCATGCTTGGGTAGTGTCTGGCTTGCTGGCAGGGCCACCTGTTCTGAGAGCTGGGCTTTTCCCTGTCCTAACACACCTGTGTCCTCCTAGGGTTTTGCAGGCTGATTCCTCATGTGCGCTCACCAGGTACTTGGACAATACATTTTGAAGGTGCAGATTATGAGAGCCACTTTCTGCGTGAGAACACAGAACTGGCAAGTAGTCTGAGGGTGTTGGGTGGGCCTATACTGACTTGAAGATGTGATGCGGATGTGTTCCTTGCTTGCACTGAACTCTGTTGTGATGGGAAACATTTCAGGGCCCTCTTAAAATACCAATTTGATTCAGACATCTTAAAACCATGATTTATGAAGATAACATGCATTTATATATAGATATATTTCCCTGGGCCGCATCTATCTTACACTTTCGTCTATTAACAAATTGTGCTGTTTAAAGAATACTTAAATTCAGAATTATGCCAGCCTTAATGTTAATGCATGTTTTAAAAATGTAGTAATATGGTGTTCTTAACAGAGTTTATTAGAAAAATATTTTTCCTTGGCAAAAAAATTTTATTCTTTTCTAGTCAGTTCTACCTTTTCTTAAATGTACATCAGGTTTTTCACTAATATTTTGCATCTTTTGAAATAGTAAAGAGCTTCTACATCTTAAGGGAAATTTCTCCTTTGCTTTGTACAGAAAGTTTTAAACAAAAAGATGCTCATTTGTATATTTAATTCAGAGCAATTTATTTTGGCTCTTCTAGCATACCTTAAGTCTGAGTAGCAGAGCCATCTCCAAAAATTGATTGATTGCTCTATTAGACCAAATGTGTAATCACATTTAACTACTGATAAACCATCGCTGATTATTGTTTGCCAAATTCAAAGTTATAGCATCCACTTCTGACTACCAGATTTTTATAGGAAAACAAGTACTTTCCTGGAAGGAATCCCCAGTTCTTCACCTTCTAATTCTTAGATTCTTTAGGAGATTTCAAGTCTTGATTTTTTTTTTAATTCCTTTATCACCTGATTTTATTTTTTTCCTTCAAAATGTTTTCTCTCAGGCTTGCTGTTGTCCCATAACTAAGTGGCCCACGCATGGCCACGCTGCTGCACGTGGCCTGGGTTTTGCTGCCTAGCTTCTGTGGCCTGTGTGCTGCTGGTGTGTCTCAGGTTTTGTCCCCACTTTGGGATGAGGCGTGGCATGTATAGGACATGTGGCTTTGGACGGCTCCTCTTTCCAGTTTGATGAATCAGTTCAAGCCTGGCCTTGTGCTGCGACTCACCCCTCTGGGTAGACCTCCCCACCACCACCACCCCCCGCCCCCGCTGGGCTTCTGGCAGGGACTCTGAACGCCGCTACACAACTCCTGCAGCCACTTTCTTTTCCATTTAAAATAAAATGATGTTTCATTTTCCCAAGAGACTAAAATATTAGGTTGTCTTTGGTATAGCTGGGTTTTGCTATCCTCGTTACAGACCATATGAAATATGTTCAAATTTCTTTGAACCCTCGCTCCCCCAAAAAGAACCTGGAGGGGAAGGTGAAGATTGGATTTCTGTCATAGGGGAAGGTTTTCTAACGTGAGAGCAGTGGAAATTCATCTTTGTTTTTGTTAATTAAGTTCTTAAAAGAACATTTAAATAGTACTATTGCCAGTCCTCTCCATGCTCAAGAGTGCCAGTATTCAGTTCTGCAGGTCACTGTGTGAGGCTGAGGTGGTGGGTCTTCCTCTCCTTTTCCTCATACAGTGAGCCTTTGTTTTCCTCCTTCAGGCCCAGCCTTTGAGGAAAGAGCCTGAAATAATCACTGTGACCCTAAAGAAGCAGAATGGAATGGGCCTCAGCATCGTGGCAGCAAAGGTAGGGGAGTGAGCCTGACAGCACCCCGCCCCGCCTGGGGCAGGAGCTGCAGCCTGAATGAGCCCCTGTGCTGGCTGATGACTGTGGGGTGACTCTTGCTCTGAGAATGTGGCTTGGTGGGTGGTGCCCATGAAGGCAGTGAGAAAGTGTGGGCCCAGGAGAAGCCTGCACAGGTCTACCGCCTTCTCACAGCGGGTGTTGGCGTCTGAGAGCCACTGAGGACCTGCCTCGCAGGTGTTCCCTTGCAGAGGTGGATTGGGGTTCAGGAGACCTCGGCTCATCACTCTCCTCTCGGGTGTTTCCTGCTGGGCTGCCCCCCAGGGCTCTTGGGATCTGAGTTCTGGCTCCCACTAATCTGGCAGGACATCGACAGCCACACATTCTCTTTCAGTTAAACAACTGGAATTACTACTCATAGTCTCTTCCACTGTGGATGTTTAAGTCTGGTTTGTGTGTCCTGAACTTTGGTGGGTTCATAGATGCTTTTAGAGGAACAAACATGATTGTTAAAGCTAATATTCAATTAACAGTTCAGTGAACTCTGCTAATATTTTGTTTAAAATAATGCTTTACCAGTAAAATTACCTGTTTCTTATATCTAGGGAATGTGTTTGGAAAGCTTGCAGATACTGTGCAGCACTATGATAGCAGTGCCCTGGGTGTTGCAGGCTGTTAGCATATCCTGAGAAGTGTTTTTAAACTGGTAATAGTAACGGAAATATAGTTTGAAATTTGTCTTTGTACCAAATGTCTATTATCTTGAGTGTGTTCATCGGCTTATTGTTACTGTAACCAAAATACCCAACAAGAACAACTTAGAGAAGGAGAAGTTTGTTTTTACTCAGTTTTAGAGGTCCGGTCCATGGTTGGTTGTGTCCAGGTGAGGGACAGGTGAGACAGAGCATTATGGTGGAGGAGCACTGCTCTGTTCCTTGAAGCCTGGAAGCAGAGAGACAGACAGGAAGGGGCCATGGACAGAGTCCCCAAGGCTGCACCCCAGTGAAGTACCTCCTCCAGCCACACCCTACCTCCCTTTGGTTACCACCCAGTAGTCCATTTAAATTGGTAATCCATCAAATGAATCAATCTACTAATGAGGTTACAGCCTTAATAATCCAGTCTTTTCACCACTGAACATTGGTGACATTGCATAACACAACAAGAGACATTTTTAGATCCAAATCATAACACTGAGTATTCATTGGAAATAAACAAACTGTCCTTTGAAACCCTGCTGTTCCCATTGCCCAGGGATCCACAGTATTTCAGCGATTGGCATGAGGGCACAGAGGCAGACCATGAGGCTAACACTGTACCAAACATGTGGAAGAGAAGGGAGCTTGCTGAGTTTGTGGCTCCTGAAGGCAGTGAGCTGGAACATGCAGGCCTCCTAACATGGGATTCCTATGGACACTGTTGCCCTTTCTTGGAATCTTTGTTCCTTATGCTTCTTCTCAAAACAAGGCTCAGGTGTCCTACATCTGAAGATTTCACTGGCAGCCCACCCTCTCATTGCTGTCCCTCTGTGATTCTCTTTGAAGCGCATTCTGCAGCTGGCAGTACATCACTAGGCATTTGCTCTCCCGAGGGCTGACTGCAGAGCCTTCTCTCTAGCACCCTCACTCCCTGACAGTCCTTGGCAAACAGTAGAGGAAAATGTTTCTTGAAAAAAAAAAGGATAAACAAGAATAGGTTTTTTTTTCTTTTAATTTAAAGAATGGCATTTAATTTACTGACATGTGTCTTTAATTATGGAAGTCAATTTACATAACATAATGTTACCAGCTGTGGTCACATAATGTTCACTAGGTTAGCTCTGAAGTTTGTTATCCATAGACTGAGTCACAAAGATCCAGTTCAAGTACCATGAAACTCTGCATTTGCACATTTTAGAAAAGTGAGAAAAAAAGAGGTTATTGGTGCTGGGGATGTGGCTCAAGTGGTAATACGCGCTCGCCGGCATGCGTGGGGCACTGGGTTCGATCCTCGGCACCACATTAAAAAATAAATAAATAAATAAAGATGGTGTGTCCTAAAAAAAAAAAAAAAGAGGTTACTGCCCTAGAAGCATTGGTGGAGCCCTGTGGAAACCTTGAAGCCAGCTGGTCCCTGGATTGTGTGCTCCTATAAGAAAGGCCTGAGGGAGACTGGTTGGGCCACAAGACCAGTGGGGCCGAGCAGACCAGCCCTGTGTCTGCTGTGCTGGATGGCCTGGCCCTCATGGCAAGGGGGTGGAGGCAGGGAGGGCAGTGTGGAGCCAGCTTCACCAAGGAATGAAGGGTTTGCTGGTGAGGAATAGGGTGCTGACACTGACAGTTTTCTGGCTTGGTGTGGAGTAGGAGGGCCTGGACTGCTGCTCAGGAGTGTCCTAAAAAAAGCCCATGTGGAACTCAGTGGGCCATCTCTGAAGCCCGAGTCCCTGAGAGCCACGTCTAAGGAAGGAGGGTGTATGTGGAGCCTGTGAGCTCAGCCCTGGTGCACGTGGGCTCACAGGCTGTTACGTTCCAGACTCTTGCCATTTCCTTGATCCATACCTCAAAACATGTAAAGATATGAAAAGGGAAGTACCAGCTGTGTGATTCCCTTCCCTCTGTGCCTACCAGCTAGTCAGCACCCAGCTGCAGGACAAAGAAAACATTAGGATCACAGTTGATCCCAGCGTACTTAGGTACACAGGGTATACATACATTCAGTACTAGTGTGCTCTGCACACACAGGAGAGGCCTGGTTCCACCCCAGAACTGCAGGGGAAGCTACAACAGAGCAGAAGAGACTTAACTTCTGTACTTCACGTTACATGTGCAGTCACTTCACAAGCCCATCTTGCCGGAGTTTGGGATGTGCAGGTTGAGCTCCCAATATCAGACTCACTGTCATCTGCAGTTTAATCAGACTTCCAATCCAGAACCACTTGTTTTCTGTTGCTGTGTGACATGGGTAGCATTTGGTTTTCCAAGGTCCCTGGTCTTCTCTCCGGGTATGGTGTCCTGACACAGCAGGGAGGGGGGATGGGACTCAGGCTCCACCTGACAATCCTCTCCCTCTGCTCCAAACTTTTGTCCTTTCCAGGCTGCCAGGTGCCAGGTGGACATTTAGGACGAGCCAAGCCAAAAGTCACAGTTCAGCCTTTGTTCTGTTACACAGAGGCACAGGCAAGATGCCAAAGACAAGAGAGCTGCCCTGTGTTGCTTTTTTCCCAGGAAGATTCAGGCCAAGAGTCAGATGACGAGCAGATGGTAGGAGCCCTGAAGGAAGGCCCTGCCTGTTGTGGCCTAGGTGAGTGGGGAAGGAGTGCAAGGAGCAGAGACAGGCCCTGGGCTAGAACACAGACCTGTGGCCGAAAGGGCTGGCCAGGCCTCACGCCAGCTCTGGAGCCCTGGGAGGCTGTGCTGCTTGACCTTTAGCACTGGGCCACCGGCATAGCTGTCCTGCAGGCACTCCCCACCCCAATCTCTGGAGCTGCTGTGTGTCCTCTTGGCACTTGCTTATGTGCAGAAGCCTCTGAGGAGCACACAGCCTCCCTCTAGAGCTACAACAGGAATTGGCCTTGTCACAAAAGTACAAGCTGTGGAACCCAAGACTAAAGTGGTGGGGGTGTCCCCCAAGGTTAGATTCAGGCCATGGAGTCCTATTAAGACTGGATTGTTACCTTTCCTAGTGTTAGAATAAACTTAGTAAGTGGCTTATTAGAATGTTTATCCCAAAGAGGGTATCACAGACAAGTGGTGAAAAGTAGAGTATAATTCTTCACTTTTTAATCTTTAGGTTTCTCTTGTTTCCCGTACTGAGGGAGATGGTTAAGAAGATTCATAGGAGGGGCTGGGTTGTGGCTCAGCGGTACAGTGCTCACCTAGCACATGCAAGGCCCTGGGTTCGATCCTCAGCACCACATAAAAATAAAGGTATAAAAATATTAAAAAAAGAAGATTCATAGGAAAGACTAGAGAGTAGCCACATTGGTGGTGATTCTAGCTGCAGTACAGGGTTACAGAATTAGGGCTTCCTGAAGCTTCATGTGACATAGCCATGTGCACATCTCACTGGACCTGAGTCCCTGAGTTCTCCTTCTGTGCTACATTTGCACAGTGACCCGCCCACCACTGCTCCTGGAAAGAGGCACAAGCAGACACTACCTTCTTGGGACAGGCACTGTGAAGAGCAGAGTCTGGGGCCCAGCCCCTGCCGGTTATCACCACCTCACTCCACGCAGAGTTGTGGGCTGCCCGGGCCCCTCCTCTCATCCTTGCTATAGGGGAGAGCAGACGTCTCCTTGGCTTGGAGGCAGTTTTCACTTTGTTTTTCTGTTTGGTCTTTTCAGAAGTTTCATACAGTGAGTAGAGTACATAAATTTAAAATTAAAACAGAAGTAGTGTTTCCACAGGAGAGTGCAGTTCCTCCTGCCATGGCTTACCCCCAGCTATGAAACAGATTGAATGAGACCGAATCTGGACTCAGCTCTCAGCTCTCGTAGAAGTTGCTTGTTACCTAGTCGAAGTTTTCCTCTGCCTTCATCATATTGCTAAACAGCTGCCCCTGTCAGCAGGCCCTTCTTCACTGGGGACACACAGTGAGCCAGCAAGTACCAGGTGGCATCGTGGGACCTTGCTTGTGCAGGGATGTTTGCTGAGGGTCTGACTCTGAGTTAGAAGGTTCGGTGAAGGTGGCACTGAGGAAATGGCTTTTGAGTTGAAACCTGATGGAAAGCAAGGGCTGCCTGATTAGAGAAGTGGGGCTGCCTGTGTGTCTAAATCACGGGCACGTGGGCCAGGTCACAGAGCTGTCAGCAACTGCTTTTGCAGGGGGCCGACTGTAGCTGGGCTCTACTTTGCAGCCTCGTGGTCTCTGTTGCATGAGTACATGCTCTGTGTACCTGCAAGCAAGTATAGGATGGTTTGCAGATGACTCAGCTTTCTAATAAAATTATATGACAAGAGTGGATGCTGAGTTACTGGCCATCTCCTGAGGCAGGACCTGGAGAAGGTGGGTCTTGAGGGGGTGAAGGATTGGATTATAGATGAGGCAGGGACCTTCCAAGAGGTTTGGATGAAAGCAAAGGTTGAAATTCAACTCCCCCGCTCTGTGGCACATGCATCAGAGTCTTTCAGTGCTGGTTTCCCACCCAAGATCCTAGCAGCCAGCAGGGTGGCAGGAAGCAGTCCATGGCAGGTGTGCAGTTGTGCCGAGGCCTGAGTGGCTTCACAGACCCTGTTGGAGGCAGGCCTCGACTCTTGTGCCCTGCTGAGGGGCTGGTGGATTCTGGCTGGGAGTCAGTGCTGACATACATGTGTGGGAAGACGGTGTTTGAGTGGGCAGTGACTTGGGGTGAATATCAAAATAAATTCTGGTTCTGTCTTGAGCAGCAGGTACATTAGGTGTCACTAAAAGTGGGGCTGCTAGAGACAGGGGAGGGCCGAGGGGATGGGGCACTGGGACCCGAGAGCTGGGTTTAAACAGGTTGCACTTAAGGTTGGGGAGCCTTACAAGCGAATGTGGTACCTGGCAGATTTGGGGAATGGAGCTGAGAAGGCTGGGGCCAGAGACAAGCCTCTGGAGCTGGTGTGAGGCACTCTAAGGAGACAACTCGGAGAAGACCGCCCTTCCCTCGGCAGCGTCTGATTTCAGAATTGAGACTAGTTCTGATGTCTGTTTGACGTGTGTCCTTGGAGTGAAAACCAGATAAGAAGCAGCCCCTGGGCGCAGTCCTCATGCAGCTCGTTTTCCTCTGGCTTACTTGTGGTGTCCCTGGTTCTTGAGAGGAAGGCCCACAGTAGAAGGCAGGCGTCCCATCCTGGGCACTACCAGGATAACGTGATGTGGTTGAGAGGTGCCCAGGTGTGCAGAGTTAAAGCCCTGGACTTGTTTGTGAGCTTGCTGGGTGTTTCCTGGTACAGGGTGCTTCAGTGTGTGGCAGCCTTCTGCAGCAGGAGGTGGCCCTGTGGGCCCTGCCTCCTACCTAGCCGTGCGTGCCACACAGCCTTCTGCTGCTGCTGCACAGGCTTCAGGGCACACTGTGCCACTCTGAGCCAATCTGATTCTGCTACTAGCATGCAGCTGCCACCCCTCTGAGGCCTGTTTCCTTGCCTTTGGTGCTTTGGTGGTGGCTGCAGCTCCCCATTTGTGTGCCTGGTGTAGAGCACGCACAGTGGCAGCAGGGCCACTGATGCTCCTGTGGTCCTGTGGCCAGCCAGCCCAGCGTCCCCTCCTGCGGAGGAGCCTGCCTTCCTGCGTCTGTGTTGCTGCTCACTGGAACTGGGTTTGTGTTCCGCCCAGGCCTCTTTCCTTTTTTAATTGGTGTGTGGCTGAGCTGCTGTCGCCCTGAACTGTGTTTGATATGAAGCTCTCCGCCTCGCCCTCTGCGTGCTGGTTAGTTTTATGAAATCCAGATGATGGGGAAGCAGGGTGTGTGTACAGCTTGTTTTGAAACATTGTTTTTAGGGAATTCGGCTTGCTACTTCTTACTATCTATGGGACAACATGATGCTTCCTGTGTAGTTTAGATTTTTGAAAAAGAAATAATTTTATTTTTCCAGCTCTTCTTAAAGTTTAATAAAGTGCACAGTGAATGGGAGTCGGAGTGCACTGGTTGCGTAAGAGCCTGTGTCGCGTTGGTGCTAGCCCGTGTGTGATAGGTGCCATCCGTGCCGGAGCGTCCAGCTTGGGGTTGTGGCCCTCCCCATCTTAAGAAGCCAGCTGTTGGCTGCTTGAAAACTGAGAAGTGGGCGGCTGGTTTCAGCTCAGGAGCTGTTGTTGTTGTCCTAGAGAGGAGAATGTGGTTCTCCGTGGTTGGAAGGACAGAACCGGTGAGTTTCTTGAGGGCTCTTCCGGGATCCTTGACAAAGGCTTCTCCTCCAGGCCACTTGTTCAGGCCTGTTGATAATTAACTTGCTTGTGAAGAACCACTGAAGGTAGCTGTGATTACACACCCAAGTGGTTGGTGCTCTCTTTATGCTGTAAATTCTTAAGGTTTGTAAAAACATAAAGCCTTTATATGCTTTTTATTTGAGAGAAAAGCCATAACATTTGATCCTGCTGGTTACAAAATGGTGAAAACCGCTTTATTTAAACAATGATAACTGCAGCTGTGTGGCTTGCCAGGGCTGAGGACTGGAATAGCCACCACCTGACTGTTTGCTGCACTGAGTGGGGTTCCTGTAACCTTTCTCCCAAACCTGTTTTCTATTTTTTTTTTTTTTAAGCAACATGAGAGTGACAAGTTTAAAAGTACTTAGGACCTTTTACTAGCCCGTGTAAAAATGGAAGGTTAATTAGTGCTTTAAAGATGTTTGTGCTTTTAGACTAGATACTGATTAAGTTTTTAAAACTTATCTTAAAACACAAGATGCCTCTATTAAAAAGAAGAAGGGCAGTGTTGGTTAATATGCCTCTCACTATTTGAGGAGCAGTTTGCTTCCAGAAACTGTAATTTCATCCTTTGAAGGGATTGAGACCATCCTCTTGTGTCCTTCGTTCATGGCCCTGTTCCACCAGGTGGGAAATCCTGGTGGAGAGTGCAGTCACCTCGCCGGGGCTCTTTGTGAAGACCACTCCCTGGCGCACAGAGTGACTCTGTTAGGTTGTTTAAAAGGACCCTGTGAACAAGAAAATAGTATATTTTTGTGCCAAAAGAAAAATAGTAAATTATTTTAAAAGAATGATTCTTTCACTGATTTTTTAAAAATTATGGCCCAAGGGCTAATTTCTTGGATTGACTGAAATATTGATGGATTTTGTTATAGTAGTAAAATAGGAAGAATATGAATTGTCAGTCCTCTGATGAACTGTCTTCTCACAGTGTGGTGCACGTAAAGCCCAGACTGTGCTGGCCTTGTTCCGCCTCCCCATCAGGCTTACGGGTCCAGGTGTGCCCCTGTGCAGATCCACCGTGGCAAGCTCTGTGAGGAGGTGAAGGATCCCTCCAAGGGCCTCTCACCACTCTGCGAGTCCAAGGAAAGCTTGGGGTGCCTCCTCCCTGGCGACAGTCTCTCTCTCTCTCTCTCTCTCTCTCTCTCTCTCTCTCTCTCTCACACACACACACACACACACACACACGCACGCACACACACACACACACACACTCTGCTGGGGTTTCTTGGACTCCTCACTCAGGCCTTCTTGGGACCCAGCTTCAGCCTCTTCTGCCTCTTCATTCTGTGAAGAGAGAAGAGTTGGGTGATGGGGTGTGTTTTGGTTTTTCCTCTTTATATTTGATACAAAACGAGTAAGCAACAAACCAATGGGATTCGCATTTCGCCCATGAAGGTCAAGCTTGCCTTGTGTATCATACCATGTCTGTTAGGATAATTTATCATTTACTCTCAGGGTTGCCAGTGTTGAAGCTATGTAAGGAATGAATTTTAGAACTGATTATTTAAACATTAAGGTAATTCCTACCAAAAAGAGAACTCTTCCGAATGTTTCTTAAACTCCAGTTTGGATTTTGGTAGTTTGGCGATAAAGCCTTTGAAGCCCTGAGAACTGTGGGTGTGAGCTAGCTGCTTGCTGCATAGGGCTCTTAGGTCCCAGGCCCACATTGTTTACAGCTCCAGCCGGGCGCCAGGCTGGCCTCCGCACCTGAGAACAATGGGCTGGGCCAGGCAGCTTGGCAGCACCTTCTTCCTCCAGCATTTTTTTTTCCTTCTGGATTGTTGCTTAATGATGTTTTCATGCTGTTACTCATACGGACTCCCACACACTCTGTTTGCTCCTGGGGTGTCTGGAGGGCCGGCTCCTGCTTATGCCTGCATCCACCTAAGGCAGAGGATGGGTGCCTTTGCCCGCTTCTGAGAAGGCAGGTGAGGAGCCAGAGCGGGCCTGGGGAGCAGCCTTCCCCTCCTCGGCTGAGGCGGCTGGAAGTGCAGCCTCGCAGCTAGGCAATACACGGTGGGGAGGTGGAGTTACTTCTGTCTTCCTGGTTGTGCGTTTGCTCTGCTGTGCTCCGTTGTGACCGTTTAGAGGTAAAGCTGAGCTGAGGTTCTGTTGCGCCCTCTTCTCCCTCTGCCCTTCTTTCTCTCTCTCCTCAAAGCCCCTTTCCTCTGAGAAGGAGAGTGGCTACCAGTCCATTTTAAGCTTGGGATGCAGACCCCCTGTGGGTGGCATCTCTGTGTCCCTTGACCCCTGTATGTGTCCCCTGTCAGTCTCCCTGTTGGGAGTCGGGGAGAGGGCATGTCCTGCTTACTGTGTAAGGGAATTGGCCTGTTGAATGAGGAGTGGGTAATCCTAAATGGTTGTGATGTTAATTTTGCAAATAATAAGTAGACCAAAATGCAGTATTTTTAAATACCATCTTGGGTACCTTTAGGCAATAACTTCTTAATATTATTTAGCTCTTATGTGTTGCTCTACTGTGTTGTGTTCTCAATTACAATGGCACTCATTGTTTTTCTCATGGTTAGAAACCAGAGCATAATGTTTGTGTGTATGTTGCTATAAGATCTTATTTTGACCAGTTATCTGCATAATTATAATTTCATTACTTGTTACTCTGGTTACTGATAGCATACATACTGTGAAAATCCTTCAATTTCAGAGCAGGGCTGTTCAATAAAAATATATTGTGAACCACATCGGTAATTAGAAATTTTCTATTAGCTACATTTTTTAAAAAAAGAAACAAGTGAAATTCATTTTTATAATGCTTCATTTTATTTACTACACTCAAAATGTTGCTTTAGCATGTGATCAGCGTAAAAGTCAGTATTTCCAAACATGCCTTGAAATCTCAGTGTCTTATACTCAGATGCCTATTCTAAAGCCATGTTTCAAGGGTTGTACTGGATGGCACGGTTGTAGGCTGACGGATACCAGTCCACCAACAGCCATAACCTGCTGTATGTTCCTGAACTGACTTCTAGTTGGTATGTACAAAGCTTCTGCTTTCAGCTTTAGTGACTGATGTGCTGTCTGCTAACATGCAGTGGCAGAGAAGGCATAACTTCTGCACCTCACTTTCCTTCCCCAACTGGGAAAGGGATAGAACTACCATAGATTGAGTTAATCACGTTTGCGTCTGTGTAAAATAGAAGCTAATGTATCACATAATAAATTTTGAGTTCAGTCTTACTGGGCCGGGTTATATTTTGCATTACTATTTAGAAATTGGGCATAAATTAAGTGGTTTAATGAATTGTATCTTACATATTTTTTATCCTAGGCTAACGTGTTATTTCTATTCAGATGAAATGGGCAGGTAGTAAGGGGGCTCCCTACAGCTAAGGAATCGTAAGGGCTCAGCAGTTGGGTTTTCCTTTGTACCTGTCCAGTAGCTGTCCATTTCCAGTATGTCTGGCTTCTTTCTCTGCTGTCCAGGTTGTCAGACCAGGACTACTGTGGCCAGATTGACACAGCGAGCCTCTTATAGTTGGGCCGACAGTATGGTATTGGGGATGAAAGTAACTATCCTTATGCTCTGATGCAGATGATCAGAAATTCCTTAGTGGTCTTTCATCTCAAGTTACTCCTCTATAATTCTGTTTTTCTGAAATAACCACCAGAGGCATTGTAAATTCTCTACAGCAGTTGTGTTCACAGATTTTTACAGAAGGTATGTGACTGACCTGCACAGGAAGTGAGCTCATCTATCATCTGATACGCTTAGGCTTTCTAACTTTCTAAACTAATTTTACGAATATGTATTGCTAATTCCTATGTAATAGACATGTATCTGTTCCTTCTTCACTTATTAAAGTATTCATCCATTCATTAAAACTTCAGACTCCTTATCCCATGTGAGCACAAATGAGAAGAGATGGCGGCTGGTGGGTGGCAGGTGAGCCTAGGGGTCGAATGAATCTGGGCAGATTCATGGCATCAGAAGGATGTTTTGAGTGGAGAGAATGACAACATCAGGAACATGAGTCAGCGTAGGGTGACGTGGAGCATGATTGGGAGCAGTTTGTACTTGAACCCGAGCTGGGGAGCCTCAAGTGCCTATGCAGAGGCAGCTTGTGACCACGGAGAAGTCTGGTCAGGTCAGATGGTTCCCACTAGGCTTTAGGAGAGGCAGATTGGCAGTGGAGAGGCAAACACCTCTGCTGCAAGACAGCATCCTGGTCTTGCTGGAGGTTTCTGAAATTCATGATCAGTTTACTTTAATATTTAAATTTGGACTTGCAGATTTCATGTTGTGTGTAATATAGTAAGTTGCCTAATTAAAGCAGCACAGGATTTTAGGTTACTTAGATGTACTTGTGACGAACATGGGGTCTGCAACCTCACCATGTGTAGTAGATGTCTAGAATGTCATTTTGATGTAGTAGGTTTAATGGAGTCCTTGGGCTGTGATTCCTGAATGTCAGATTGATTGAAGACATTCCTGACAAGAGCAATCTACAGTAGTCAGGGTTGTCATGGCCCTTCCTAGATGAGCTTGAGTACCAAGGAGCCCCTGCAGATGGGCAACAGGGAGAGGCAGAGCAGAGTTGTTATGTCATAAAGAGTCGTCTTATTACAGTTTGTCTAAGTAGGCAATTGAGGGTCTTTTATATTCATGGCAATATTCTAAAGCATACCAGAAATGGGGGAAGGAATCTTGATTTATTGTTTTAAAATATGTGTTTGTTATTTTTACTAAAATACTCCTATTGCTAGCACATGAGGATAGTTTTTATTATTTAAAGTACAAAGTCAGTGTTGTATTAATCAAAAGATACTACTACGTGAAAACATGGGTAAGTAAGAGCCTATTCCCACCAGCAGTGGTATTCTGACATTCAGTAAGCATTGCTTTTCTATCAGTCAAGCAGGAAACAGAACAACAAAGTCTTTGTTTTAGAACTTTAAAAAAATCTGAGCCCGGCGCAGTTGCGCAGGCCTGTAATCCCAGCGGCTCAGGAGGCTGAGGGAGGAGGATGGTGAGTTCAAATCACCCTCAGCAAAAGCAAGATCATAACAACGCAGTGAGACCCTGTCTCTAAATAAAGAATACAAAATAGGGCTGGAGATGTGGCTCAGTGGTCTGAGCCTGGTTACCCCCCCCCCTCCAAAAAAAAAAAATCTGGCCTAAGTAACGAAACATTTATGTAGCAGTACCAGAAAAGGAAGGGGGTTCAGTGTCCTGGCAGAGTGATTGATGCCTACAAGCAAGCAGAGGCCCTCCTGGCAGGTAGGCTCCATCCAGGCAGCCATGTCTCTTTTCACATGTGCAAACACAGAGCTCATGGCAGGAGGGGCACGCAAGGGAGGCTTGCTGAATGAGCAGAATGGTCATTTGAACAGCTGTGTTGTGCAATTAAGAAGTTGTTTGTATCTCGCAAAGATATCAATATGTGACACTTGGACTAATTAGATCATTAACCCAGTTTAACAGCAGCTGGGGCTGCCTTAGAAGTCAGGTCCTGGACTGGGGTTATAGCTCAGTGGTAGAGTGCTCACCTCTTATGTGGAAGGCACTGGGTTCCATTTTCAGCACCACAGAAAAATAAAATACAGTTATTGTATCCATCTACGACTAAAAAAATATATATATATTAAAAAAAAAAAGAAGTCAGGTCCTGTGTGTGCCTTGGGCCCCTTAACCAAAGAAGGTGGTACATGCACAGGTGAGGTTTTGGAAGTCAGGTCTTGTGTGTCCCTGGGTCTCTGGCCAAGGAAGGTGGTACCTGCTCAGGTGAGGTCAGGTAAAAAGTGTAGTTTACTGATTTTGCTAAGTGACTGGCTGAGGTCAGAAAATTGCCATTTGTTGGGTACCTAGTATGGGTTCATTCTGTCTGAAAGGCGCAGGATCTGCCCTGCTCCAGGGAGGCTTCTGTGGCTGTGGTGGAAGGTGATCACTTTCCAGTGCTGGGCTACCTTACGGGGCTGCCTGCAGCTGGGGGAGTGCAGCTGTGAACATGGGACAGGAAATCGTTAACAAGTGGGGGAAATGTGGTAGTTTCCAACTGAAAATCGCAACATCAGGGTCTTGTGAAAAATCTATTTTGATTAAGTGACTTGCTAAAATCATTGTTTTTTTCCTTTTCTGTGGTATCTTATATACTTTCTTGTATGATGTAATGATTCCTAAGTGTTTAAGTGGATATGAATTTACCTTTGTCATGGCTTAAAAATGTATGTACTCAGTCATAGAATGTCAGTAATACCCAAATAAGATTTCATGTGTGATTGTTCCTTTGATGATCCTAGAAAACTATCCGGTGTTAATTTTTATCTTGTAATTGTGATGTCTAAGTAGAATATAGATGATTCTATAATTATACATATACCTAAGTATGTGTCATTTTATTATGAAAGAATAATGTAACAATTTTATATGGCTTGGGTTTTGTAGCTTTATTATTTGTTTAGAGTTACAAAGTGTAAGTTACAGTATTTAATGCATAATTTTCCTCATACTACCCTCTTATTATTGACCACAAAAAAAAACTCGTTTTCTTTTTTTAAATTTTGAAAAGAACATGGGTGTAAGGGTGAATTGCAGAGGATAGAAATCCTGCCCTGTGATTAACAGCATGTGTTATGTGAGTGCTGATGATTGACTTGTGAGCTTCTTGGACCCTTCTTGGTCAGTTCAGGATTCTAAGTCCATTTCAGTCTTATCAGCTGATTTATGAAAATTGATTTTTTCAGGAGCTTTTTTCTTTCTTCCAAATTTGGAATCAAAAAGTAGAAATATTTTCTGTAGTTTCTTCAGGTGTAGTAAGTGGAGTATTGATTCTGTTGAAGTAGTTCAGAGCTCTGGAGTGAGGTGCAGCTCTCTGCGCACTCACGGCAAGTTTTGGTTTGTTGCACTTTGCTGCCCATTTCATTTCCTGCTGTGCACTCAGCTTCTTACCTTGTTTTTGTGTAGGGTGCTGGCCAGGATAAACTGGGCATCTATGTCAAGTCTGTCGTGAAAGGAGGCGCTGCAGATGTGGTCAGTATCACTGCTGAGGAGGCAGACTTTTGATGTCCTGTGCTTGATGGGCGGGATGGGTGCTATGTGCTGGAGCCCCTGGCTGAGCGGGACTGGGCAGGACTAGGGGGAAGCTAGTCTGCTCACACTGCTTCTCTTCTCCCGTAATGTGTCTGCACACTGCATGGTGAGCCAGGATGGACGACTAGCAGCAGGAGACCAGCTCCTCAGTGTGGATGGACGCAGTCTGGTGGGGCTCTCTCAGGAAAGGTATGACCCATGGATTATTTGAAAGCTTCGTGTTTTTATGTGATTTTCACATACAGTTTTGAAATTGGGAGATGAAAGCTAAAAAGCTCTGTACCCTTATTATTCTACAGTATTTTAAGTGTAAACTCCTAGTGTATTTGACATTTCCTTTGCTGTCAAATTATAACTATATATTTTAGTCTAGAATACTTTCTTATAAACTAGAGATACACACACATACACACACACACACACACACACTCAGTACTTTCTGAAATTTGTAATTTTTGAATATCATCTTTTTTTTTTTCTAACAGGAATGAACCCAGGGGTGCTCTACTATTGAGCTACATCCATAGCCCCATTTATTTTATTTTATTTATTTTTTTGGCGGGGGGGGGGGTGAGGGAATGGAGACAGAGTATCACTAAATACCCAGGTTGACATCAAACTTGGGGATTCCCCTGCCTCAACCTCCTAAGTAGCTAAGATTATAGAGATATGTCACCACACACCCAGCTAATCTTACTATCTTAATATATTAGGGGATATGTTAGCATGCATTTATGGTTCATTTTTCAAAGGAAGGAAGTGGCAGAAGGTAATTTGTCTGAAAGTCAGAATTGTCCAAAATGGCAAATGAAGCTGGGTGACATGATTGGTGGCTGTGTTTGCCATGGCTGACAAAGTGACAGTGAATATGGTTTCATATTTCTTACACTGGTGACATTCTCTTCCCAGGGCAGCAGAACTCATGACAAGAACAAGTTCCGTGGTTACACTCGAGGTAGCAAAGCAAGGTGCCATCTATCACGGCCTGGCCACACTCCTCAACCAGCCATCCCCCATGATGCAGAGAAGTAAGGACCATGAAGTGCTCGCTGACCAGGGGCAGCTGGCTTCTGCTGACCCTATGCTGTGTGCTAGATGTATCAGACATGACTTGTTAGTAGTTACAGCAGAACCAGTGCTGGTATTATCACTGTCTCAGTTTTGAAAATAAGGATGTCAAGGCTGAAAGCACAATAGCAAGACTCAGATGGTGCCACCTGCCCTGGGAGCCCATTCTGATCCTCCAGTTCCTTTCTGCTCCCGTGGAGCTGATCCCGTGCTGCTGATAAGCTTCTGTAGGCCAGGAGCAAATAGGTGCTTAGCCAGTCGTGAGTGAGTAAAGATTCAGTTTTGATAGGCAAGCCTAGGGTGGGAGGTCCTTAAAGGACATGGCGTATTCTTTACTGAAGGAATGTTCACACATGTGCTGAAGTAAGCTATGTATCTTAGTGTATGTAATTCACTTTAAATTAAGAATTCAGTTTTTAAAATAATTTATTTGTGGGAACTGTGTTTGTATAACTACATCAAAAACATCTCATGATGAAATTAATATAAACTCAAGGCTTTTTATAGAATCCCTTCAGAAACCTCAAGGAGAAAAACATAATGACTCACTCTCTGAAGTCATCGAATACCTTCCAGATCTCTGAAATAATACCCTTTTTAATATGTGCACAGCTTGTGAAGTGTGGTCTTCACAGAGCCCTCTTCTCCATAGAACCTGACATCTGTAGCTGGAAGTAGCATGCCAGGCCCTGGCAGTCTGCGCCTTTGCTTACTGAAGCCAGTAGGCGGGGAGGGCACCCCAGCTAACCACACATTCATCATGAGCCTTGCCTCTGTGTGCCTCTTACATTTGACCCCACCCCATACAACAGGACACAAGCAAACTAGACTTTGAGTTAGAAGCCAGAGAGGGAAGCCCCTAAGTGCACACAGCAGATCAGAGTCGGCAGCAGGTAGAACATGGGACACAGACAGCTGGCACCATAACAATGCCTTGACCCCAGCGATCCAGTGACAAGACCATTTGCAAGTCTTGAGGAACAAGCAGACCACATTTGTCTCCTGGTTTTTAAATTTACTTTAGAAGGGGTTATTTACATGGGTGTCATTTGATGAGAATAGAATTTTAGAAGTATATTTTTTTCTGTAGATACTGGTTAAGTGAGATGCTTTCTATATTCTCTGGATTTTTATTTGAAAGCTTTTTAACAGTTCTATACAAAGGATCTACCTTTACATAAAAATCACTATTTTCTTGCTGGGAAAAGTTCTTATGAAATTTAAATATTTTTAGAATTTATCTTCCTTTTAAAGCTAAACAAGGTGTCTAAGATCTTTCAACCAATGAAGAGATATTGAATGTACTTTGATTTTAGTTTCAGATCGACGTGGCTCAGGTAAACCCCGACCAAAGAGTGAAGGTTTTGAGCTCTATAATAATTCAGCTCAAAATGGGTCGCCAGAGAGTCCTCAGCTGCCCTGGGCAGAGTACAGTGAGCCAAAGAAATTGCCAGATGACAGACTGATGAAAAACAGAGCTGACCATCGCTCTAGCCCCAACGTGGCAAGTAAGAGGGGTCACTTCTTTCCTTAGTACCCATGTGGTCACAGTCAGCAGTGAGGGGGCACGGTTCTGTGTTAGCTATTCAGGTGTCATCACCTGCGTATTTTGGCTGAGTGAGAGACAAGGGATGTCGGGACTAACATTCTTAACATTCTTTTCTTGTAACAGAAGTAAAAGCCCAGTTGATGCTCTGGGCAAAATGTCTTGGTAATGTCTTTGACCAAGATTGGCAAATTACCAACTGAAGCCAAGATGGTTTTGACATTTTTCAGGGGGAGAAGTCATAGTAGGAAACACAGTGAGGCACAAGATTCTCAAAGCCTGGCGTGCTCACTATTTACCCTATCCCTAATCTTGGAAAAAGCTCTGGGCTGGGTCTGCAAGCTGGGTGGACCCAGCTTCTCCCCCACCTCATGTGTTTGTCTGATCTGTGGTGTGAGCAGTGTGGTGGTATGTGAGACTCCATTGCTTCCTTTAAGGACACTCGCACCTGCCTCTCAGGTGGTTGGTTTACTATGAAACCTTTCCCTGTTTCCAACAGATCAGCCGCCGAGTCCTGGAGGGAAGAGCCCATATTCCTCTGGAACCACAGCCAAGATAACGTCTGTCTCCACGGGGAACCTCTGCGCTGAGGTCTGATTGATGTGCTGTGGCTCTCACCTCTCTTAGGTCCTTAGGTACCCTGGGACCATCCCAGTTACCTAAAGCAGCTCTTACTCAGCAAAGTGGCCTTGGTTCTGACTCAGATTTATAGCATTTAATTTTTGGATTTTTAGTAACTAGTCAGGTAAATTCGTGTTGAATTAAATCTGGAGAAAATGAAATGTGTTTTATTATTCACAATGTGGAGTCAAACACTTTTAATTTTTAATACGGTATTTAACATATATAGGGTTTTTTATCTTAAAACAAATCACTGGAAATGGAATTAATCTGTTTAAAGTTGCAGATGACTCACTCTTCCTTGTTCTTCACAATTTGCAGGAGCAGAGCCCTCCACCCAGACCTGAAGCCTACCCCATCCCGACTCAGACATACACCAGAGAATATTTCACGTTCCCAGCCTCCAAATCCCAGGATCGCATGGTTCCTCCTCAGAATCAGTGGCCAGACTATGAGGAGAAGCCCCACATGCACACAGATAGCAGTCATGCCAGTGTTGCCATTCAGGTTAGAAGCAAGTGGTTCCACAAACTTCTGCACCTGCGAGGGAACAAAAGGGACCAGTGAGACAGGATGATGAGCAATTTCTGAGGCACAGTTGGAATTTTCTCTTTCTTCTTTTACGGTTTTGTGGTCTGGGGAAAAAAGACATAGTTTAGAATATAGGATAAGTGAGAGAATGGCTTCTGCGTGCTCTTGTGTCTGTGCAAGGAAGCCTTAGTGGCAGAAGGCCTTGCACTTCTGGGGCAGGGCTCCCTGAAGCAGGACAGAGCAGTGAGAACCAGGGATGTCATTTGCACTTTGTTTCTGTCTCCATCCCTGGAGCTTGTCATGCACCTGGGAAGTGGGGCTGGTAGACACAGGGTAGTCTGTGCTGCTGTGGTGGAGGGTTCCGCTGAGGGCCAGCAAAGCAAGGGCTTGGTGTGAATGGAACCAAATAAGAAGTACCTGCTTGAGAGCCAATCTTCCATTCAGGTGTCAGAGAAGACCTGAGCCTCAAGGTGGGGTTTGAGCTGAACCTTGAAGGGTGAGAGAAGCAGGCAGGCAGAGAGGAGAGCATCCCACTCACAGGGGGCAGTGCACGAGGAGAGCCATAGCCCATTTTCTGAGGGCAGAAGTGGTCCTCTGGTCTGATCCACTGGCCCATCCTGCCTTTTCCTGATGGCCCACGGCATCCTGGTCCTGTGAGTGTTGGATGCCCTTCCTCGCCCCTGCCTGGATGTCTTGCCAGACCACAGGTGCAGAGTCGCAGACCCTGCAGCAGTTCCACAGATTCCATGTAATTCAATACTTCGTGTAGTGTGTAGATTATGTGTCCTGGTAATGAAGAAGCTCTTTCTGTTTGAAAAGTAAAGCTGTAGCTAAGTGTTGGAAGATTAAATGTCCCATTTTTCCATTATGCTGTTGTATTTTAAAGTGATACTTTCTCTTTTTTGTTTATGGAAAGTGTGTTCATTTCTCCTTTCTTTCATGTGCACATAAAACCTCATGGCCATCGGGATTATAGCACTGCCTTTTTTACATTTCCAGGATAGGAATGGATTCTTCTCAGATGGATGGGCCTTGTCCATGGACACATCTCTGTTAAAGAGCTTATAAAGCTAGTCCTAAGCTTCAGGACTCGTTCAGAAATGGTCCAAGGGTGGATTAAATGGCTTAAATATAATAATTCCTCTTTGTGAGGATTAGAATTCTTCTTAAAGAGGACTCACTGCTCTGCCCTTTGTAAAGACTTCACTCACTTTTTCTCAGAAGCCAGCTGCGAGGCTGGTAGCCCTTGTGCACTGTCCTTGGAGCACAAGGAAGGCACCAGCAGCCATAGGCCTGACTGTTCCTGTGATGCAGAGGGGACGGCTCATCCTTTCTTGGGCAGATCAGTTCACTACAGTCCCTCTTGGCTAGTGAGCCACAGGGTGGCCCCAGCCTCCAGTCCAGACCCTCGTTCATCAGCTTCTGTAGTCTGTCTTCTCCACAAATGTGAAATGTCTGTGAATTGGGGGTGATTTCTTCTGGTGAATAACTGAAGTATAATATTTCTCCTTTTTCTTTTCCCAGCGTGTTGCCCGTTCCCAAGAAGAGCTTCGGGAAGAGAAAGCTTACCAGCTTGAGCGACAGCAAGTAGAGGCAGTTATGGATCGGAAATCTGACAGTGACCTGTGGATAAATCAGAGCTCCTCGGTGGAATCCAGCACCTCCAGCCAAGAGCACCTGAACCATTCCTCCAAGTCGGCCACCCCTGCTTCCACACTGACCAAAAGTGGACCTGGCCGATGGAAAACACCAGCAGCAGTGCTGCCCACCCCAGTGGCCATCTCCCAGCCCATCAGAACAGAGCTGCCTCCGCCTCCACCTCCACCTCCTGTCCACTACGCTGGAGACTTTGATGGGGTGCCAATGGATTTGCCTCTCCCACCCCCTCCCGCCAACCAGGTGGTTCCACAGTCGGCTCAGGCAGCTGCAGAACGGAAGAAGAGGGAGGAGCACCAGAGGTGGTATGAGAAGGAGAAGGCCCGCCTGGAAGAGGAGCGTGAGAGGAAGCGCAGGGAGCAGGAGAGGAAGCTGGGCCAGATGCGTACACCACCTCTGCACCCTGCTCCCTTCCCTCCCCTGGCCACCCCTCAGGCAAAGCCTGAGAAGCCATCCACACTCCAGAGGCCCCAGGAGACAGTTATTCGAGAGCTGCAGCCCCAGCAGCAGCCCCGTACCATCGAGCGCAGAGACCTGCAGTATATCACCATCAGCAAAGAGGAGCTTTCCTCTGGGGACAGCCTGTCTCCAGACCCCTGGAAGCGGGACGCTAGGGAGAAGCTGGAGAAGCAGCAACAGCTGCACATCGTGGACATGCTGAGCAAGGAGATCCACGAGCTGCAGAGCAGGGCAGAGCGCACTGCAGAGGAGAGTGACCGCCTGCGCAAGCTCATGCTGGAGTGGCAGTTCCAGAAGAGACTGCAGGAGTCCAAGCAGAAGGACGAGGACGACGAGGAGGAGGAGGATGATGATGTGGACACCATGCTGATCATGCAGCGCCTGGAGGCCGAGCGGAGAGCCAGGGTAAAGGGCAAAGCTCCTGGGTCGTGGTATCTGTGCTCCCTGCTTGAGCTGCCGCATATGTGTCCCGGAGGCAGCCAGGCCTGTGGACAGGAAGAAGTAGGGTGGGCTTTGGTTCAGTATGCTCGCTGTAGGAAGGGTGTCTGCTCCTGACCCACAGAAGTGAGCTGGGACGGGACGTGGTGCTGGAAGTTCTGGTACTTGTGCTTTGACAAGAATTAAATCCACTATTGTCTTATTTAGCAGCCTCATAATTAAGGGAGATAATAGGTATTTGCTAATGACCACTAATAATCTTGATCAGGGGTCTGCAAAGCTTTCCTTACAGAGCCAGACAGTAAATACTTGGCTTGGCCTCATGGACTCTGCTCTGAGGCACAGTGGGTGTGCCTGTGCTGACAAAGCACATACAAACGTGTCAGGTCACTCTCCTGATCCTGACTGGGAGCAAAGAATGTGAAAGTGTTAAATCATTGCCAGGCACGGTCTTTATAGTAATTATACCATTGATGAAGCAGGTATTTATCAGATTAATAGTTTCACTATTATAGTATAAAGATATTGAAAACTTTTGATCTTACCTTATTTCTCTATATTTTGGAAATTACTTTTGTTTCAAATAAAAATTTAAAACCAAAATTTACTTTAATTCAATTACTTATTAAATGCCAAATTTTAGATGAAAGATTATTTGTTGCCTCATCCAGAGAGGCACTTTACTAATTTGGCATTGAACATGAACTTGTGGAGAGTGCTGTTGTCGAGGTCATGTTGGTGATCTCAGTGTTCCTTTTTAATCTGCACAGTGCAGTGTTGGCAGGAGACAGCCACGAGCAGGTTCTCTTGGTCTTGGATTTAGTTTCTAATTTCAGCTCTAATTTAATGCAGTGAATTGAAGGGCTGAAACAGTACTGATTGTAGGTCAGCCCTCTTATCCTCCCACCCTATGATGAAATTCAACTTTAGAGAATACCTGTGAGCACACAAGAGCCAATAGTGGGGTCCTTTTCAGTTTGCTCACACACGTGCTTCTTAGTCATACACACACACACACACACATATACACGTGTGTATATGTGTGTATATATATGTTTTATATATATATAAAATATCAGCCAAATGTGTTAGTAACTTTGCCCCATAACTTTATCCTGAGTCCCTTTTAGACTCATAAGTTTCTTAAATGAAACCAAAATGTGATTTTAATGACAATATTGTTTTATTTAGTAAGTCATCAGTAATAAACTCCCTTAAGAATGATGTATTTCAACTAGAAGTGCTTTCTTTGAAAGAGCTACTGTTTGGTAAGAGCCAGGAACTTTTGCAATTGGTCCTTTGAGTAGTTTCCCCCAGCGCACGCAGAGCTGAAGCTCTCGGGAACACTCACTGTTCTGGCCAGCTCTGGTGCACCCGCTGCACACTGGCCAGGGGTCCTGCTGCGTGCCAGGAGACAGGTCATTGCTCAGGGAGGTACAGCTCAGCTGTGACTGCCCAGCAGTCACAGGTGCAGGGAAAGCACAGCTCTGCCTGTGGTGTAGACCATGCTCCCCGAGCAGGCAATGTGAGCACTCGACTACTAAAGCCCTGCTCCAGCAGCCAGTGAGAGTGGGCAGCTGCAGCATAACATTTCTGTAGGATTCTTCTGTGTGAAGATGAAATTTTTATTGAAGGTCTGTCAGAGTTTTTCCAAATGGTTAAAACCCTGAATATTTCAAAGCCTTTTAGTCTTTATTATATTTGGGAAAGCTTTTTATGAGAATTTAATAAAAAGCAATAATTTTTTTCTCCATTAATTACATTAAGGTTAATATCGTAGTGTCCGCATAAGAGACCAAAGGAAATTTGGCTTTTTTGGTTTCTATGTATCTTAATGCTGAAGCCCAAGTATTTAATACCATGTGGACATTTTCCTACTTCTCATAAGTTAGCTTGCAGTTCTTCAGTTTTCTCCTCAGGTTGTCCAAAAACATGAAGCATGATAGCAACAAAGTATGCCGATGGCAGAATTCAGGTCTGAGTCTAACTTTTTTTTTCACGCTTCATCTTTCTTTTTTTTTCCTTCTCTGTTGCCTGCAGCAGACTGCTGTGCCAGCAATCTCTGTTCTAGATTTGGTATGTTCTTGTTTCTTTCCTTTGGTGCTTCTCCTGTCTCGATTTTCCTTCCTCCTCTGGTGGTGGCTGTTTTATGTTCTCAGTAGATCAGCTCTGCCCAGGGTCTCCTAGACCAGGGGACTGACCCTGTGACTCTCTAGAAGCATGCTTTTGAATGTTACTAGATTTAGTTACTTTTTACTTTTCTCTGTTAACTTTAAGTGTTACTGTTTGTTTATGGTTTTGATCTTTTCTCAGTTTTAGTTATAATTTGCTTCTGTGTATTCTTATGTAGTCATTAGTATGTGAGCTAAACAACTAAAGTTTGCAATGAGTAATCTATTTCATTCTTGTTATATTAATAGATTTTACATGTTCAGTTGTTATAAGCTCAGTTGAAATGATATTCAGTTGCCACTTTCTTTACTAATCCAACGTGGAATCTTAGCTTATCAGCCATACCAGATGGTCAGGTCGTGCTCTGTTGTGAGTCCAACATGTTTGTCAGTTTGGGGAAGTTTTGGTTGAAGAGTTACTGCTCTTCACGCTTAAGAAGCAGATGTGTAACCTGCTAGACCGTCATATTCTGACTGATCTGTATTTACTGACTTGAAGCCATTTTGTTCTGGATCAACTATGGGGTGAAATGGTGGCAGCCCCAGGCAGCACTGCAAATATTTCTTAATCTGGGTTTGTCTTGATGCTGTTTCACCAGTCCCCTCTTCAGCACAGGGACAGTGTCACCCACAGAAAAGCTTTCTTAAGATGTGTTACTTCCCTGGTAATCAGAAAGCATAATTTATGAGCTCTGCATCTTTTCCTTTTGTTTTATGTAAAGAAAAAGTGAAAAATATATATATTCCCCCTACTTTGTATGTGAGGTGTCCATAGATGTAAATGGAAAATATCAATCAGGTGGTAGAGCATTTAACATTTGTCAGTGTCCACCATGTGGCAGGCACAGGCCTGAGGCTCTAAGAGGCTGACTCTGCTCTACAAGAGTCTGAATGCCATGAGACATTGATGGATGAGTGGCAATGATTAAGAATAATGGGCACACTTAGATTTTTTTATATATTTATTTTTTAGTGTAGCTGGACACAATGCCTTTATTTTATTTATTTATTTATTTTTATGTGGTGCTGAGGATCGAACCCAGGGCCTCGCACGTGCTAGGTGAGTGCTCTACCGATGAGCTACAACCCCAGCCCACACTTAGATTTTTATTTCAAAGAAACAGTTCTGAGCATCTAAAAAGACAAGTATTTTGAGTATTAATAGTCACGTAACCCACATGTTTCTGAGCATTTCTCAGCTCAGCCCTGGTGAGTATCCGTGTTATTGATAATGTGCCATTGTCTGTAGCATGCCCATGCTGTCAGATCTCGCAGGTTGCCCGGGAGCCTCCTGAAGGGTTAGTGGGCAGCGACAAGCATGTGGTCTTCAGGGAGCAGCTTGGAGACGTGTCCTAGCACATCTGCGACGAGTGAGACAGGTCCACTCCTGGCGAGAGCAGCGGCATTCCCACAGTGGGAGGCTGCCTAGGCTGGCTCCTGCCCTTCCACCCCTTCAGTGACCCCTGCCACCTCAGGGCTGCACGATGCCAGTGCCACACCCCGTTACCCTTGAGACCTGGAGACCTCCTGCCTGTCTCCTGGAGCAGTCAGTGTTCAGGACTGAAGCCCTTCTGCCCGCAGCCTCCCAGCAGCCCCTGCCTCCACCCTCTTCGTTCCAGTGAAGGCTCAGCTGCTCACCTGGGGACTTTTGCCGTCTCCATAACCCCTCTCTCTGTTCAAGAACTGTTGGCCTCTCCGCCTTAGCACTTGACCACCTTGGTCCCTTAGCTTGAGCTGCTGTCCCTTCCTGCCTAGTCATGGGGAGAGTGTGGCGGCACTCTCTGTTCTGCCCCTGACCCTTCAAAGGGTCTCTAGACAGAGCAGCTGTAGCAGCCTCAGAGACCCCAGCCCTCCTGAGTGAGTCTCTGCCCCCCAAGAACACGTTCTGGTCCTCCCTGCAGTCTGTCTGGCTCCATGTCCTCCTTAGTGCCCACGCGGCTGCCTGCCCGCTCCCATGTGATGACTCTCAGTGTGCCTGCCAGCTCGTACCTGAGCGCCATGTCATCTCTCTGGGGTTGCCCTGGCTGGTTGCCTCCCGCCATGACATCTTGTGGGCTTGCTGCCCAGCGCTGTGGCCTGTGTCCTCCTCCACAGCTCTTGATCACCCTTCCCCCTCACTGCTTGTGTGCTGAGCACTGTGTCCTCCATCCCTAAACATGGCTCATCACATGTGCATTCACCTCTGTGGGCAGCAGTGATATCTGTCCATTTCTGGAGGTGTTCTAGCATGTGGCTGATGGTCAGTAATGGCCAGGCAAGTGGCTCTGGGGCCAGATCCCCAAACTCCAAGGGCATGTGGAGAGGGAGAGGCTGAGAGGCCCTCCAAGTCTTGATTACTGAGTGATGTACCGTCCTGTTCAACCCACAGTGTCTAGCTAAAGGAGCCCCACAGGCCAGCTTGCAGCAGAGCTTTGCCTGCAGGGTCTTTCCCTTAGCTCCAACAGGCAGATTTGGCTCCAGGAGACCTGGGCATGTCTGAACCTGTCCTGCCTATGGAGCCCATCCAAATAGGGTCCAGGGCAGGTGGTCCCTGGGCTTTTGAAAGCTTCACAGACAGAGGTTCACAGGGCAGCTTGCTAGTCCTCCTGCCCAGTGACAGTGTGCATAACCCCTGCCATTTTTGCTCTAGGTTGCCAAATAATCGCTTCTGTTTCTCCTTTCCTCATAACAAACCTGCCAAGTGGGTGAGTGAAAGAGCCAAGCCTGGTGTGAGTCTGGCCTGCCGTCACAGGCCCGGCCACAGCAGCATTGCCTGTCCCCCAGTCCCGAGTACTCCTGGTGCTACACAAAACACCTCCTTATCATAGAGCAGTGCTGCTGGCCACTCACTCCACCAAACAGTCCCAGGGCCTGGCCAGCGCCAGTGGTTGTCTCAGCTTTGCCTTTTACCACACTTCAGTGGTCATCTGCTGACCAGAATAATGTGAGACCCTACAGCAGTGCTCCTCCTCTTTGGCCAGGATTTTTTTTGGTTTTAGAAGCTCTTCTGGATGCCTTGTGTGAAAACTCTAGCTGGCCCTCCCATCCCATGCCACTCGCTAGCCTGGCTTTGGTGTGTGCAGTAGGCATTAGACACAGAGAGTGGAGGGGATGAGATCAAAAGCCTATCTAGGGAAGTGACCTTCAGGAGGAGGTTACTGCCTGTGTACTATTTATACCAGAGCACCCTGGACAGAGACAGGCTCTGCCCAGTATGGACAGTGACTCCCCAAGGAGGGCAGAGTTACTGAAGGAATCAGGAAGAGAAACGTGTTCATCTCACTGCCAGTGTGTGTGTGTTATGGAGAAAACAGAACTCACCTGTGGGTGCAAGACCAGAGCTGGCCTAAAGGAGCACCAGGTGCATGTCTTACTGCCTGCTTGGGGTCACTCTGCTTTGTCTCTGTCACTGAGACAGTGCAGCAGCTGAGCTCTGGGTCTTACAATTTTAATCAGTTTCCTTGGATTAGGAAAAGGCAGCAGTAGAGAGTAGGGTGGGCTGAGGCAGGGACACATGGTGCTGTCGTGGGAAGGGCTGTTTCTTAAGAAGAGCTTTGACCATCGCATGGGGGAGCTTTCCCTTGGATAAGCAGCTGCATGGCAGAGCTGGGCTCAGGGAACCAATGCCTTTTGTAATGAGTTATCTAATTGTGGATGTTCTTTATCTTTTGGCCTTAATGTTTTGTTTTTGGTTTTTTTGTTTTGTGTTTTTTTGGTGGTGGTGGTGGGGGTCACTTCCAGTAGGAGTGAGCAGGAAAGGTGTATAGAGGAAGGAAGATTCTTAAGGACTTTAACAAGAGTTCAAATTGTCTGTTTGGTGAAAATGTCAAAAAAGCCAAGGTATCATGGCCCACTTCCTGTTCAGATATTAACCTCTACTGTCTGCCTTGGGGATCCTGTAGTAAATGGAGAGAGAAGGTGGGTGTTTGTGGCCTGAAACTGTGCTCATTTAGATCTCAGCCTGCACTTTTAAAAACAGAAGTAGTCATGGATGTGCGGACTGACAGTCAGCAGGGCCATAGCCCACCCGTGCATGCTGGGTCCTGGTCCGGAGCATCTGTTCCCCAGGCGTTTTGTCCTCTCCATGTGTAGCAAAGAGCTGACCTGACTGAAGTCCAGTGTCCCATCAGGCAGGTGTCGCTAGGTTGCAGAGTGGTCAGACTTGTAATTGATGTTCCAATGCCTTTTACTCTGAATGAACATAAACCACACAGTTCAATGTACTTTAGGAACTGTTATTTTGAGTAAATCAATAGATTCTTTTTTTTCTCATTAATGCTTTGGAGGGGGCAGGAGGGGAAATAAATGAACATATTTTTGGAGAATAAAATAATTTCTTTTGGAAATGAAAATACATGAATTAGCCTAAGAGTGGAAAGAAATTTCTTAATTATAATAGCACCAATTAATATTTCTTACTTTAAAATTAGTAACTAATGAGCTGATCACAAGGAAAAGGCCTCTTACTTGCTGTCCACTATCCTGATTTAAAGGCATAGATAGCTTTTCTATAGACGATGCCTGTTCATAGATTTATTTGTAAGACAGACGGGTGCTTTTGGAAATCCTGCCATTCTCGCCTCCTGTGGTGACGCTCCTGCTGGGCTGGAAGAGATAACAGCTTGCCAACAGCTTGCCTCGGGTACCAGGCACTAGGCTTTGCTGCACCAGCCTTATTTAGCGTGGCTCTGGGAAGTGCAGCATGAGGAGCGCCTTGCTTGGAAGGGAAACGCCTGCTGCGGGCCCGACTCCTAGCTGCTTTTCTCAGAACTTGTGAGCTCTGCTGCTGCTGTGTGGGTGCTATTTCTCATGATGGGTGCCAAGGGCTGAAGTTCTCACAGGCCTCTCCCTTGCCTAGCTCTCAGGCCACTTGGGCCTGCTATGCTCCTGCTGCAGACCCACCCTGCAGCTGAGCATGCTGACCTTCTCTGCACTGATGGCTAGGTCATGCTAAAAGAAAAGTTCATCTGTCCCCTACAAGGCCACTTCAGTTGTTCTGAGTTGTTTTAGCATTGTTAACTGATATGAAGAAACTAATAACACAGGTTAATTTATTCTTTCCAATCAGATATGGTGTTTTGTTCCACAGGAATCAAGGAATAGAGAAGTTGCTAATGTTTCTTTGCTTCCCCCAAAAATTAAATTCATAAGTTAACATTTTAAATTTTGTTGGGATCAATTTATAGAAAAATTGGTAATTTTCTAGATATTGAAATACATCATAGCAATTTTATGTAAGGCAGTTTTGCAGTGGTTAAAGATTGAACTAGATGGCTTTGAGTTCATTGTAATCTTAGAGATTTTAAATCGTTCTTTTGATGGTGTGTCATGGTGTGGCTATGGGTATCCTGTAGCCCAGCTCCATGTCAGATGAGAAGAAATGTGCAGGGGTTTCAAAGTTACACTGTCTCAGGCTGTCAATGTAAAAAATAGCCACATATCCCAATAAAAAAGGAGAGTCTTAGTGTTGTTCTGGCCAATAATCCGGAGTTTCTGTCTAAAAAAGGTATTTTAACCTGTGATGTACAGAGAAATGTGACCAGGAGGATAAGGAGCTAAAAAAACAAATAGAAGGAGTAGTGGGAAGATGTCCTCACATGTTTGAATGTCATGAAGTAAAGACATTACATTTTTGTGTTATTTCAAAAAGGCAGAACCTAAGTGACCAAAAAAAGAAAAACTAAGATGATGGACTCGGGACCAACATAAGAACTTCTGACTAGTCGTTACCTAAGTGTACCATGTGAGGGGTTGGCAGTGGTCCCCGGGCATTTTGCAGGTGCAGACAAAAGTGAATCAGAATGAGTTCCTTTCAAACCTCAGGTTCAGGATGGGTCCAGGATGGGATCTGGAGGGAGTCAGTGGCCAAGGGCTAGAGGAGCAAGAGCGCTAGGCCTCTCGTTTCCCCAGGGAAGTGGGCTGCTGGCAACAGCTGTCAGCAGAAACTGGGTCCAGAGTGGGCAACTCGGTACTCCCCCCACCACAGGCACAGAGAGGATGTCCTTCTTGGTGTTTGGGGTGGCGGAGGCATTCCATAGTTCCATAAAGTGGGGCTCTCGGCCACGCAGGTCTGTCAGTCTACAGGAGCTGGCTGACAGACCCATTCTGATGGAAGAGTGGTGGTTTCGTGCATGGCTGTGTGACAGCTTGCTTCTGTGAGCCTTGATGAGTGGGAGGATGACCCTGGGATTGTGGAGACAAGGTTTTTAGGGCACTCATTTTGAAAGTAGCAAGTAAAGCTGTGAGTCTTGTCATCTCCTGAGTAGAAACTCGGCCTTCTGTGTGTGTCCTGTCTCCTTGTCCTGCTTGTCTGGTCTGCCCTTGGTGTCTTGGCTGGGGAGGCTGGGGTGAGAGTTAAAAGTGGTTCACTGTCAGTTGCAGGACGAGGAGCGCAGACGCCAGCAGCAGTTGGAGGATATGCGCAGGCGGGAAGCAGAAGACCGAGTGAGACAGGAGGAGGAGCGGCGTCTGGAGGAGGAGCGAGCCAAGCGGGACGCCGAAGAAAAGGTCCTGGTCCTCTGAGGGCAGCTAGCGTTGCCAGTTAGCCTGACCTGGTGATTGGCTGGGGCAGAGGGGCTAGCCTCGTGGCGCAGATGCACACGGCAGAACAGGGCCGGACCCCCAGCTTTGGTTACGGACCAAAAACACTCTCCCGTCTGGCCTGCTACCTCTCTTCTGGACTGCCTCCAGGCCCCTTGCCTTCTGAGCTGGTCCCTCAGACTCCCGAACTCCTAGGTCTGCATGGCGCTGGGCCTCTGGGCGCAGGCCCCCTCGCAGGGTGTGGACCCCACTGGACAAGGTCCAGCTCGTTTTTGTGAAGATGCCACTTGTTCAGTTATTGACTTGAGTCGGCCCCATGGGAGGCAGTAGGAACAAACAGTAAGACAGTCTGGTAACTGACCATCTCAGATAGGGTTTTCACTAAAATCACTCCATTTTTGTAGTGGTTAAGAGAACAGATGGCTATTTTAAAAAAAAAAAAAAAATCATTCAAGGAAAATTTAGTCTACAACCTGATTTATATTCTGAGTTGTTTATTTCTCTGTGTGTGTATTAATTCAAGTGATTCTTCAGTTGAATTGTAAAATGACATCTGATTTTGAGAAATGGGCACCTTGTGAGGCAGTTCCCAGATCCGCGTCTATGTGCATAGCTGCAGCCCTCCCCATGGGCAAGAAGACCCCAACTCGTCCAGGGACTACAGGGAGCTGTGCAGCTGCAGAGGGGCTGTGCTCCCCAGTCACCTCCCTTCTGTGAAGGTCGAAGCCTTGAGCGTCACAACTTGTGACAGGGAAAGCTTAGTTTTATTAGCAGTTGTTTCCTTGATAGTACAGTGAGCTGTGTCAGTAGGACCCCCACCCCCTGCCATTGGTTTTAGGAAGCTTTTGGTAGTGTGGTGATAGATTAGGCTACAGGACAATCTAACCACAAGCAGGACTGATATCATGCTGTGGCTCAGTTAGACTTAGGGAATAGGTGGCCCCTCGAGTAGAGCGTGTGTAGGCAAGCAGTGGATGCTGGGAGGCCTGGGCCTCTGTGAAGGGCATCCTCCAGCACTGCTGTGGCCCAGCAGCTCCCGAGGACTGGGGGAGCTGGGTTTTCCCAAAAGTCTTTCACTTGTGTAACAGAGGCAAAGCAGGGGTTTCCAGAATCTGACCCTCTGGTTTCTAAGCCTGTGGCGTTGTTGTTGGTGGTTTGCTGTTCTGAGAAAGCCCCCCTGCCTGTTAGGAGGGTGCCTTTCCCAGGTCAGTGCCTGCCAGCTGTGCCCATGCTGCCGGTGCCCATGCCTGTGGTCAGGCCCCGTCTTGGCCTCACTGGAGCCATGGTGAGGCAGCCTTGCCATCACCTCAGGGCTGTGTCCACAGAGGCCAGGCTGCGTTTTGTTGTTGAGGAACTCTTGGGTTCATTTTTCCAACGTGCATTCTGAACTTACTATTATGCTGAATGCACTTGTGTTTTAGTAACTGCTTCTATAATTGAGTGGTCACTGTAAACAAGCTGAAAACCCTATTTTTAATACAAAATGTTCAGAATTGACGGGTTTGTGTTGTCATAGAAAAATGTGTGGTCCTTTTCTGGGTAGAGTCACGTCCCCTTGGTCATGTGACTGTATCTGCTCTTGGTGTAACTGCAAGGGGTTTGGTTTCCGCCCTGTGTTATCAGGCAGCTTGCTCCTCCTGTAACTCCAAGGCTCTTGGTAGAGCTGTTCCAAAGTCACAGAAGTCATTCTAATTTGCCCTGCCCAAGGGATTGCTGACTTTGTACAGATAGGAGAATAAGAATTCTTCTCCTTCAAGGGTCTCCCAGCAGAGAGCAGAAGGTGAAGCTCGAAGCTGGTATACGGAGTGCAGAGGGCTGGCAGTTCCTTAGTTTCCTCCTTAGTTTCTGCAGTTGGAGCAGGGGCTTTGGTGTGTATGTGCATGAGCTTTGGCTCTAGAGAGAGAAGGAGAGGATACAGCCCAGAGGTACAAGAATGAACAATTATCTTGGTGCCAGCAGGGCCCCAGCAATTCTTTTTTGTTGAATGAATTGAAACTTCACTGTATTCCAGCACTAGACATTCACTGGGGTTAAGCAGGTCATCTGTTGGATCTTTCACTCCCTTTCATACTTACTTTTTCCCTCTGTGCTCTAAAACTCATGTCAATCTTTAACAAAACTGTGCTGTTACCTTTTTTAATGTCAAAACAATTTTAACACTGTCAACTGTAGTTTGTGCAGATGTATGTCAGAAAAAATGTTCAGTATGTGTCAAAATATATTTGAATTCAGTATCTTGTTGCTGTTGCTATTCATGCTTGGCTCTCTAATTTTCTGTCCACCAGGGAGTTTATTAAGATTTGAAATGTAAGTTAAGAACTGGAAAGCATTATTTGTTAGTTTGTTGCTTTGGGAAAATAAGTGATATTCCTTACAGTTTATGGTTTCTTAGTAAAACAGCATTAACAGGTAAGTTAATGTCCTACCAAAACAGAAGGGGAGAGGAGGAGGAGGAGGAGGAGAAGCAGGAGGAAAGAAAGGAGTGTAAGGCTTCATCTCGTTTCGTGACTGGAGGGGCCTGATAGTGATCTAAACTATTGCTGAGCAGTTTTATGTCACATAACCAGATTAGTCCAACTGTGACCTACGTACCCTTCCCAGGAAAGAAAGATTCTCCCCAAGGAGACTATTTCTGGGTTGACCCACCTCTTCTGTTGCAGTAGTTGTGACAGTTAAATGTGACGTCCTGTGGACATGTGGTCGGTGTGAAGATGGGGCCTGGTGGTCAGTGCACCTGTCATATTCCGCGAAGGCCCAGAGGGTCCGCCTGTCCCCTCCTGATCTCTGACCTTGTACTCTTGTCTATTCCCGCCTGCAGAGGCGACAGGAAGAAGGGTATTACAGCCGCCTGGAGGCCGAGAGGCGCAGACAGCACGAGGAGGCGGCGCGCAGGTTGCTGGAGCCCGAGGAGCCCGGGCTGTGCCGACCTCCGCTTCCACGGGACTACGAGCCCCCATCCCCGTCCCCTGTGCCCAGCGCCCCTCCTCCCCCACCTCAGCGAAACGCCTCCTACCTCAAAACACAGGTCCTCTCCCCAGACTCGCTGTTCACTGCCAAGTTTGTTTCGTACAATGAGGAGGAGGAGGAGGAGGACTGCAGCCTAGCAGGTCAGGATGAGTACTCCAGCGTGAGGAAGTCTTATGGGCATCTTCCTCCTGCCGCCCTTAAGCCACAGCAGCCCCCCTGCAAGCCACGCCCGGCCTCCGATGGCATCTTTCTCTCCAACTCATTCCAGCCACCCTCGGCCAAAGCCAACAGTACTGCCCACAAAACAGGCCAGCCCCCACCCCCTCCAAACAAACCAAGCTTCTGCCATCCTGGCCACTGTAAAGGTAGAGGTAAAAGAGAGAGTGCAAGCCCCACCCTCTGGTCTTGATGATTGGGACCTGGTCTCTGCACAGCTGCACCTGGGGTGGCCCGAGATCGCCTGCTTGGAGTCTGGGTTCCACTTGGTGACACTCAGCAGGGTGATCTCCCTCCACCCCCAGCTGCACTGTCCTGCTAATTGCTCTGCTGATGAATGTCTCTGGTTTCTCTCACTCTGAGAAGCTCCATCCCGTTGATCAGCTGACAATCAGTCCTCCCCCTTTACTCCAGACCATGAGTACTGTTGGTCTTGGCTTTCATTCTCTCCCTCTTCCAACAATTTTCACCTGTGGTTGAGCAAGTGCCTTTTTCGCACATTGAACTGACTCTAAAGGTAGCAATGAAGGTGCATTTTTAGTTTCCACGTCAGGTATCCCATACTTGGTGGTGGCTTGTCTGGGGGATGGAACATCTGCTGAGCTGGTCTACAGCACGGCCACTACCCAGGATCTAGTGCCCCAGTTGTCCTCCGGTTCCTCTCCTCGCCCTGGCCTTCCTTCCCTGGCCTTTCACTCAGAAAGAAGCCAGGCAGCGGCAGACCTAGTTGTGGTTAGTTAGGGAAAAGCCTCTGGCTGCCTGCATGCAGAGGCTGCTCCCTGCAGAGGTGCCAGAGCAGCAGGAGTTATGCTTAAGGTACACTGAACTCCACCCAGGTGACAATACTGGGATTCAGCTTTGAGCCCACTCAGATACAGTCGGTTGGTCAGTTGTGTAGCTTTAGCAAGTGCATGCACCTTCCGAATTCTGTGGAGCTCCACGTCACCAACAAGTGGAGGTCAGCAGCTCAGAGCTCAATGCAACCTGACAGAGGAGTTTTTCCCCAAATTCTGCCTTTTCTCTACCTGAATCAGCTTTAATCCACATTGAAGGCTTGGTGTTTCATAATACCTAGGTTGAGAAATTCTGAAAGCCAACTTGAATCTTTTTTGTAGAATTTCACCATAAGTATTTAGAACTTGGTATCTCTTAGAGACACTCATGGAGTAACAAATTTTGAAGGAAGGTTGTATTAAATGTTATAAGCTGAGCTGTACAAATTTGTAAGTGTTGTGACAATTGTGAGGTTTGGTGGCGGAACGCTGCAGGTCGGAGTCATTTCTAACCATCTTGGCTCTCAGTCCTATCACTAACCCTTACTTTATTTCACAACGAAGTGGCACTTCGGAGCAGGTTACAGCCTGCATCTGATTGCTCAGCCTCTTTGAAGATCCTTCGTAAAGTTGCGGCCTCTGCAGCTCATGCAGAGCCCACCTGGCCCTGTCTTCGTCCACTCCCTCGCATGCCTGTGTCCAGCCTTCTGTTGTGAGCTCTCTGGGGAGCATGCTTCTGCACGTGGGACTTGGCCTCTTCCACTGGGCAGTGTGAGGAACAGAATTTGGGTACAAATCAGAGTGAATAATGCTGATTTCAGCATAGCAACATATTGAAAAAGAAGCATTACTAAAGCTCTGGGGAAACTTTATAATTGGTAGTATTCATATATATATTGCTGGAGGTTTTTGATATTCTAGGAACAAAGTTTAAAAGTTTTGAAAAATTGATTTTTTTTTTTTTTACCAGTGAAAGAAGCCAGTATCATTTCCAACAAAGCTCAAAAGATGCCACAGTATTTTTTAAAGACAGATGAAATGAAGGATGTGTTTGGAATTCTCTCCAGAAAGACCCTTTCTCATAGTTTCCAGGAGGCCACTGTGGGTGACCGTGAGATAGAGACATGCTTTGCTGTGTCTTTTGAGCCTTGTTAGGGGGGCCCTGGGGCAGCCATAGGGTAAAGCACCCCATGGCCCCCCTCTCATCTGTGTGTCTGGGGGTCTCTGCACCATGGACTCTTCATATGGAAGAAAACTCATCTTAAAAATTCATTTTGTGCACCTTGTTTGGGGGGAAAAAGGCTTTAATATAAAAGTACAGCAATAGCTTTGTGGCCTGTTTAATCCAATATTTGATACTGTCAGTGTGGGGTATTTTGAGCATTCAGTACTCCAGCCTATATTTTTATAAGCAGGTTTTTCAGGTGCAAATTTTTTTTATATTTTATTGTCACAATTAATAGGTACACATTAATAATGATTTAGTACACTGTGATTTTTATATTATCAGTGGCAATATTACCACATGCTTGGATACACCTGGAACTCTCCATTTACATCATCTCTGGATCTCCAGCAACTCACCAAGGGTACTGGGGGGCTGCCTGACTGGTTGATGCCATGAGCAGCCATGGCAGCCCAGCTGGCTTAAAAAACTTTACTTTGTTTTTAATAATTACAACCATTTGTCTTGAAAAATAATTCAGTAGCTTTCCAGAGAAGAACTTATTCATGTGCTTACCTGCTTAATCTCTGGCACTGCATTTGCTTCAGAGATCTTGTAAAAAAATTCTTGGTTTCAGCAGCATGTTGGAACACTTTGCTAACCTCCCATTTAAGTGAAATTTCTGTGGCTTTGTCTTCTGAACTTGTGCTTACCATGCACTCCATCAGATTTGAGTTGGTTATCACACATCCACCGCAGTGTTCCACTCAAATGATGAAGGGAGGTGAGCTATTGAGCACCAGCTGAGTAGTGATTGGGTTACTCAGGCCACCAAGAGATGCAGGCTTCCTGAGGTGCGTCTTTCATCTGATATGAAGAGCCTTGGCTTTCTTGTTTGCTCAATGATTAAAGGTGTCTTATTTTGTGGGGGTCACTGTATCTTTATTGTCATGAAGGTTTACAGATAATCAGGTACTTTAACTTGGACTTTTTCTTTTTTGGAAAAGGACCGAACCCTTACCCAGCATCTGCTGGGGCAATCAGCGGTGCCCATGATGCTCCTCGGGATGCAAGAGAGAAACACACCAGAAGGTACCCCGAGTCACGCTGGTAGTGTCTGTGACCAAGGTGTTGCTAACTTGTGTGAAACTGGGTTGAAGTTTCAAAGGCTTCATGAGCTCAGTGTCTCCATTGTACAAGATCACAGGAGCACATGGAAGCTTTTTAACGTTGGTTTTCTCATGTAGCTCTGTTTCAGACAGTGATATAGGTGCTGGGCTTACTGGCCAGGCACTAGAAGCAATTAGCTGTGTTGCCATTTGCTTCTACCAGAGAAGGTTGAAAATCTGAGGAGAGTAGCCAAGGATATTGCTCAGCCATGTGGAGTCAACCCTAAGATTGCCCAGAGTATAAACCAGCTGTACATTATCACAGACTGTCCTCACCTGGATCTTAGTTCTCAATGCCAGCTATTTTGAGAATAGCCATTCTGGTTCCTAGTATTAAATTAGATGCATCTATAGGTGTGAGTCATATGCTGTATTTTGAAACTGCACCCTTTGGTTAAATTTGTTTAAGTGGTAAGAAACACCTGCTTGCTGAAATCTAACTCACTAGTGTCTGAATATTGGATATGACTGGGGAATGTTATAATTTTAACAAGGAGAACATTTTGCCTATATTTGTATGTGGGTTTAAACATAGCCCCAGTAAGTTTACTTGTAAGAAGCGTTATAACAACATTCAGCAAAGAATGTGTCTCCTCTCTGAGAGTTTCAATTGATTGCTCATTATGCAGACTTAGCTAGCTATGGGCAGGCATGTCTGCATTGAAGGGTAATCTTTCATTTGTTTCTTGTCCAGCCAAGATGCAGATTTACCTGGAAGTTCTGGAGCCCCTGAAAACCTGACATTCAGAGAGCGTCAGCGCCTTTTTTCACAAGGTCAAGATGTGTCCAATAAAGTGAAAGCTTCCCGTAAATTAACAGAACTGGAGAATGAACTAAACACAAAATGAGGAGAGGCACAGGGCAACTATGTGCACACAGATCTGCTCAGGGGTCACAGGTGGGAACCTGAAGAGGAGGGGGGAGGCTGTGTTTCTAAGTGATTTCTAATTTCAGATTCTAAAGTGGTTGTAATTTAGAGATGTTCAAATTCCAAGAAATTTTATTTTGCTTCAGCAAGAAATTGTTGTTTGTACAATTTGAAACCTGTCTGATTCTGAGTGATTTCACGTGAGGGTATCTTTTTGTTGGTTTATTTTTGGAGTCCTGGCCTCATGGGGCAAAAAAAGGAACAGTCAAGGTACTGTCTCCCTGTCCTGGTGCCACACACTGTAGACCAAGAAGTCTCTTCCTGGACTTTCTTGGAAACTTCATTTTGCCCATGACCCTCAGATTGGCTACCCCGCCCTGCCTGCTGTGTGTGCTCCATTGCCACAGCCTTTTAGGAGCGAGGGCGGACGTGTGGACTGCTCCTCTGGCCCCCTTGGGGTGTGCTTCCAGTTGCCTTCTTGTCTGGGCCACGCAGTAGCCTGGACAGCAAGGTCCTGTGAGCAGAATGGAGCACGACCCATCATACCCCACAAACAAGAGCCCCCAATCAGTTCTGAATATTGGATTAAATTAAATTTTTGATTAATATTTGATTTCTAAAATTCTCAAAGAAGAAAATTTTGAGGATTTAATCTTAGGAGATTTTATTTTTATAAATACAGGTTGTTGTTAGCCTAATAAAAATCATTGATGAAATTGAAGGTGACAGTTATTCTAGAAAGTTAACTAATATTTCATATATTCCAAGGAGTCTATCAAAGATCTCTGTAGCTGAACAGTCTTGATGTAACTAGGATCAAAAATGCCTGAGAAAATGAGGATATTGGTAGGTGATCCCCAAGCACAGATGTCACTAGAAAATTTAAATTTGGAAAACAAATTTACATTGATATTCTGTGGGAAAGAAAGGAATTCCTTGACTATGCCATCTGTAACTGGAGTATTGCAAGAATAATTCATGGCAGTTTGAGCTTTGTTTTTTATAGTATAATAGAGTTATTTAATTTTAATTTGTGAGTTCTGAGTTATCACTGTCATTTTTTCAGCTGTGGGTATATGGCTGATGTTGGGGAGACGGACCTCAGTTTGTTTATGTTGTGTGATGTTAAAATGGTAAAATTTTTTTGTGATTTTAAGCACATTTCCTATTTGACAAAGCCCTAATGGGGTCCAGATGATCTTTCTGTACCATATTGTTCTCTTACGAAGTTGTATGTTGGGAAAATATGCACACTTTCAAATAGAACAGAGGCATTTGCTGCCCTAGAAACCACTTTAATATGAGTTGTATGATAAAATGTCCAAAGTACAAGTGTAAATATTTTTTTTGTCTATCAGGGTTCTTATTTGAAAGTGTGCTTTCTCCATTCCCCATGTAAGTAAGAGTCGAATGGTCCCGAGAGCTGATGAAGGATTTGCACACTTGCCCCGGAAAAAGCAAGCTCCTCCTGGTGTCTCAGGGGCACTGGCGCCTCCAGGTGGCAAATCCACACCTTGCCTAGAGAAACACGGGTGCTGATAACTGCCCGTCACACGTGGGAGACAGACACACACAGCATGAGTGCAAACAGGGATATTTGTGTGTTTGTCAAACCCAGACAAAGGTGGATTTGGCCATCCCTGGATGATGAGGTCAAATGTGAATATGTGTAAAAGTGCTTTTCATGATGTGCATTGCTATGGGAAAAATCCAAACTGCTGTAGTTTTCCATTTCTACTGTATTTCAGTTGCAACCTATTTTTAATAAACTTTGTATGTATTTAAGTGTATTCACTGTTTTAAAAATGCTGACAGAGTTTATATTTTTAACAACAGCCCTCTCTCCCTTGCCTCCATCTGTCACTCATGTTAAACAATGCAAAACGCTGCTCCCCTGTATTTTCCACCTGTGGGGACATGTTCTTTGCAGGATGAACAAGTCCACTGAGGCTCAGGTGAGTTTCATAGCGTCCATGACCAGAGTGCTCCTTCCCCACCTTGTCACTTGTTTTGCACCTGAGCAATCCCAGGTGGCCCCTGGGACCATTTCTAAAGGCATCCAGTAACGAGCATTGTGTGAATGTTCCTGAGCTGTGTTTAAATGCAAGCACCCAGTTGAGGCAGCTGGTGAAAAGGGGTGTGCGGGACTAAAAGTGTTAAGTCCGTGTTGAGGAACTCCCACTGGCCAGGAGTGAGAGCAAGCCCCACAGCCAGACCAGGTTTGTGCAGACTGTGCCCGCAGGGCCAGCCCTGCCCTTGCCCCCTATGCCTGGGTGTGCGTCCCCCACCTGCCTGTCCCCAGGGTACCTCTTCTTCACTCACAGTTTCCTTTATGCTTCATAGCCTGTGAGCAGAGGTGTGGAGCAGGCGGTGCGGAGGGTACAAAGGGCTTCTAGGAGAGTGTGAGGGAGGAAATAGAGGGCCAGAGGACACAGCTGCAGACAGGCAGGAGTGACTGCTGTTCTGCTGCACAGTGGAGCGATTGTGATCAATACTGTGTTTTGAGGCAGGCTCCCATGAGGGAAGCAGCGTGTCAGGGCTGGGAGAACTTGTGGGAGGCCTTTGATGGCAGAACTGGATATTTACATTTCTGAATCATACTCTTCACTCTTACTGTAGGCTAATGCCTAAAAAGATACTTGAAAGTTTGGAGAAAGCAAGTCTTGGAGACTGAGGATTAGTACTGATTCCACTCCATCTCACAGCCATATTTCTCTGGAAATAATGACTTTTGACCTACAGTGTTCCTTCAGGTCTGAACCACATGAAGTAGCAGCAGGGTCCTTGATAATTTCCTACTGTGTACCATTGGACAAAAATTTCCTCCGTGTTTTACTGGACAGAAAACTAATCCAAAGGCTCAGCCATATTATTTAGGGTAACAGTAAACAAAATCTAAGTCAAGTTACTCGCAGAAGGGAAAATGTGCCCCAAAATGGTCAACACTTTTGTATGCTGGCATTTCATCTTGTGGATTCACAAAGTCAGTAACCAGAAGAGTGCACGTTTGCTTGTTAGACTTCAGACTGGGATGTGGAAGTCATTTCTGTGTGATGTTCAATGAAGCTTACGGGTGCCAACTGGTCAGAGGTGACCCCACTTCCCAAACTGCCCTGGAATGTAGTTCTGGCATGGCTTCGTTAATATAAACACGCATTTAGTAACCGAACTTTCAGGTGGTGGACTCCCAGAGAAAACAACCGGCTTTCTTGAGAGGAGGGCACATTTGCAGGTAGGGGGTGGCACAACGGACCAGGTGTCCGCACAGCCAGTAACACTCCGCAGAGGGGCCAGTGCCAGGTGGGAGAGGCGGGCCTCGCAGGCCATAGTGAGAAGTTCGTGCAGCGGGCAACCCCAGCCAGGCAGAAAAGGTGTGAGGGTCGCCCACAGTATCCAGAGAGCCCTTGGAGAAAGGAGTGGGAGTGGGCAGGCAGCTCCTGCAGCCAGGGTCCCCAGGTGCCCCGTGGGCCTGCTTACCCCGCCCCCAGGACCTTGCTGGTCTGCTTTCTCCACCCCTCCCATCGCCCCGCCCCGTGCGCTTGCTGTGCCCCGCCCCCACCCCTGGTGGATCCGCCCCTGGCTGGTCGGCCCCTGGCCCCTGCTTGCCCCCCTCCACCTGTAGGCTTGGATCCCTGCGATGAGGCCCGCAAGTGCAGGTGACATGGGTGAGTGCTGCGCCCTATGGGGCCTCGCAGAGCGACGAGCGCAGCAGCTGCAGCGTCAAGTGCGGGTGAGTCCCTGAGAGGCCTAGCTGCCGGAGCCAACCCCTCACCTGGGCCTTGGGGGCCAAGGGAGAATTTGTGGGGTTCATGTGTTTCATGGATCCGTGAAATTGAAGATGGGCCAAACACACACACACACACACACACACACACACACACACACACACCCAACCTGGCTTGCAGGACAGAAGGGGTCGCTGGCCTGTCTGCCCTCCCCCAACGGCTCCTCAGCTCCAACTCAAACCTGGGCCCGTCTGCCCACCTACCCATCTGTCCACTACTCCCCCTCTGTCTCCTACCCTGGCACCACTGTCCTTCACACAGCCTCTTCCTCTTCCTGGAATGCCTGCTGCATGCTGTGCAGCTAGCTGCTGGGCATGCCTGATTAGGAAGAAACGGGCATCGCTCCTGTCATTATCCCCATGGAGTCTGCAGTGCGAAGGAAGCAGCCTGATGAAGCAGTTTAGAGAAATATAATACTGTGTGGGAAAGGCCTCAAAGACCACCCCCTGCCCCCGGAGGTAACATAATGAGACACTGAGAGGCCAGGAAGGTCCCCTGTGTCCTGATGGCTGAACCATGTTCTGATGGGGGCTGAGCATATAGAAAAGGCTTCCTGTGGGGATAGATATATGGTGGCCCTGGGCTGGATGCCACCCAAAGCAGTGGGTTGCCCAAGGACCTTTATCTCAATGCCAAGGATACGCTATCAGATTTTAAGAGGGAAGCAAGACATGATCAGATCTGTCACTTTGTGCAGTCATGGTTCAAGGGTATGAAGGATCATGGAGGTCACTTGAGAAGGCCATTGCAGGCAAGAACTTCTAGGGTGAGGGTGAGGAGCTCTGTGGACCTGCTGTAAGCAAAAGTGGTGAAAACCATAGGAAATAAGTGTTTAAGGCCTCTGGAATCATCCTCAGTAAACGCATCAAACAAGAAAGCATTCAGTAAAGACAACGTGCTAAAATTTCCCCAAATCATCGAGGTCTCTGTGTTCTGCCTCCCCCTGGCTCAGCTTCACCATCTCCTATGTCTGGGGTGACCAAGAGGATGGGATCCCTCTCCCTCAGCTACCTCAGGGCAGTCACATCCTGAGGGCCAGGGAATTGGGACTTCAACATGTGCCTTGGAGGGAGGGCAAAGCCAGCCCCTAAGGAGCCACAAGTTAAACTATAGGCCAGCTCGGGTACTAGAGAGAGGTAGGGAGATGGCTGAGGAGAGCCTTTCTGGGTTTAGGATAAACCTCAGAGACTGGATTTAAAAATTATCACTGCCCCCAGTTTCATTGGACCAGATGATCTTGGGGGAATTTATGTCCCAGGTCACTGTCAACATCAATAGAGCAATCAGTCAGTAATTAAGGGAGTTTAGTAAGTAGGTGTTGTAAGCAAAACAGCCAACACTGTTCTGCATCATTACGAAAACACAAATAACTGGAGGGAAGCAGACCTCAAGTGGGTCAGCAAGCTCTCCTTTATTCTGCAGCAAGCAGTCAGCCAGGCACTGGTGGGCTCATTCTGGGTAGGAAGATGACCGCTGGTTACAGAAGAGTCTTGGGTTTTTACAGTGAGGGTGGTTTAATTACTGGAGACTGAAGCAGCACATGTTGGTTTGGACAGTCAGGAAAGAAACTGTAAAAAGAAGTTGAAAATGCCACTTATCGTCACTGGGAAAAGCTCAGACTCTGTGTTCACTGCTGATCTTCTTTCTCCAGGATTCATCGTCTCCCAGAGCTTCACCATTGGTTTTTCTCTTCCAGAACTCATCGGCAATGGGAAAGGGGAAAAGCCCAGGACGAGTGTTTCAGAATCTGCCTCCTCCCTTCAGGACTCCCTGTGGTTGGGAAGGGATGACTGTTTGCTTTTAGAGATGCTGGGGATGAAACCGGGAAGGGATGAGAGTTTGCTTTCATTGTTACTGAGAAAGGTTTCACTGGGAGAGATGAATGATCTTCTCCCTCTCCCTCTTCCTCTGGGCCAGACAGTTTTAGGGGTTGTCATTTTCCATATCTTTCAGATGTGAGGCCAAGAAGGTCCCCTGTGTCCTGATGGCTGCTTAACAGAGGGATCAGAAAATGAGAGGGGCAACAAGCCCCACTCAGACCACCACCAACCCAGTGTGGCCTGGTGGGAGGTCATCAGGAGCCTGGTAGAAATTACACAATCTTAAAAACAGAGATAGAAATAAGTTGAAGAAAAATGAAGAGAACATCAGGAATAGATGTGAAGCCTTTAAACACATCAACCTATGTGTCATGGAGGAACAAGATGGAGAGAAGAGAGAAACAGGAACAGAAAACCAACCCCAAGTGTGCTGAAAAACGTGAACCTGCAACATCAGAGAAGCTCAGAGAACTCCAAAAGTGAGGTAGATATTGAGATATCCACCCACCTGTCACAGGAAACACTGATATGATAGCAGGAAGAGAGAAACCAGTGGTCAGAGATTCCAAGAGGACTTGATGCTGACTCCAAAAACAGTGGAGGCCAGGGCAGGAGGGCATGTCCACAGTATGGCAAGAAAAACTTCTCAAGAAAAAAAAACTTGACCCAACAAAAATGTCATTCAAAATGAAGGCAAAAGCAAGTGTGATGGTATACTCCTATAACCCCAGGGACCCAGGAGGCTGAGACAGGAAGATCGCAGGTTCAAGGATGGCCTGGGCAACTTAGTGAGACCCTGTCTCACTAAAATGAAAATAAATCTGGTTTCCTCCAGGGACAGGGACATTCGTCAGGATGAGCGGGTCAGTCTGTAGGAAGACATAAAGCTATGAATGTGATGGACCTTACCACAGGGCCCTAAAATAAGTGGAACAAGAACTCGGCAGAGTTAAACCAAGAAATAGGCACTTCAAAAATCAAGGTTGTGAACGTCAGTACTCCACTTTCCACAGGGACCAGCGAGACCCGAGAGACATCCCTGCAACACCCACAGCTGAATGTATCTGCCGAGCGAGTGCCAAGTGCATGCCGAGCGCCAGCCGAGTGCTGGCCGAGAGCGGCCGAGTGCGGGTCAGTGCTTGCCGAGTGAGGGCCAGCATAGGCAGCACACCAGGCCTGGTGCCAAGCCCAGGCAAGTTTGAAAGAATAATTGCACAAAATCCGTTTTGGTCACACTAGAGTAAAATTAGAAATTAATAACAAAAAGAAATTTCAGAAACACAAATATGTGGAAATTGAATAAGACACCCCTAAATAACCAGTAGGTCAATGAAGAAATCACAAACGAAATGAAATGATTTGAGACAGGACACATGTATAAAACTTTGTATTGTGCAGCTAAAGCAGTGCCTGGGGGAATTATAGCTGTGAAAACATTAAAAATAAGGTAGGCCTCACCAGGCACAGTGGCACATGCCTGTAATCACTGCGGCTCAGGAGGCTGAGGCAGGAGGATGGAAAGTTCAAAGCCAGCCTCTGCAAAAGCAAGGCGCTAAGCAACTCAGTGAGACCCTTTCTCTAAATAAAATACAAAATGGGGCTGGGGATGTGGCTCAGTGGTGGAGTGCCCCTGATCAATCTCGGTACCCCCCCACACACACCAAAATAAATAAATAAGAGTTCTCATAGCAGCAGTCTAACCTTTCACCTTAGGACACTGGATAAAGCAGAACACATCAGACCCTAAGTGGGGAGAAGGAAGTAAACAGGAAATGCATGAAGCAGAGACCAGCAAAACCACAGAGGGAAATTAGTGGCAAATGATTACAATCAGCTTGGCTGGCTAAGAAGAGAGAAGACTCAGATTACTAAAATCAAAAGGTCTCACTACTACCAAAGTGATGGGGAAAAAGGATTGTAAGAAAATACTGTGAAAGTTGCCAAGAAATTAGACAACTTAGGTGAAATGGTCAAATTTCTAGAGACAGACACTACCAAAACTGACTCAAGAAGAAATAGAAAAGCTGAGCAGAACCACTGTTATAGTTAAAGCTTCGTCCCAGGGTTTCATAAACTGACTTCCAGACCACTCACGTATAATCGAATCAAGCCTTTATTGAAGCACACCCGTGGCGGCTGACCAGAACATAAAGCTGTTCCCCTGATTAGCCCCAAACAATTGCAAGGGCACTCCTTATAAGCCTGAAAACCGCAAAAGGGATGTTCATGGGGGGGGGGGGTCTAGCCAATGCAAGCCAGCCAGGTTACAGAAGTGGGACAGTGCAGTCAAGCGGAGGGAAGCCTAACCAATCACAGTTAGCCCAGTCACCCCAGTTACAGAAACAGAGCCCCGTGACCCTAGTTACAGAAACAATACCCCATTAGGTAGTTCCGTGTTCTTAAGGGTTTCTATAGCAAAAGGAAAAGAACATCTTGCTCCAGTCATGACTCCTCTACTTGGCAAGGTTGTTTCACAGGATGAAGTCATAAAACAAAATGGAGTCACATTGGCTCCTACTATCACACCACAATGAGTAAAGAGGTTAAATTAGTTACCAAAAAACTCTCAAGGAGGACCCCAGGCCCAGATGCTCTCACTAGTTCACCAGTCCCTTATAGGATTCACAGCTGTCCGTCAGCCCCTTCAAATAGGAGAGTGTTGCACTTCATGAAGCCAGCATTGATTGAGGTCAAAGCCACACAGACAATCCGGGGAGAAAACCACAGAGCAGTATCTCTTATGAACATAGATGCAAAAACCTTCAACAAAATACTAGTAAAATGTTCCAACAATGTATAAAAAGGATTATATCCTACAACCAAATGGATATACTCCAAAAATCAGTTAATACAGCAGATCATATCAATAGGATAAAGGACAAAACTCTTCACCATATCTCAAAGTGTTTGACAAAATTCAACACCCTTCATAATGAAAACATCCAACCACAGGGCACAGTGGTATTGGGGTGGCCAGCACCCCAACAGAACAGGTTTCTACCAAAAGGCGTGAGCTGCCTGGGAAAATTAAAAAGTCTGAAATAATCAGTAAGAAATAAGACAAATCCAGAGATTAAATTTTAAAAAGTGGAACGCCTGAGGAGTCTTCCAATCCTGATGGGAACTGGAGCTAAATAACTTTTGAAAAAGGCCGGATTATTTAAGGGGGAGTACATCAAAGGCAGGTATAAGGTTTCAGTGGGAGGAGTTTTGTTTTAGTGCTTGCTTCTCGGTATGGGGTCTTGCAGTAAATAGGTTGATTGGCATTTGACAAACTATACCCATCTCCTGGGAGGCTGTGCTATAACAGGGCACCAAAGCATTCAGATGTTCTCAAACCAGTGGATTCCGACTGGGACTTCCTAAAACCAGCCTTCCCTGCCTAATGGCTCTGTTGACACACCATGGATGGCTTCCCACACAGTGGCAACCCAGAGACTGCGGAGGCTGAGGCAGAAGGATCCCAAGTTCAAGCCAACCTCAGCAATTCAGTCACCCTCTGTCTCACCGCTGGGGCGGTGGCGGCAGGGGGAGGGGGGTGTACCTCAGTAGTTAAGTGTCCCTGGATTTAATCTCCAGTACAAAAGAAAAAACCAAAAACCACCAACTAGGAATAATAGGGACATAGCTGACCGGGGAGGGGGGGGGGCATTTGGAACCCAGAGCCACATCACACTGTGTGGCAGAAGATGACTGTTTCTCCAAGATCTGCAGCAAGGTCAGCACATCCCTCCTGAGCCCCACTGTTCAACACGACTCTATCTAGACATGCTACTCAGGGTAGGGGGCCAAAGAAGGCAAAGTCACCTACCTCAGAGAAGGAGTAAGGACATCTGTATTCACAGATGGCGTCGATAGAAAATCCCAACGAATCCACTCTAAGTCTGCACTAAAAAGTGAGTTCTGTAAGATTGAGGATAACAAGATCCATATTAAAAATTGTATTTCTATGCTATATTAATGAAAAAATTAAAAATTCAAAAAACAATTTATATACAGTATCATGAAAGTACCTATGTGGGAAACATTTAAGCAAAGTGTATCAGGTTCATAACTTTAGTTTATATTGCAATGGAACATGTAGATATGGTGGGATCTTGGAATGAACTGTGGAAATATTCTGAGGATTTTTATAAGGGGTAAAAAATAAATGGGCATAACAATAATACTATAGATAATTCTCAGGTGTCATCAGGTTTGTGTCACCAATCAGAAAGTTTAGAATTACAAGCAAGATAGTCCTAAAATAATCGCAGGTTCTTTTCCACCTGCTTATCAGCAGGCTTGGAGGTGGAGGAATTCCCAGCAGGAGGGACTGAGTCCCCCCAGGAGGTTCCACCTGCCAGCAGGACTTCACCAGCTCACTCCTGTCCACTCTTCTCCAGTTTCCTGATCTTGCAGTACTTAGTCTAAGTACCTAGCAAACTCTGCTGCAGTACCTCCAGGGGTCTTCTCTCCATGTGATTAAATGCCCATTTCTAGCTCCTCTGGCTGCAGACCCCACCCAGCCAAGTGCTGGCTGCCTTTCTGCAGTCACCTCTTCCCCCACGGGTCCCCACATCACAGAAGGCTCTTTCTCCTTGAGGTGCCAAACTCCTCAGCCCTGTGACTGGGTACTGCCTTTCCTTTGGCCACTCTGCCCACTCCCATCCCTGCCAGCCCATCTTCCTGAGCACCCTTTCTGACCAGAGGGAGGGAGGGTCCTGGTCCTGAGCTTGTAGCCCACCATCAAGTGTTGCTGCGGCAGTCTGGGGCTGCCCTTGGGCAGGGAGGGGTCATAGGTACATGGGTCCGTGGGTCGTGGGGAGGGAGGCCAGGCCTGCTGGCAGAGGAGCCTGCAGTGGGGTCTTCCTGACCCCATGCTGGCGACTCCTGCACTCCTCTAAGGCACCCCTCTCTGTTCCTGTGTGTGCACTTACTTCCTGTGACTTCAGTTCACCCAGGAGTGCTCTGGTGACAGTTTCCCTTTCTGGATCCTTGTTGATAGGTCAAAGAAGAAAGCATAGTTGAACTGGAAACAGAAAATGCTATTCTTCATCTGAAATTGGCAGAGGTAATATATTTAAATATCTTGAATTGCATCCAGTGATTTAGTGTTGAAGTCCGTTTTCAGCCTTCATCGAAGAAATAAATTGAAAGTGACACTATCTCCTTAGATCTTTTCTGTTCTCTGTCTGGTGAGGTGAGAGGAACTCTTCAGCTGACATTTTAAAGTGTCTTCTTACAGTGGAACAGGTTATGTTCTGAATTCCTATTTGTCTCTGCATTCACAAGAATTTAATAAAGTAAGGATGCAGCTGAAGGCTGTTTTTCTTTAAACAGCTTTAATTAGATTTAATATATGTACCATAAATTCATCCACTGTGAGTTGTCCAATCTGTGTTGAGTGAATTTAGAGTCACTCAACTGCCCTTGTCTTTTTGTGTCACTATAACAAAATACCTGAGACTAGGTGATTTACAAAGAACATTGATTTCCCCCAGTTCTGGAGGCTGGGAGTCCAAGATGGAGGCTGTATGCATTGGGCGTCTGTGAGGGCTGCTCCTCCCGCTGGCCCAGCTAGGTGCCCTCCTTCCGTGGGAAAGCAGAAGAGCAGGAAGGGCCTCCGCTGCTCCGTCCAGCTCTGCTTTTGTAGGGAACTGGTCCATTTGTGACAGTGGAGCTGGGAACTTCATCACCTCCCCTTCCAAATGCCCCCACAGTGGGCGGCCCCCCCCCAGGAATCTTGGAGGCCACTGAAGCCACAGCAGCCAAGGCCTTCCAGCTGCAGAATCCGTGCGAGGGCCCTGGGTCCCCCCCTTGTGCTCAGGAGCCCGCTCTGCTGAGCATCCTCCTGGGAGCCCCAGGAGCTGGCACCAGCGCCTGAGTCTCTGCCGTCTGCTCTCACGGCCTGACCCACTTCCTGGCACCTCCAGTTCCTGGTGGTCCTTTTGGTGGCTAGAAAACACAACCTCCTGCCTCCAGTGACTCAGAGCGCCACTTGCTCACCCTCGGACTGGTCCGGGGGGCCGCCCCTTGCAGCTGCTCCCGGAAGGGCATCCCCCAGCACGACCTACTTAAAGTGGGACCGCTCTGCAGAGGAGCCGCTCTCAGGTGGACCGACCAGACCCAGCGTGGAGGGGGATCCTTCCTCAGCTGAGGGCAGGCAGCTTCTTCCTCTCCCCCTATTCCTCTCTCCCTCCCTCTTCCCCGCCCTCCTCTGCTCCCTCCCTCCCTCCCTTTCTTTGTGGTACTGGGCATTGAACCCAGGGACACTCTGCCACTGAGCCACATCCCCAGCCCTTTTCATTTTATTTGGAGGTAGGGAGGGTCTCTCTAAATTGCCCAGTTAGCCTCAAACTTGTGATCCTCCTGCCTCAGCCTCCCAAGTCTCTGGAATTAGAGGTGTATGCCACAGTACCTGGCTCTCCTGTTTTCAGTGTCCCCTCTCCTGAGTCAGGTCCAGCACCCTTGCTCCACTGACAGCCTCTTTCTGCGCTTTCTGGCTTATTCCTCGGCCTCCCTGGCAGGCAGGACAGCCCAGCTCACCTGTCCACTCCCTGCTCCTCCACAGTCTTTCCTTCTTGTTACCTGAAACCAAGTCACCCCGGGCTCTCCTCCAGGCTGCTGTCAGTGCCAGCTACTCTTGTGCTAGGTCCTCTGAGTCTCTGTCCCTCGTGTGGTCAGCAGAATGGACCTCTTGATTCCTCTGGATATAGGAGTCAGTCCTGTTAGAGAGTTTGTTTTGCTTTAGTTTCCTCTTCACCCAAACGAAGAGAGGCCATTACCTGCGAATGCTCCTTTACTCCAGTGTCCACCACAGGCTGCCGCACGCGGGGCAGCCCGTCTCCTGTGGTGCGCGTTGGCCTGCAGGGCAGCCAGGTGCGTCCCCTGGGCTCCCTGCCTGGCCTTCTACTGGACTTCTGTGTGCTTTTGGACAGTTCCACGGAGCAAATGGACTTCCTGTCTCGTCTGCCCCCCAGCAGACACCTCTGGGTGAGGGTCACTTACAAGCAAACTTCTGGAAATCTCCCTGCTGACCCAGCCCACCCTCTCCCAGGCTTTGTGAGGGAACCTGTCCACTCACTGGGCCCAGTGCACACTGTGCTAGCAACTCAAATTCTGGTTGGCTGGGAGTCCAGGGCTCTGCCTCCCCTAAATGGTGAACTCACACCCTCTGGGTCTCCCAGAGGCCCACCAACAGGCTCCCTTCTCTGCCCCTCTGAAGAATACGCTGGGGGTCCATCGTGCATTCCCACGGCTTTCACGCTATGCTGGAACGCATGGTGCCTCCTCCTGTGAGTGCAGGTTGCCGTGTGTTTGGGGCAGTTAGCCCCGTGTGGCTCGGATGCACTGCTGGTGAGGGCAGCTCCACAGTGGACGCCACAACTGAGGCGAAACCACCTGGACCTGCCTTGCGCTTGCTGTTGGAGCATCCGTCACGCCGGTCAGTGGTGCAGGCCAGAGCCCAGGACTGGGCTGGCCCCCACCTGCACCCTGGCCCGCCCACCAGGCTGTCCCGGTGCTTCTGCCTCCCTCACCTCCCTGCTTGCTTGGAGGCTTAGATGGCCGCCCAGGGCTGCGAGGGTCCTCTCCTTCACCCCACCCCTCCCCGTGAGAGTCCAGAGTGGTGGGTCTTGCACCTGTTCTGAGAGCCCTGCTGCTGGGTCCTGAGAGCTCCTCTGCACCTCATCCCTCCCACTCCTCTCCCTTCTGGGATCTGCCTGGTGGCCTCTTCCTTGGATGCTGGCCTCTCCTCTCTACCTGGCCAGTGCCCAAGGGCTCAGCCCTGAACAGCTGGGTCTACCAGCAGCTTCTCCTGACCCTGCCCTACTGTGGCCAACCCACTGCCGCTGCTCTTGCACACAGTGTGCTGGAACCAGGCCTCCGGGCCACGGCACCCGCTTGGCTCTAAGACTTTCTGCCATCTTTCATTTCTCCCTGTGCAACAGTACCAAGGAAGGGTCAGAGGGAGCCACTTCCAGGCCATGCAGGTTCACGCTCGGCGCGGAGGAGGGCAGGGAGGTGTGCACCCAGCGCTGGCCCAGTCCTGGCACCTGGCTCAGGTAGGCCTCGCCCACCTACACGAGAGAGCAGGTCCAGCATGCAGGGTTAATTCTGGGGGAACGTGCAGCCTGCCTGTGGGAAGTGAGCCCCCCACCCCGGGGACGAGGGAAGCTTGAGCAAGCAGAGCTCCTGGGGCTGGTGGGGTCCCTGGGCGCCGCGGGCCTCTCCAGGCGAGGAAGATCAGGGCCCCGCCACTCACTGCAGGCACCTCTCCCTCTGGGGCTTCCGCCTCCAACTTCACTGAACAGAAGAAACCTAGAAGCCCATGTTGTGATTCTGACCAAAAGTGGGAGCATAAAATTCGCACTGGCCAGGAGTGGGTGGCTGAGGCGGCTGCCGGGCAGGGTTCAGTTGCTGTCTCACGGCCGCACAGGGAGGCAAGTGCAGTGTGCAGGGTGAGGATGATGGCCGTGGTGTCCATGGCGTCCATGGGGCCTGCCTCTAGCACACTGCTGGAGGTTTCTAGAAAGGAGGAAAACTGCTAGTCCATGAGCATGTTTGGAAGTCCTCCAGGGTGGATATTTCACTACCTCTGATTAGGAGCATTGTTCTGCCTTTTGTTATAAACAGGGGGACCGGGGACAAAATCAGGAAGAAACACGTCATCACCACAAGGCCACGCCATCTGCAAATGGGATCAGTCTGCGCTCTGTGCTGGTCACATCCAGAAACTTTTAATTTTTTTTTTGTACATTCAGAGTGGATTTATATAGAGTTCATTTTTAATTCTCTTCCATTTGAGGAAAATCAATCCATCTCTGAAAAGTAGCTCTATAATTTATCTGTATTCTATATCATGAAATAGTTTAGTTCAGTTTAGCTTTTATATTCTATTAAAGTGTTCCCCAAGCACATGAAAGAACTTCTCTCTTTTTATAGAAAAAGAAAGGTGTAGCTGAGAAGCAGAGCACTGCTTGGGCCAGGTGGGCGTCACAGCCTAGGAGAATTTCGTGGTGGCCACTCACCAGTTCCTTTGTCAAACTGAAAATCCTTGAAATAAATCCAGGGGAAAGAGCAGATGGAGCACAGGATACCGCTGTGACGTCCCCCAAGCTCCGGGGATGCTTTCCTGCTTACTGTCCGGGGATTCTGTTGGAGCACAGTTCTGAAGAGCGGTCCTCACTGGCAGGAGCCCATGATAATGGGGCTTCCAGAGCTGGTCTGGATTGTCCATCAGGGCTTTGTTCCCCCGGAGGGGACACAGACATGAGGATTCTGCCAACACTGAAGGGTGGCCAATAAAAGGCCAGGGGGAGTTCCGCCTCCAAACAATGGGCGGCACTGCTGCGGAAATCGGGGACATTTTGTGAGTACTTTAAAGACACCAACCACTCAAGTCACATGAGCTACTTTCCCAACACTGGTCCAAGCCTGTTGAACCAGGGTGTGGCAGTGAGGGCACCCCAGGTGCTGCTGCAGGCCCCGATGGACTCGGCTGGCCGCTGGCTGGGGCTGGGGCTGGGGCTTGGGGACAGGAGCGGACGATGACTTGCTCTGGGTCATACCACAGTGGGGAAAGTTACAAACCAGTTGTGCCCCCTGTGTGCTCTCCTCCCGTAGAGGCTTAAACAAGACGTGAAGGAGTTCCGCTCTTCCGTTCTGGAGCTTCTGGGCAGCTGTCAGGAGCAGTGCCAGGCCCACCTCTCTGCAGCAGCGGCTGCTGTGCAGAGAGCACAGCTGGACAGTCAGGCTGTGCAAGGTGAGGTGGCCACGCTGTGCGAGCCGGGCCTGCTGGGAGAGGCCTGCCTGGGCCCAGCCCCCGTCTCTCCTAGCCGCCCACTGATGCCCACTCACGAGGAGAAACGCTGTCTTATATCCTGGCTGCTGCCCCCTGATCCTGCGGCCACCGCCGTGGGGGTCTCCTCCTCTCCTGTCACGGGAACAGTGACTCTTGCCCTTGGCGTTCGTGTTGCATGGAGCCTGCGGGCACGTTAGCTTTCAGAGTCAGATTTTCCAGAGATGGGTGGAATTCCTCCTTCCATGATTCCCCAGCCACTGGACCGCACCTCATCTCATAGGGGCTTGTCTTCAGGGTGGTCAGCTGCGCGGTGTCGCCTGAGTGCAGGGTCACGCTATCCACTGCAGCCCACGTCCTGCTGGTCAGCCTGAAGACAACTGGGCAGGGCTGTGGGCGACGACCCCTCCTGTGATTCCCAGAGTGTGAGGGGCTGCAGCCCCGCTGCTGTTCTGAGGCATGGCCGTGCCACGCTCAGATGGCCAAGGGCCTGCGCAGCACGGGGTCCGCCACGTCCTAGAGAGGTCAGTGTGTCTGCTGCTTATGGGTGTGTGTGTAGTGTGTGGGCACGTGTGTGTGGTGTGTGTGTGGTGTGTGTAGGTGTGTGTATTAGGTGCATGTGGTATGTGTGTCGATGTGTGTAGGCATGTGTCGGTGTGTGTAGGTGTACGTAGGTGTGTGTATAGGTGTATGTAGGTGTGTGTAGGTGTGTGCGGTGTGTGCACATGTGTGTGGTGTGTGTAGGTGTGTGTGGTGTGTGTGTGGTGTGTGTGTGTCGGTGTGTGTGTCCGTATTTGTGGGTGTATGCAGGTGTGTGTAGGTGTGTGTAGGTGTGTGGCGTATGTAGGTGTGTGTAGGTGTGTGTGTAGGTGTGTGTAGGTGTATGTAGGTGCTTGTGGTGTGTGTGTGGTGTGTGTAGCTGTGTGTGGTGTCTCAGGGAAGGCCGAGCGGGAGCCAGGGCCGTTCCCTAGGGAGGTCCCAGGTTGGCCAGGCACCTGCAGCCTATGCACACAGACCCCCAGGAAGGCCTCTCTGGGCTGCTGGCCCACATCCTGTCCAGGCGGCCAGCTTCCCAGCTCCTTCTCGCCTGCAGCTCAGCGCCCATCAGGGGTGAAGCTTAGACACCACCTGGTGTCAGGCAGTTCATCCGGCACCTCAGACAGGACGGGGTGGGGAGCAGGCCTGCTGACAGAGTCGGGGTCAGCTGTGGAGACCCTTCTGCTCAGGGGGCAGTGCCCCCTTACACCTGTGCTGCCTGGCTGGGCACCGAGAGAGCACACTCTGCTTAGCCCTGTAAATGGCCTCTGCTGATGGGGGCTCGTCCCTGGACATTTGCGGCCGGGCCAGGTGTGTCACTGTGGGCACTGGAGCAGGCCTGGCTGCTGCTGACCTCAGGCCATGACAAGACTCTCCATTCCTGAGCTGGACTCCACGTGGGCAGCAGCCATCATGACAATGGCCCTCTGGGCTCCTGGGCATCCTGGCTTAGCTGCGACTGTGCTTGGCCCCAGTGTGAAGTGGACAGTCTTCCCTCATCCTCACATCATGGCCAGAGGGTCTCTGACTGGACAGGAAGTGGAGGCCCCAGGTCAGCACGGCAATGGAGGAATTGGAAACCAGACCCCCCTCCCTTGCGGCAGGCTCTTCCCACAGAGAGGGTCCCCAGGAGCCTCAGGACGTCAGGAGCAGCCCTCCGGGACTGGGTCGTGGTGCAGGACTCCTGGGCAAGGCCCCTGGCCATGGTCCCAGGATGTGTCCCATGTGGAGAGCTGCTGGCCTCCGTGAGTGGCTACCTCTCTGCTAGCGGAGGCATTTAATCTGCCAGGCCACACAGGTCCCCCTGCAGAATCCCCGTAACCTGGGTCGCACTGTCCTTCCAGCTTGGCGGTCAGAGGCCCTTCGTCTTGAGCAGTCCTTGCAGGACATGGAGGAGCGCTGCCACCGGGAGAAGCAGAGGAGGCGGGCCCTGCACAACAGCCTGCTGGTGAGCACCTGCCACGGCTGCCGGGGCTCCGCCACTGAGGGGCTGGGCGCACTGAGGCCACAGCTGGGCGGGAGGGGACAGGAAGTCAGAACACTGTGGGAATGGGAGGGACAGCCCGGGGGGGGGGCACAGGGTGGAGAGGTCAGCCGAGGTCAGTGCTGGGCTCCAGTGTCCTCCCTCACCCAGACATCACCAGCCACTCTGGTGCTCAGTCAAGAGCAGGGGCCACCGAGGCATGGAGAGGTGCTGGTGCCCGGGCCACACAGTAGCCATGCTGGGTGTAGGCTGGGGCCCGTCAGCCCCTGAGGCCTGCAGGAGTTGAGCTGATGTGAGCTCAGGAAGAAGGGGGGTACTTGAGAGCAGGACACCCCAAATTCTCCCCAGCTGGAGAGCTCAGAGGTCTCCGCCAGGGTGAGAGGACCCAGCTGCCCTTCCTCATGGCCCTTAGCTCTGTCTTCCAGCCCAGTCATGAGGTTCCCCCAGGGCTGCTTCAGAGATGTGGGGTCTGAGACTCTGAAGGTCAGGACGGTTCCCCTCCACCACGGTGAGGCGGCCAGGGCGGGGGGTTTGCTCTGGACCTCCTCTGTGAGGTCTGACTGTGCTCGCACGGAGGCTGACGTCTGAGTTCCAGACACCTCTTGCCCATGAAGCCTGTGCTCCTGAGGGGTGCTCGGCCCTCACAGAGGTGAAAAGCTCCACTGGGCGTGAGACACGGCTGAGGATGATTCTGGCGTAGGGGCCATCTGTGCAGTCCAGTACTCAGGAGTCATCTGTCGGTGCTCAGGGGCCAGCACTCCACAGCACTGTGGTCCTTCACCTTACGTAACTGCTGTGCTATCTCTACCTCTCGGGGCTGCTTGGAACATCATGGGATCTAGTGAGAAGGCTAAAACGCACTACTTAGAGTGGACACAAGTCCAATACAGAAGAATCGATGGCGCACGATCCTGAGTCTAGAATCAGGATTGTGATTGGACCTGCTGCACTAGCCAAAGGGGCTCTTCCTTGCCATGGGCACTGTGCAAACAGGACACTGACCTCAGCTTCGGGGAGCTCAAGAGGCTGGAAATCCATCTACAGTGTCACTTACCTGGTTCTCGAGCAGTAGGAGCAGCCGTATGGCAGAGCCTGTTGGACTTGCTCATTATAAATCAAAGACGGGGCTTTAGAATGGAGTGATCAAAGTGTGTGAGCACTTCAAGGAAGCAAGGGTCGCTCCCTGAGAGCAGCAGGAGTTTACAGGAATGAAAGGTTCAGGTATTAAATCAAGGAAATGTGGCGGGTGTGGAGTGTCTGGTCTCAGCCAGGCGCGTGGGGAAGCATTGCACGAAGTATTTATGGACACAGTTTCCAAGCAGGAGCTGCTGCCTCTTGTCAGCATGGTCACCCGCTCACCCAGCACCCGGGGAGAGAGGAGTATTCCTGTCCCCAAGAACCCAGCAGGGGCCAGGCTTCTGCCCTGATGCCCAGCGGCGCCCTGTGGCTCGGCCTGGCTCTAAACATTAGACCCTAATGTTTAGGACTCCGGGGGGATGTAGAAGGCATGGCTGGGATCTCAGAGGAGATGCGGGTTTGGCTGGTCACAGATACCTCAGCGGGCCAGAGCCACAGGCTGAACCTGACCTGGGTACCAACTACAGGCACAGTGTGGTAGAAAGACGTGGAAGGACGCAGGGACCCCCCATGGCAGCACCCTGCTGAGCCAAGGCCAGATTCCAGTAGACAGACACCTGTTGTCCCTGGTCCCAGAGAAGAGCCAGTGCAGGGCTCTGCCGTGGGCCTGGTCCCTCGCCCGCTCCTCTGTCCCGGGCTGCACCAGTGCGAGGGGGCCAGGCCCTGTACTCTGCAGGTGGAGTGACTTGCTGGTCTCACTGGCTCTCACTGCTCTCTGTCACCTCCCCCCATCAAAGGCTGCCTCTGCCGCTGCTCCGGGGACAGCCCCTTCCCAAGCGCTTCTCCCCACAGGGCCGGGGCTCAGCGCCCTTACAGGCATCTGCACATGTGCATTTCTAAGGGCTCTCTTGCTTTCCGATTTCCATGATTCAAAGGGGCTGGGAGAAGACGATGCTGCCTCCGAGTCAGGTCCGGAATTCTTTGGGTACAAGACACCTGCTTACCAACCACTGGTGGCCTGACCGATAGTCCTTGCTTGCTGTCAGTGCCAGGATCAGAGCTGCCAAGCCAGCGAGAGCATCGCTGGGCTGCACCAACAGAAAGCATGTGGGTCAGGGTGGTCCTCAGTCCTGCTCTGCTCTGGCAGTGACCCACCACACCTGACCCGTGCCTCTCGTTCTGGACACTTCACCCAGAGAAAAAGGAAACCCGACTGAGTAGATTTTAGCCATTCAGGATGGTGCTGGGACTCAGCCATGAGCAGGGAGGACTGATGGAGACGGGTGGAGAAGGCGGAGCCTGACTGACAGGTGTTCAAGGGGCCCACAGCCACAAAGGCAGTGGGGAGAGGCGTCAGACAGAGGGGCAGACAGTCTCCCAGCTCCACCTGCACTCAGCTCTGCTCACTCGCTCCCCATGGGCAGCTGCGGGCTGCCCCTGCCCCTTGCCCACACAGGGGCCCACATTCCTCGTCCACCCTGACCAACCTCGTTATCCAGGCGAAGCCTCTGGAGGGCCAGGATGATGAGCAGAAGAGCCAAATGTCTCAGTTTCCCCTAAAATGCCCAATGCACTTCACCTGGGATGCACTGAAAGGCCTCTTGTGGGTTCTTCTGCCAAGGGCGGGTGGTCTGCCAAGGGAATGGATGGGTTAGGTTTGAGTCAGAAAAGCCAGGGCCAACCCTGACCACGCACTGCCCTGCAGGCCTTCTCCAGAAGTCAGGACTAGTGCAGTGACTCCGTGGATCACCTGAGAAATGTCCCCAGTGCATGCCTCGAGGGGGTGGCTCCTGTCCCCCTGTGGCTCACAGCCGTGTCCACAGTGGACATCATTGTTGCAGGAGCTGAAAGGAAGCATCCGAGTTCACTGTCGGATCCGTCCCTTGCTGCCCTTCGATAGTGAGTGGAACAGCTCAGCTTCACATAGCAGGTGACCCTACACTCGGGGCATCGTCTTCGGCCGTGTGGGGCTGTGTGAGGCCGTGTTGGCCACGTGCGGGTGTTGAGGGAAAAGGTATAGAACTGGCAGGAGTCTCCACAGCCCGGCTCCCCAGCCCTGGCCCCACAGGTGCTGCTGGTGTCCGAGTGGAGGTGTCCCTCAGGGGGGTGCTCCTCGCCAGGCAACTAGACCTGGGGACAGAGCTTCCCAGTGGCTGAAACCCCCGGACCCCCACTCCCCAGCCTCCCCTGCCTCTCCACCTCCTCTGCACTTGTCATCTGCTTCCTGCCCCCTAGTCTGGCTGGTGTGGCCTTCCTGGTCTCAGGTCCCCCCTCTTCTGTCCACATTTTACTCCCCTCTAAGGACCTGCCTGGTCTCCTGTGTTCACCTTGGATGACTGAACGCTGGACTTCAGGAAGGCCCCAGGAAACACAAGTGCACCTTGTGGACTGGGAGCATTTGTAGTCTGTCAAAGGACTGAAAATAGGGAGAACAGTGTAGTAGTAACCCTAACATGTGACAGCTTCTTGGACCTGGCTTCCAGATGGTTCTTACCTCAAGGTACCAAATGCAACTTTCTGTTGCTTTGTCATCTGTTCTGGGCGGCCCATCACCAGTCACCGATGAGATTTAGCAAATGCAAATTGAACAAATCAGAAACTGAGTTCCTCGGTCGCACTTGCTACCCTGAAAGTGTGATGTGGCCCCTCAGATGCAGGGTGTCCCCAGCAGAGCAGGGCCCGTGGTGGCCCCTGTTCTGAATCATGTAGGAACAGAAGAAAAAAAAGGCAAAGAGTATAGGGTAGAAGAAGAGGCCAGAGAGGACAAGAGTCGTGTGTGTGGAAAGAGGGACACGTGGACACAGGAGAGGTCAGAGAACACCCGAGAGGAGCAAGAATGAAGCCAGAGTCCAGGGAGTCGGGGGTGGGGAAGAGCCATGGAGAGAGCAGGGGACACTGCGAATTCAGAAAGAAATCATGCTGCGGTGTGCATTTTAAGTGTCGTTTGTCTCTACAGCTCCATCTCGCGAGAAGTGGCCCATGCACTGGATGATGTGAGTAGTCCCCAGTGTGTCCCCACGTCCTCAGGGACTCTGGCCCCCAAGGTGTCCTACTGGGAGGGCAGCTTCCTGCAGACTCTGCTGTTGGGAGCGAGCCAGTGGCTTTCTTGGTCAGCCAGGGCGGCTTTGCCTACTTTCTGGGGGAGCAGGTGCTCTTGCTCCTGTGTGGGTGGCTCCTGGCTGAGGTCCCCCAGTGCTTTGCGTTTGCAGCCTCAAAGCCCAGTCTCTTGCAAACTGAGCATGTGGCAGGTGGGTAGGTTCAAAAAAGTAGAGCATTCAGAAAAGAGACACACGTACAAAACTAAAAGCAGTGAAGTCAAACATGAACTTTGTAGTGTTAATTGGAAACAGACCTGATTCTGTCTCTCCTTGAAACCCTCATGCATCTCAGTTCTACCCCAGAAATGCCTGGTAGTAGCTCTGAGAAGATGCACGCTCTGCTCTCCAAGCACTGTGCTCCTCAGGCAACCTCATGGGGCTGGGAGGGGACAGGGTGAGCCGGGGCCACCTTTGCTGGCCACAGGGGAAGTACCCAAGGCTGTGGCCATGTCCCCAGAACGCAGAACCATTTGGCATGGTGGGAAACGAGGAGCTCAAGAAATGGCTGAGCAGATGGAAATACATAATCATGGTTAAAAATTCTGAGTTCATAAATATTTTCTAAAAAAACTTCATTAATTACTTCTGTAGGGTGGTAGATGATCAATTCATTATTCTAAAAAGTGTGGGGAAAAAAGAGCCAAGCGTTTACGCCGCGCTGGGTGTGAGAGAGGTGGTTCAGGGCAGTGAGTGGTGGTAAGAAACATTCTTCACAGACGTGGGCTCACCAGTTCAGAGCCGATGCTGAGGGGTGGCTCTGAAGCCCCCTGGAGTGGTACCTGGATCACAGGCCTCAGTGGCTGCGGTGGCCCCGGGGGCAGCAGGGTCTGCACAGTTGGAGGGACGCCCTGCACCTCTGAGCTCTCAGAGCTCACTGCAGACATGGTGACCTCGTGACAGGGGTGAAGTCGACAGGGCTGCCACCCAGGGCTTTCGCTGTAGCCAAAGCTGCCTCTGGACAGGTCCCCCTCCGTCATGGTAAAGGGGAGGAAACACTCCAGAGCGCGGGCACTTCACTGGATGAGAGTCGGGCATCCCCAACAAGTCAACAAGACACTGAAGCTGCACCGTGCACCCCTGGGCCGAGTGGCGCCCTCTTGAGCAGGCTCACTGGAGGACCGGGGGGCCTGGGAAATGCGCCTGTGCCAGTGCATCCCAGGCAGGACGCCTGTCCCTGCCGTCTGGGCTGCCTGAGGAGACAGCTGTGCAGAGAGAAGCATTCAGGGTCACTGCAAGAGGTCCATGTGACATGGGGGCCCTTGTCGGGAAGTGGAGACCAGGCATGGCGAAGTCTGGTGCTTTCGTACCAGGCTGAGCCAAGAGGAAGGGCAGGAAGACACACGGGGCACAGGGACCAGGCCCGTTCGCAGCCTGCTAGTGGTCTCTCCCACCTGGGCGCCCTCTCTGGAGAGCGCTCCTCTCCTCCCAGCAGGGGCTGCTGGTGGGGATTTCATCTCCTGCCTTGGAGGAGAGTGGCTCAGACGCTCTCCTCTGCCTGCCTTCAAGTGCCTTCAAAGGAAAAGAGCCCTGGTGCCAGGGCCAGGGTGTGGCTCCGTGGTAGAGCGCCTGCCTACCTTGTGTGAGGCACTGGGTTCAATCCCCAGCACCACATAAAAATAAAACAAATAAGAGAAAGGTATTGTGTCCATCTACAACTAAAAAAATATTAAAAATAAAAAGAGCCCTGGTGCCAAAGTGAAGCATTTGGGGGCAGCCTGTCCGCCCTGCTGTGGTTTGCATATGGCTTAGGATGTTCCCAGAGTTCACATGCTGGACACTTGGTCCCAGTGTGGCCTACTGGGAGGAGGAAGGGCTTGCTCAAAGTCATAGACCCCATTGGAGGGACCCTGGTTAGGGCCTGTGAAACAAGAGTGGTTTTCACAAAGAGCCAGCCTGGGCCCTGGACCCCTCTCACTTCCCATCTTGGTGCTCCTCTTTTCCCCTGCCACATGCACCCCCATTGAGATGCCATCTGCCATGTAGCCAGAAGTCCTCACAGAGGTCAAACTGAGGAGCCAGCTGATCTGGGACTCCTAGCCCCCAAAACTGTGAGCCAAATTAAGCTCTTTTCTTTATACATTGCTCAGCCTCAGTCATGTTTTTATAGCAACATAAAATAGACTAATGCAGCCACCTCTCAGGTGACATTAATTTTACAAGGTGTGACCACTAGCATGCTAGTTATGCTTTAAAAAGCCCTTATTGGTTAAGATATGGACTGCGGTCTTTACAGATGAAACAGTATGTTGTCTGGTTCTGAATTTAAAACATGCTGAGAAAAGGGAGGTAGATTGTGCCAGAATGTCCTTAAAAGAAGAGTGCCCTCGTGCTAAGTGTTTTTGAGGCAGGACAATTGCATTTTCGTGTTGAGCTCATGCTTCACTCTAGCTCATTATGACTACCAAAGAATGCATTCAGGAAACAAGTGGGATGCTGAGCATGTAATCAATGTGGGTAATGCTGACTGTCACCTGAGAACCTCAGTCATGTGGGTCAGAATGGCCATGTGGGAGCATTTCTAAAGCCTCATCACTTCTGCTTCGTCTGCGTGTCTCACCGTGTCCGCGTGCTGAGCTTTAGCAGTCCTCTGTGGTAGTCAGTGGTTGATGGGATGGTCTTTCACAAAGAGGCCAAGGTCATTGCCACAGCTGCATCAAAAAGTCCACTTGTCTCTGGAGTAGACACCTCCAAAGCCCGTGAAGGCGGCTTCCCCGTCCCTGGAGGCTCCTGGTTGCCTCCGAGCAGTCACACCTTCACTCCTGGACTTGGCTGAGAGAGACCCTGGCCCTGGCCTCCCCAGCCAACCCTGTCCCTGCGGCCCAGCCTGAGGGGCCTTCTGCCTGTGGACATTCTGGCCAGCCTTCAATTTCTGGCTAGAAGATCCTCGTGAGCCAGAGGCCCAGCAGGCAGTGGCCCGCCTCTCCAGGCCCCGCCAAGTCCCTCCGAACCTTCTCCTGGGACGCCTGTCCTTTCACGTCTTACCCGATCTAACAAGATAGCGTTTCTTTTGTCGGGGGCGTGCGGGTCAAGTTGAAGAATCACTAGCAGGGCCCTGGCCTGCCCGCTGAAGGACTGCCTGTCACTGTGTGACCTGCAGGCTCCCAGGCTGTGCGGCTCTCCGGGGATCTGGAGGTCCAGGCTGGGCGGATGTGCAGCCAGCACTCCGCCTGCGGTAGGTCTGGATTCGCCCTAAAAACACCATCAGTGTCAGCCGGAAAATCTGGGCCCTGCCTCCTGCTTGGCGACCGCCTTGCTGGTTATTTACTTGCAGTTTTTATTTAACGTTCATCTCCTTGTTGATGATCAGACATGGGAGAACAGAGTTCGGGCTTTGGGTCAAGCTCCTGCAGACTGCTGCCTGGGATCCCTGTTACTGCCTGACACTGACTCCAATTTCCGAATGTAGCTGGTGGGGCCTGTGGGTCACCTGACCTGGCCACATCTGCCATGGTGTGAATTGCATTCTTCAGAGGGGTCAACGGAGTGACACACCTGAGGGCCATCTCTCTTGGCCCGAGACCCTGGGTCCTCCATGGACCACTCGATCTTCTCTAACTCTGCTCCTGGCCTCAGACTCCCCTAGTCAGTCCCTGGGCTTGTGCAGAAGCAGGGGCACAGCCGCCTGCCTCCTCCGTCCTCCTTCTCCAGACCCCTCTGAGCTTCAGACCACGCATCCCGCAGCCACTGGCCTCCCATCTTAGCATGTGCGCTTCCCAACCTGAAGACGTCCAAAGCGGAGCTCCTCATCTTCTCTATGGATCCTCTGTCCTTGTTTTCCCAGCTCATCACATGGAGACTCCAGGCCCTGACGGCCACTTCTGATCTCCAAGTCCTGTGAATTCTGCGGTGAGCGCTCCCACGGTTTCTTTCCTGCCAGGCCACCCTCTCCCTGCCCGACTGCTCCTGGCTTCCTGGCCGGCCTGCTCACCTGCCCAGCAGCAGTGTCCTTTCAATGCAACCTGGTCACATCGTGGTCACGCCCACTCCTGGCCGGAGCCTCTTCAGTGTGTGCTCGTGGAATTCCGCGGCGCCTCGGGCAGGACCTGCAGGGCTCTCACTCCATCCTGAAGGCTCTGCTCTGCCCACAAGCCTATGGCCACCTTCCAGGCCCTCACCCCTTCCACAGGGGCTTCTCTGAACCCCTGCCATGGTGCCTTTCCTTGGCAACCTCGCTGCCCGCACCCCCAGTGTCTGCACACCAGCCTGCAGGTCACAGGACTGTCCACCACGCCGACTGGCAGGGTCTGTCTCCGGAGAGGGAGGCCACGTCCCCTCGCTCACGGCAGGCACTTTACATCACCCGTGCCAGGCAGGACCAGGGAGTCACAGCCCTGACTGTCACTGGATGTGGCTCCTGAGGGGTCTTCTTTCCAACCATGAAGTGGGTCTAAAAGGGGCTTCTTTAGGATCAAGATTTAGTTTTCAAATATGAATCACTTGTGAGGAACTGAAAATTGTTTTAAGAACAAACGTGACTTTTACAGACTGTGGTCAGAGAGGCTTGGGTTTCTGTTTCAGGAGACGCAGGACAGAAGGGTCGACTGCACCCAGCCGGTCCCCTGTGCTCAGCCTCCTCTCCTGTCAGCCAATCTCCGTGTGCTGGCCCCCGATGCACGGGTGAGACCCTGCTCACCACCTGTGTCTCAGGAGCGCTCTTCCCGCAAGGGCGTGCGGCTCCTCCCAAGGCTTCTCGTCAGGGCCAGCATGTGGCTGCCTGAGCACAGGCCATCTTAGGAGCCACCCACTTCTGCAGAGTGCCTCTGGAGTGTGTTCCTTTTCTAGTGGTAGTTCCTCATATTTTCTTGTTTGATGCATACTTAAGTCATAGACCTATAGACCTAATGAATCCTACGATTGCAAGGCTACGGGACCACCTCGTGACATGTGGGCAAAGCGGTGTGGGTAGGCTCAGGTAACTGGAAGAGGGGCATCGTGTACCATATGCACCTAAAACCACATTGTGGGGGGTTGGTAGGCACCTTCCACACGACCCTAAACCATCTCTGTTCCTAAGTGCCCATGAAAAATGTAGGAAGTATCACTTGGCACTTGGTGTCAGGTGCTAGGCATGTGCTCCTTGCCCCACCGTCCAAGCCACATGACAGAGCAGATGGTAGATTTGGGAAGAGGTGTCGTGTTCCTGGCCTGGGGCAGGGAGGCTTGGGATTCAACCCAGGGTGCAGGGGGATGGTGGCCATAGGGAAGGACTCAGATGAGGTTGAATAAATCAGACATGTGGAACTGGGCAACCGAAAGTGTTCCCAGTCACCCAGCATCCGTGCCGTGGAGGAGAGGCTTGTCCCCTGCTGCAGACTCATGGAGGGTTGAGCTCACGGGAGCACAGAGTGGTCGGTCCAGTGCCTGGGGATCCCAGGAGGTTCTGCACCCATCACAGGAACACAGAGCGGTCCAGTGCCTGGGGATCCCAGGAGGTTCTGCACCCATCACGGGATAGAAAACTCCCACAGATCATGTAGCATGACCTGGTAGCAGTGTGGCCTTGGCTGTGAGGGGCTCTGAGGCCAGCTGGCCCTTCCTTACAGTCCATGTGTTTCCGTCTCCCTGCCTATAGCCCTCAGCTCTGCAGGACTGCGCCCCTGGCCACAGCTACCTCTGCAAGCCCCTCACACCCACAGAGGGGACCCCTGCTCCTGCACTATCCCCAGCTCCAGAGCATGTTGAGCACCAGCCCCGTGGCTGACCAGCCACCAAACCTGCTCGAGTCAGGGGCATGGAGCGGGAACAGGCCAGCTGTCCTCATCTGTCGCTGGGCGGGCAAGCTGGCTGGCAGACAGCTACCAACAGGCCTGTGCCCTGTCCCGCCTCCTCCCTGAAGGAAGGCGATGACTGCCAAGGGGCTGGGGCACAGAGGCGCCTGAGCTGTGCTCGGTGCTCCTGTCCACCGTGTTTCATGCTCTCTCCTCGCTGGGCCTCGGGCACGAGGGATCTTAGCCCTGGTTTGGGATGGCCATCTGTGTGTAACGAGGCAACCTGACAGCTGCCACCTTTGCCACCCGGGCACGCTTCTGTGGCGTCGGGCGCGCGTGGCCGTCACCTCATCTCCAGGGTGTCCTGCTCGCTGAAGGGACTTTGCCACCCGTGCCCTCTGCCATCCTCCCTCCGGGTCCCTGGTGCCACCATCCCGCCCTCTGCTGCACGCGTCTGAAGACTCGGAGCCTCAGCCGGGGACCTCAGGTGCACCGTGTCCCTGGCGCCTGCCCAGGTGTCCCTCAGGCCACGCCGTCGTGCCTGTGGGCTCGTCCATGAGCGCTGCGGCCTTTCTTCTCACTCTTTCTTCCTTAAGTTCTGTGACCTTGTCTTCAAACCTTCTGTGAAATAAAGACTCAACACAGAGACACGAGAACAGAGGCCTAAGGCAGAGGTGGTATGAGCCAGTCAAGTAGGGGCCATGGCCCCACCAGCTGACCGAGACCTGGCCTCAGCTTCGTCCCCTCAGCTCTGTTGCCCAGTGCGCCTCCCTGAGCCCGGTGCCGTCCTGCCAACTTATGCTCTGGTGTCCTCTGTGGCTTTCCTATCCCCAGTCCCCTCCAGCCCCCGTGAGCCCTGGGTGCAGCCCACAGTCTGATTTTGCTGGCACACTTGAGGTGCGGCTTGTCTTGCTCCTGTCCTTGGCACAATCTGCCAGCTGGCACGTGCCCAGGCCACTCAAGCTGAATGGTGGTGAGTGCATCGCGGGAGGTGCGTGGGGCCAGGTGCCCGATGCCAGCAGTGGCAGTGAGCTCTCCATCACCAGGTGGGGAGAATCTAGCTCCTTTGATTTTCTTCTTTCCTGGAAACTTGGAAGGGTGCTGGGGCACCCCTGTGCTATCCAGCAACAGCCCCAGAGGGAGGCGGGATGGGCACCCCATTCTTTCCTTTTACTTCCAGAAGTCGCAAGCGGTGGCCTCACCCCGTGCAGGGACGGGTGTCAGCTTTCCTGGGGACCTGAGCACCAGCAAGCCTGGGGCTTCCTCTGCGTGGAGGGCCTCTGCCTTCGGGGTGCAACCGTCTCCTGGCTGTGTTGGCCAGGGCTCCCTGTGGCCCACATCCCCACCGGCTTGCAGGAATGCCCACCATGGAATCACATAGTCCAGGTGGCGGGTCAGGGCTGGGCTATCGATGGCTCTACTCCTCTCTTAACCTGGAGATGTGGTGATTCAGAACCACACCTGCATCATTACTTTGCAGTATTAGCAATTCTATAAATGCATCACCCAATGTGGAAACCAGACGTGGGCAATGCCTGGGCTCCCTGGGTGGCCCACCTGGTGCCTGATGTCCCCCTTGAAAGCTGAATCCTGTGTCACCTGGTATTGCTGGCACCTTCGTTGAACATAGACACAGGAATTAATAATGCTTATAAACTGCCCTATCCACAGAGGTCCTAGGAATTCATCGGGAGCCCTCCAGCCCCTTGTTGGTCTCACTCAGGGCTCTGCTTGGTCCCCAGGCTGCAGTCCTCACAGGTGTCCTCTCAAGAGAGGACTGCAGCTGTGTCACCCTGTGGCTTATCAGAGTTGGAAGGCCCCAACCACCCGTGGCATCCAGGTAACATCTCCGAAGGATGCAGAGGGTGCTTCATCTGGGTGCCCCGCCTGGGCCCCCAGGAGGGTGGGGCTCCCCTCTGCTACCCAAGGAGGCTGGCAGCCTTGGCTGTGAGTGCGCCTCCCCGGGGGGCACAGCGGAGCAGCTGGCTGTCCAGTCTGCATGGGGTCTGCCTTTTTCCTCCTGGCCTCAGACTTATTTCTATAAAATGTGAGATCTGGAATTTGGGAGCAGTTTTAAGCCCTACAGGTTTGAAAGCTAGCTAGGAAGCTAGGTAGGAATGAGAAACAGACCGTGCAGGGCTGGTGCAGTTTGGCCTGGAGCCCTGTCCTTGCTGCAGGACGATGGATTCCATCCTCCACCTCTAGAAGCCTCAGGAATGGCGAGAATCCGGAGGCAGAGCCCGCGTGTGACCGGGCTGCAGGAGAGGGCTGCAGATCCACAGGCAGCCCCCACCCGGGGCTGGAAGCTCTTTTTAAACCGAGTCCTACTCGTGAGACCAAGAGGCATGCAGTGTTGTGAAGGGGGAGCTTCTGTGGGGACAGGCAGAAAAGAGCCCTGAGCTGGGCTGGGGCATCCCTGCTCCTGGGGATGGTCTAGGTGTTCTCCTCCGCCGAGCCCGAGGGCACTTGGTCTCCAGCTTGTGCGTGGGCCCTCTGTGCTCCTTAGAGAACCCCTCGAGCGTCAGGGCTTTCCACTGATGTTTCCTGACAGCTGAAGCTGGGACATGACTTCCTGTCGATGCCCGCATGGCATGGGGGTCACTCCCAGTGCAGGAGTCAAGTGAGAGGGGTGCCGGCCGGGGGAGCGGGGCCGAGGCTGGCCATGTTGGGGTGTGGCAGCCAGGCTACTGGTCCACGTGGGCTGTGGGTGCACTGGTCCTGGTTGATATCTGAGCTTTGCTCCTGCCTTTTATCAGGGAGTTTAGGGGGTGAGGAGAGCAGAGAGCTCTGACTTGGGGTCATGACAGGGGGTGTAGGAACCTTTAGTTCTCGACACAATGGCGGCACAGCAAGTCCTCCCCAGGGCCTCGCTGAGCTGCCCTCCCGTGGACAGGCTCCCCCACCTGCGTTCCTGATCTTCTCATCCTGGCCCAGATGGCCTCCTGGTCTACCACAGCTTACAGGGACTTGAAGTAAGAGCTGGGTGACCCTCTGCCAGACCTGGCTCTGTCCCTCCTGCTTCTTGGGCTTCAGGGACCTCACTGCCCCTCTTCAATTGGCATCTTGGAATATTCCTATGCAGTGGTGTGAAGGACAGGCTGGGCATGGGCAGGGCCTTCGTGCTTCGACGGGGCAGGCGCTGCAGGTGGGAGGGGCCGGGCCAGGCTGTTTGTCAGGCGAAGCCAAGCCTCGTCCCCGCAGGATGTGTGCAGAGGCCAACATTGAGTCATGTCTCCCTAGCCTGCCGTACCCAGATGCACGCTGGGACTCACGTGGCATTCCCCTGTGACTGCAAACGGTGAAGGGTCGCCTGTCTGGCAGCCTCAGAGCTCAGCACCAGGAGCCCCACCTGGCCAGGTGTGCAGCGTTGGGCTCTAGCGGCTGCCATTAGGGGCTTTCAGCAGTGGACAGCGAAGAGGAGCGCTGCTCGCACTGACAGCTGTGGGGCCCACAGCCTGTGGCTCTACCCTGGAATGGGCACGTGGTGGCATGTATTTATCATCTCACAGAAATTCCTATGTGCTTCCTGTGCACGCATCGTGTGCTGGCCAGGGGGTGGGGAGCGCCCATCTGCTTCCTCCAAATACAAGGACTTGTGGACAGCAAACGCCTGGCCCTTCAGAACTGTGCTCTTGCTGTTTCGCCTTCCCGAGCCGCTGTCTCTCCATGAAGTTTCAGTTTGTTTTGGAACTGGAGCCCATCCACATTCTTCTGTTCAGCAGCAGCCGAAGCTGGTGCCCCACTTCTTGAAGGGCGGCCTCGGCTCCCCTCCCATGGGAGGTACCTGAAGGAGACAGCTCAGGAGGCCCAGGGGAAGTGGCTGGAAAGCGGCTCTCCAGCCTCGGGGGCTTCATCCCCTATGGGAAACTGCAAGTGCCCAGGATGCTCAGGCCACTGGCCCCAGGCCATCACATACTCACCACGGTGTGACTGCCTTCTCTGGGTTGGGGCAGGCAAACCTTTTTCTAAGGGCCGGGCATTGCAGGCTGCGGTCTTCGAGGCCATACGTCCTCTGTCTTGACCACTGGAGCCATCCTGCACCTCGCAGCCTGCAGCATTCGTCAGCAAAGGGCTTTGGGTGGTCCAGGAAACTGTGTTGACCAAACAGGCCACAGCTGGCCCTGGCCCAGGGCCTGTCCTCCACCCCGGCTCCCGTTTGATTAGTGAAGCCCTGGCTGGGTCTGATGGCTCTACTTTGTTTCTATTAGGAAACGGTTCTGGTGAAATGCCATCGTCCTGGCCACCCTAAGATCAATAAGACGTATAATTTTGAAAGGTAAGTGCTGGCCGAGTACACATAAAGCATGCACATCATGCATGGGGTTGACTGACACGTGCCCCCGTCCTGCCTCTGGGGGATGGCGGTTAGAGATAATCCCTGTGCCCACCCCCCAGGTAAATCCAGGGCTTTCTCTCTTTCTCTCTTTTCTCTCTCAAACAACAGGGCCTGAGTCAGAGGCCTTCCTGGTCAGCTGGGTGTGAGTGATCCTGGCTCCTGAGTGGCAGGGGGGACCCGGGAGGCACAGAAGGGCTGCAAGTAGGGTTGGGAGGTTCCTCCCCCCCACCACCACCAAAGGATGGTGAGGGGCCCCAGGCACAGGCTTAGTCCTCTGCTCCTAACTGCAACGTCTGAGGACTCTCTTCCTGACCCTGCAGTGGCCTCTGGCTTTGTGGGGACAGTTGGAGATTCACGGACTCCTCCAAGTCCCCAGCTAGGTGCTCACCAACACACAAGTGAGTAGGGGCAGGGTATCCTGAAAGAGCCTCCAGGGAGCAGCAGTGGACCTCAGAGCACACACAGTCCACCAGGCGCCGTCCAGCCAGGGTCTCGGGGACTGGACTGCCCAGCAGCACTGAGGTGTCTGCCTGCGCACACCCCCATGCTTCTGAGCTCTCAGGCAGGGCACCACCTGTCCACCTCCCGTATCCTCTCAGCTTGTGGACAGGCAGGGATCTCGAGTGTGTCGGGGTGCACATGTAGGCCTGCACGCAGGCCCTGCTCCTGCAGGATGCCGGAGCAGCCTTCCTCCCCCGATGCAGCCTCTGTTTGTCGCAGAGTCTACGGTCCAGCAGAGTCTCAGGAGGCTGTGTTTGCAGATGTGTGCCCCCTACTGACGTCCTTCCTGGACGGGTGAGTGAAAACGAAGGCCAGTGATCACAGTTGCATATAAACCTAAGCAAACCTCTTTCCCATACAGAAATCAGAGGCCTGGCTGGGAGCAGTCCGTGGCCAGTGCTGGCTCTGTGTCCTGCACTGCAGCATGCTTCCACCCCTGGAGAAGGAGGGCACTGCTGTGCAGAGCGTACGGGCCTGAGCCGGGCTTGGGTGGCTGTGGGTGGACTCGGGCCTCCTAGCGGCTGCCTTTACCCTCTGGGATTCTTTACATTTCAGACGTTTTAGAAGTCTGCTGTGAACGTTCCATCATGTCGGGGGCTCTGTCTAAGAAAACACAACTACCGATTTTAAAGGCAGGGGTCTTAGGAGTAAAGAGCACTTCTTTAGCCATCAGTTAAACCAGGTTGGAATATTGAACTGAGGATCCTCAGGCCACAACTTGCCCAGAGGTCCACATCCAACTCCCTGGAGAAGACGCCCCTATGTCTGCCCAGAGAGGAGGCTGCGTGACCGACCTCCACAAATAGAAGCTAATTACAGGGTTGCTGTCTCGCCATTGGTGCCCTGGCTGCCCCAAGGCCTGTGATCTGTGGAGTGGGGCTGGCCCATGTCCACCTCACCACCCTGGCACCCAATGATCCCCGCTCATCGCTGGGCAGTTTCTGCCTCAGCTGGCTTGTGTCCATCTGCCCTGGAGATGGCCAGGCTGCTCTGGTCAGCAGGCATTTCTTCAGAAGTGAAGAGTCCGTGGCTGCAGTCTCGGCTGCACTTGCCTTCCCCTGGTAACCGGAGCACGCCGCGCCGTCCCAGCCTCTGTGCTGCCTGCCCGGCTCCCCCTCCCGGTGGGGGAGCTCTGCTGGGTCAAAGGCCAGGGAGGTGGGCCCGGCAGATGAGAGTGGGGTGTGGCGGCTCCCGTCACCGCGCCTCGAGCCTCCTCAATCCCGAAGTGCAGGGCGACAGCTTACAGGCCCTGAGCTGGTCCCTGTGGCCCCAAGGTCTCTGGGGATGCGACAGCTCCCTCAGTCTGGGCCTCTGGGCTCGTCACTGCTCTGGGCACTGAGTGTTCAGATGACCACCAACCAGTTGCCCAAACCTTTGTCCAGGGAAAGCACTCACTTGACTCAGAGATGAGGTGGACAGTGCCCATCCAAAAGGAGAAGCCAGATCAGAACCTCCGGGGTGAGGGGAGTATGGGCCTGGGAATGCTGGGTGACCTGCTGGGCAGTCAGGGTGGAGGACCCTGCAGTGTGCATCTGGCCAGCACCTTTCAGGCAAGACCACCTATGGCTGAGGATATCATTTCATGTAATAAACTAATTAAAAACATTAGGTAGATGTTTCCAACCTTCTCATGGATGTTTTGGCCTACAGGACTGGAGGGAAATTCAGGGTCCATCAGGAATCCTTGCCTTCTGTTGAACAAGCTGTGGTCCAGTAACCCCAGGGCAGGTGGTGGGGAGGGCCTGGGCACTGATGGGTTCACTGGGAAAAGGAAACCCCACGGTTCCTTGTGTTGTCCTTTTGTGTCCTGAAACCATTGGTGTACAACGGTGGCCACTGTGCTGCTGACTAACTAAAACGAACAAAATGTTCTCAGAACACGGAAAGAAAACATGCAAACTTCTATGGCATTTCATGAAACATGAAGATGCACTGGCCCCGGGCAACTCTAATACCGTGGTGAAAGCCAATGAGACATTGTGGGAATTCGGAAGGGACCCACTGTGGGTAGGCCCTGGTGACCTGCGAGCTGACGGAGGACATGACCCATGAGAGACGTCGGATGTGAAGCAGGCGGGGCGAGATGCGGGCTGTGTGCAGAATAGCCACACGGTGGCCGTAGTGGCACTAGTCATGGCTGAATGAAAACCTGACTTACAAGAAGTGGAGTCACAGGGGGACACGAAATGAAGTGTGTTGAAATTTCACCTTCAGTGAGGGCGCCTTCACGCTGGGCGGTGGCCGGCCGGGCGTGTGCTGCTGCCTGAGCGGGCTTTGCCTTTCAGGTTCAACGTGTGCATCATGGCCTACGGGCAGACTGGGAGCGGGAAGAGCTACACCATGCTGGGGCCGCATGCTGAGGACCAGCCCGGGCTGCCGTCGGGGGCTCACGCTGACTGGGGAATTATCCCCAGAGCCGCGGAGGAGCTCTTCAGGTACCTGGATGGTGGTGACTGAGCACAGAGCCTCGGTGCTGTGTGGGATGAGACGGGGCGGGAGGGATGGAGAGCAGGCCCAGGGTCAGCTCACTCTGGACAGCCGTTCACTCAGCTCACGAAAGTCTCCTGAGGACAGAGCTCTTGACCAAGATCCCTGGGCTCCTTTCCTCCCAGGGAGCAAACTCCTCCTGGTGGAGGGTCTCCTTTTCCATTCATGGGTCCCCACAGGAGACCTGTGGCCATGGTCAGGATGTCCCCACCTAAATTAGTCCTAGGAAGAAACCATAAGGTCCCCAGCCGCCCAGGTCAGCAGGGCCCATGGTGACGGCGAGGCTCTCTAGCCCACACCGGGCTTGGCCTCCTGTCTTGGCCTCCGCACTCCCCTCTGGTTCTCACGCTGCTCTGCACGCACCATGGCTGCCCACCCAGCCAGCCCGCGCCCTGCCCCGTGGGGACAGACAGCACGGTCAGCGACCTCTGTGCCCCCCACCCTGAGACTCGACTTTTGTCTCTACCTCCTTATGTTGTCCTTTTGTGTCCTAAAACCAGGGATGAACCATGATGCAGCAACCCCACCAAGCCGGTGCTTTAGTGTCTTCAAACTGGTATTCCTTAAATATCTGTCAAACTCACTTGTCTACCAATTTACTTGGACTAAGTACTTCTGGGTACATGCTGCAAAGTCCTTCCGTATTTTCTGTCATTGGCCACCATGTCCTGGACACATGCCCTTTGCATAATGTTGTGCTGCAGTGACAGGTCCTGGAGATCAGCACTTCTCAGCATGTGCCTGTGTGTGAGGGGAGGGAAGCTACGCATGTGTCCTCAGGGATCCCCCAGGGCACAGGCGTCCATCCTTCCCCAACTCCTATGCTGAGCAGAACAGGGCCCTGGGAATAGCATCAGGCCCCACCACAGACACACACCAAGAGCTGCCTCACCGACGCTGAGCTCAGTTCTTGGGGTCCAGCTTTGGAGGAGTCTCGGTGTCTGCAGACACTGCTCAGCTGTGGGTTGCAGAAGAGCTCAGAGATGAGGTGGACAGTGCCCATCCAGGTGAGAAGCAGATCAGAACCTCCAGGGTGAGGGGAGTGCGGGTCTGAGCCCCCAGGCACGGCCAGCTGCTGGCTGGAGCAGGAGGCTCCTCACTTCTTTTGGAGGCTGAGGGCTGAGAAGGCCTGCAGAGGGGATTTCCGGGGGAGCATCTGCCCTCTGCCTGCCTCAGCCCTCCCGCTCCCCCTTCACTGTGAAGGACCTGCGCAGGCAGCCTCTCGGCATCTGTACCCAGAGCAACAAGCCATCTGGACCACCGGAGCAGACGGCGTGGAGGGCTCAAATCCTTAGAGAATTGACTAGAGATGGGCAACAGGCCTGACCAGTCAGTTCATGCAAATGGCCAACAGGCATACGAATGCTCCACACCACCAGTCGGGGAAATGCGAGTCAGAACCACCGTGAGCCCTCCCCGGGCTCCAGTGAGAATGGCCATTGCCAAGAAGACTGAAGGTGACCGCTGGCGAGGAGGTGGAGGAAAGGGGCCCTTGCACTGTTGTGAGGTGTAAGTCAGCACAGCCAGCGTGGAAAACCACACGGAGATTCCCTGAAACACCAACAGTAGAGCTAGCACGTGACCCAGCAATCCCACTGCCAGGTCCACGTCCAGAGGAGAGGAGTCAGTGTGCTGAGGGACAGCGGCCCAGCAATCCCACTGCCAGGTCCACGTCCAGAGCAGAGGAGAGGGGTCAGTGTGCTGAGGGACAGCGGCCCAGCAATCCCACTGCCAGGTACACGTGCAGAGGAGAGGGGTCAGTGTGCTGAGGGACAGCGGCCCAGCAATCCCACTGCCAGGTCCACGTCCAGAGGAGAGGAGTCAGTGTGCTGAGGGACAGCGGCCCAGCAATCCCACTGCCAGGTACACGTCCAGAGGAGAGGGGTCAGTGTGCTGAGGGACAGCGGCCCAGCAATCCCACTGCCAGGTCCACGTCCAGAGGAGAGGGGTCAGTGTGCTGAGGGACAGCGGCCCAGCAATCCCACTGCCAGGTACATGTCCAGAGGAGAGGAGTCAGTGTGCTGAGGGACAGCGGCCCAGCAATCCCACTGCCAGGTCCACGTCCAGAGGAGAGGGGTCAGTGTGCTGAGGGACAGCGGCCCAGCAATCCCACTGCCAGGTCCACGTCCAGAGGAGAGGGGTCAGTGTGCTGAGGGACAGCGGCTCTCCCTGGGTCACTGCAGCTCTATTCACAGGAGCCAAGACAGGAGCAGCCCGAGTCCCTCAGCTGAGGGTGGACAGAGAAGGGGCGGGGCTTGTGCCCCATGGAGCACGAGTCGGCCACAGAAGGAGGATCCTGTCGTGTACAAGAAGATGGACCTGGAGATGGCTGTGCCAGGAGAACTGAGCCTGACTCAGAAGGACAGGCACCGTGTGATCTCAGTCCAAGTGGAAGCTGACGAGGTGATCTCTCGGAGCTGAGACCTCAGCTGGTCACCTCAGACGAGCTCTAGACATTGTTCAGCCAGATGTGGGGGTGAGTCTGGGGGGGCGGTCTCGCTGAATGACTGGCACTCTCCTTCCCGTGATCCGAGGGGCTCTGTGGGTCACTTTCGTAGTTACCTGGATATTGCCCGGATCCTGGAAGTAGCAGAATGTGTCCTCAGACATAGGCGAGCCGTCCTGCAGCCCCAGGGGTCGAATTACTCTCACCTGTCCTTGTAACCCTGCCCCTCCTGGTCTTTTTTGATGGAACTTTCTAAGAACGAGGGTCCCCCCAATAAAAGTCCACTTCCAAATGTGCTCGCTCTCTCTCGCCAGCCTCTCGTGACTTTCCTCACTCTCCCATTTGGGGAGTTTGAGGTCAACAGCGGAGGAGCCGTCCTGGAGCTTGATTTAAAGGTGAAGTGTATGTCTGTGTTTTATTTGGGGCCCCAGGAAATTCACACGAGTGACCTGAAGTTCAGCTGCCCGCACTGGTCGGGGGCAGCATGGATGTGCCGGAGTTAACATGGGCTCTGTCCTCCCGCCAAAAGACAAAATTACAACACGGGGCCCGCGTATCAGGGAGTGTCTGAGGACCCTTTACCCTAAAACAGGGTCCTGCCAGACTGCACTTACCAGAGGAGCCATCGCTGCCGTTTGAAATGAGATTCGGGGACTCTGCTCCGGCATCTCCCCGCTTCCTTCTGAGCTGGCTGTTGACACTGCCTCCTGGGCTGGGTCTCTGCTCACCCTCATTCACTGGATGCAGGATGCTTTCCTCAACACCGTCAAAGGCATGGAGAACGTGAGGTGTGTGTGATGACTGTTCAGCCCTCAAGAAGCCTAGAGTGGAAAGGTCGCAGCAGGAGGACGTGTGCAGGACCACTGTACAGGACACAGAGCAGCCGAGGGCACGCAGGAGGGAAAGGGGTCTCTGCAGGGCCTGCCCAGGTAACCCAGGAGCCTGGGCTGACCACAGGACACTGCTCTCCGTGACGACCACATATCTTGCCCGAGAAACTTAGCTGCTTAAAGGCTAAAAGAGAAGATGCAGTTTCCGACCACTTCTGGAATCCAGAGGAAACTTGATGAGCATTTTAAATGAACTCTGGGGAATTCTGTGGATGAGAAGCATCTGCTTCGGGGCCCATAACCCTGAAACACTTGGCCCTGCCAGGAAAGGCCACGTCTGCATAGGCCATGTCCACCCAGCTGCCGGCTCAGTGAGCTCCTCTGGCATCTTCCAGACCCTGTTCCTGGCACGGTCCCCACAGACTCCAGTGTGAGCCCGGCTGGCGTCTGGACCCTTGCCTCCTCTTTCACCTTTGCTCTGTTGCTTAGGTCTGTTGTTTGCCATGAGAAGACATCGATTGCTTGTTTTACCCACAACTGTCTCTAGATCTGGACTAACGACTCCTTCTAGCAAAGCTCGGGCGGGAAAATCTCACAGGACTTGCCTCAAGCACACCGTCAATGCCCTCCCCTGGGCCCGTCCTCCTGGGCGAGAGCCATGCAGGATGGGGATCAGCTGACCCAACTGTGCTGTGTCAGGGAGGCGGGAATCTGGACCATGAAGCAGCTTCATTTGTCCTTTGGCCTGGGACAGGTCAGGGGGTTAGTTTTGTCAGAGGGCAGAGCAGGATGAGGAGGGATGTGGGAGGGCGGGCAGTGGTGGGGGGTGGGCTCCCCTCTAGGTGTGCAGCCCCCTTAGTTCTAGTTCTCCAGTGGTCAGCACATCACACTTTAAAAGCTGAAGCATTGTGAGACTCGTGGTGGTGTTTGAGAGCTGAGTGGGTGTGCAGGAGGCCAGGGGACATTGGGGGGACCTCATGAGTGGATTGGCCTCCATGCCGCTGACCCAGCCTCCCTGAAGCAGGGGGTTCAGACAAAGGAGCCCTGTGGTCTGCAGCTTGCCCCAGGCTCGTGCCCCAGGGTGAGCTGGCTGCGGGGTCTCTGCTCCTGGTTGTGAATCCTTCCTTCTTCTCCACCTGGGCCGCGGGGCCTGTGGGTAGGACTGTGCAGCAGCTGATTTAAGCAAGACTCCCACGAAGTCACTTTGTCCCCAGGGCGCGGTTCTCCCTCCAGGTTAGATGGGTGCTGTGAGACCTGCCCTGCACCCTGCTGCAGGATTCCTGCTGAGTGTCTGTGGCTGTGGCCATCTGCCATGGGGCCGGGCGGTCCTCTGTTGGTTAACCCCGTGTGTGCTTCCCCAGGCTCATTTCAGAAAGTCCACCGAGAAGCCCCACGGCTGAGGTGTCCATAGTGGAGATTTACAATAACGACATTTTTGATCTCCTGGCCAAAGAGGGTTCTGGAGCAGTGGCTGGGATCAAGCGTGAGGTGGTGACGACCCAGGAAGGATGCACAGAGGTCCCCGGTCTGACCTGCACGTGAGTTCAGGACAGAGGTCCCCCTGGCCCCCGAGGGACAGTTGCCTCCCAGGTGCCGATTGGCCATGGCCCAAGCAGAGCCAGCTGTGCAGAAGGATCGGGCTGGTGGTCAGCGGGACGGGCCACATGGGCTTCAGTGTTCAGTGCATATCACCCAATTTTTAGTTTAAGAATTTTTCTTCCTTCTCTCCCTCCCTCCTCCTTTCCTCCCTCCCTCCCCCCTCCCTCCCTCCCTCCTTCCTTTATCCCTCCCTCCCTCCCTCCTTCCTTCCCTCCTCCCTCCCTCTCTCCTTCCTTCCCTCCTCCCTCCCTCTCT